>NC_080738.1:13589836-13934836 GCF_019097595.1 Hemibagrus wyckioides | reverse complement strand
AATCATCCATCCATCCATCAATTCTTTTATCCAACTATCCATTCATCCATCTACCTAAATATCCACCCAGCAGTGGAACACACCCATTAATCATGATCTATTCATATATCCATTTATCTCATCCATCCATCTATGTATCCATTTGTTCATGCATGATTTATGTACGTATCTGTGTACTTGTTCATCATAATACATTGTGTGTGTGTGTGTGTGTGTGTGTGTCAGCATGTTGGGATCAGGACCCCCACCACAGACCCAGCTTTGCCTCCATTTTGTCTCAGCTGTGTGCTCTGGAGCAGCAGGTGATGGAAGAGATGCCTCAGGACTCCTTCCACTCCCTGCAGGACGACTGGAGACTGGAGATCCAGGGCATGTTCGACGAGCTGCGTGCTAAAGAAAAGGTGTGTGTATCGTACGCTGCACATAAGATACGAACAGTGTATGAAACAATTAACCAGAATACTAAATATTCTCTTAAGCTCTTTGAGGATCTGATATAACAATGGAGAAGTGAAGTGTAACGTGCTTATGTGTTTGTGCGCAGGAGCTGCGATGTCGTGAAGAGGAGCTGAAGCGTGCCGCTCTGGAGCAGAAATCTCACGAGGAGTTTCTGCGTCTGCGAGAGCAGCAGCTGGCCCAATGGGAGCAGGATGTGTTTGAGAGGGAGCTCTCACTCCTCATTCTCCACGTAAACCAAAACCAGGAGAAACCCAAGGTCAAGAAGCGCAAAGGAACCTTCAAGAAGCACAAGCTGAAATTAAAAAATGGGGAGAAGATCAGTATGCCACAAGGTAGATATCACTAGATAAGAGATAGGAAACCATGCACATGTGTGCACACATATGCACACATATGCACACACGCACACACACGCGCGCACACACACATACCAATACTATTTGTTTATTGCTATGTGACAATTGCTACATTGAACTGCAACGGAACAGGAAGTGGTATGCTATTACTAAGACATACTGAGAAAAGGGGACTCTTTCTGTTCTCATGACTTGCTGCTTCACTTTATTTACTTAAGGTAGGTTTAGATTAAAAATGAAAGAAGTTCTGTTGCAATATTCAGATTCAAATCTTGACCTTTTAGTCACATTATGGTTTTTCTTGTGATTTCAAGCCCCGTGCACAACTTCATTTAATACTTAGAAGTACATTTTAGAAGCCTTAAATTTCTCATACACCACAGCAGTTTGCCTTGTACATTCTATCCATTTATGAAGCAATGCCATCTCCTGGTGTACATAGTAACATCGAATGTGTTTTGTTCATCAGATTTCATCCACAAAATCACCGTGCAGGCTTCTCCTGGTCTGGAGAAAAGACGAAATTCTCCCGATTTGGGTTCTCCTTCCATCGGTCCACGTTTCCGTGCCATCCAACGTGAGTGATTCCTTCATAGCGAAAACATATACAAGGAAAAGAAGCAAGCTACGTTTTGTGTTATTTCTGTATAGCAACATCATAAGCATATTTTAAATATTTTTAGCAACGGTAATTGATCTGTGATCACATGGAATCAAGTTATCCAGCATCATGAGTTTATGTAGATGGTTCCTCCATTTCATCACACACACACTGAAAGTGTATGTTTTTTGAATGTAAAACCGTTCTCTGCTTGTCGCTCATGCAGTGAGCCCCAGTGAAAGTAAGTGGAGCTCGGTGTGGCCGCTGGAATCTCTTCCTCTGAAGGCTAACGGTGAGAGGAAGCTTGCTCCTCATTGGAGTCCTCAAAGCCCTAAAAGCCCCAAGAGCCCCAAAGTGCAGCGCCTGAGTCCGCAGGAGAGCGGGTACTTGCTTTTCCACACACACACACACACACACATATAATGAAAGAAAGGCAGAGTGACAGCCTTAGTCAAAACCTGACTCTTAAAACATTGCCATCCTTAAACATAATGGAAAAAAAATTATTCTATAAAATATACACCACATACAATTATTTAACATTTTTTTCCCTTTAAACATCTAAAACATCTACTGCTCATCTTTCCCCTAATGCATTTTGTTATGCATTATTCATGCTATATATTTGGTCAAATTCATCAAGAGTGCCAGTGTTTTTGGACTCTATAAACCTTTCCCACGCAGCCAGATGATGTACACCTACAATATAAATCCGTGCGTAATCCGCGTTAGTTATTTAAAAGCCTTTGCTATGCATGTGTGTGGAAAGATGATGGTGTAAATCACCTCCTAGAAAAAAAGAGCAGTAGAAATAACTCCAGGTAATGTACCTCTCATCAGAAGTGACAGTGTTAGAGAAAGAAAAGATTTCATTATAATCTTCAAAGTAGTTCTTCAGTATAAAGTGCTTACTCTGACTGACTGTAACACATGCTTAAAACGCAGAACAATAAAGTCACAATGGACCTGTTGGAGAAGCTTCAGGTTTTGCTTTAGGTTTTAAGCATGTTCCTAGCTGGGATAAATCCTACGTCTTGCCGCCGTATGGAGTGCAAAAAGCAAAAACGTACATTTATGGCATTTGCCCTCATCCAGTGATTTACATTTTATAGAACTAAGCAGCTTGGTGGACCTGGGATTGGAACTCACAACCTTCAGATCACTATTCCAACATCTTAGCCACTAACCTTATCCACTAATCCACAAAAAAAAGCCTAGGACCTCCTAGGATTTTAAGCTACAAGGCACATAGTAATATCGAGCATCCATTCACATTACATTTACTGTATTTGGTAGATGGGCAACTTACATTTATCTCATTTATACATCTGAGCAATTGAGGCTTAAGGGCCTAGGGCCCAGCGTTAGCAGCTTGTTGGACCTGGGATTCAAACTCGCAACCTTCCGTGACACTAGTACAACATCTTAACCACATCTTAAGTATCCACATTCCCACAAAAAACTAGGACCTCCTAGGATTTTGAGGTACAAGGAACACAGTAATATCAATCATTCATTTTCATTACATTTACCATATTTGGTAGATGCCCTTATCCAGAGTGACTTTATACATCTAAGCAATTGAGAGTTAAGGGCCTTACTCAAGGGCCCAGCAGTAGCTCCCTTCGCCACCATTTCCCTAATTAAAGGTCAAAACAATATGATTTTATTCACACAGGCTGTATGTAGTACAAGTGGAGTTATTCTTGTGACAATACATAAACAAATCCTATAGAGATTGTTCAAAAACGTTATTCCTTCCTAATTCCTGTTTTATATGCATTATTAGTAGTATCAAGTATCTAAACACTTCGCCTCTCTTTGCAAAGGTAAAACTCTTCCTCTTGTAAGTCTTCTGATGTTTTCTTCAGCCACTTAACTCTTAAATGCTTCTGTTAAATGTTTAACACCTTAATTAAGACTTACAGTCAAAGTATCTGATTGTTTTAGGTCATTAGACGTCCTAATGAAACACATTCGATTAAATGAACCGGAGTATACCAAAGAGGGTTGCAGACTTTGGAGCTTGTTAGTAAAGATGGATGACTCGGTTGCTATAATATTTAGGCTGATTAAAATGTTAGAAAAGTTTTCATTCATTTAATGAAACACCTGTGAGTGAAGATACATTCACATAGACTCCAACTCCAACTATTTCAAGTTTTCTAGCATACTCTATTTCACCACTCCTGATTACTTTTGATCTATCTGACCTTTGACTGTTTGGTTCGGGCCACTGATATCTGTCCATGTGTCTCTTAGACTGTCTATGAGAGCTCGGCTCTTGGCTTTGGACAGCAACGAGAACGGAGACTCCAAAGACGACTTTGAGGAGTACCGACCCACCACACCTGAACCAAGCCAAAATGGTACACAACATGAAAGAATGAGCTTTACACATCGATTTGATTTGGAAGGTTCCTGGATTTCTTGCTTGATATTTCCCTCACATTTTTGTCTTCTTGTTCTAGGCTCTAACTCGGTCAAGGAACCTTCATGGACAGTTCTTCCAGAGGAGGACTCCGGGAGTGAAGAGGGATATTTGTCTCCTCGTAGTTCTCCGAACCTAGACTGTCGCTCCAGTGTTCCACCTCATACTAAAATCACTCACCGTGCCTTGCTCAGTGGCGCTGCTCTTCTCGCCTCCGTGGCTCTGGGACGCCATCTGGAACCCCAGCACCCACCAACACCCCCTCCACGAACATCCCATAGAACTAATGTTCCTGCTCTGGAGTTAGCCCGAGAACAGCCTCCGCTGGTTGTGTTGGACTTACCCACGGATCCCATCTTGGTTGGGGACCTTATCACATTTAGTACAGATTCTCTGCCCCAAGCGCTTCTTGTTGAGAATAAGCCATTACCTTTGACCCCACCTCCTCCTAACCCCAGAGAGAGGGACAGGTCAAACCAAAAGACTGTCCAGCATAGCTCTGCTGAGTGGATCGCCAATGGAGAGACCGAGAGTGAGAGTATGAACCAGATTGGTGACAGAAGGAGAAGATCTAGTCAGGGACTTTCATCACAACTAGGTAAGATTCTACTTTTAAGATGTTATTATTGCTCGACTTTACCTAGTATTTAAATCCGTTTTCTTTCCTTTTCCTCAGTGTTGGATCTACCATTGTGTCAAGATACTATGGAAGCAGATGAGAAATCCCCGGTCCCGTTCGCTCTTTACCCCGATCCTCGTCTTTGGAGCCCTAAAACACGGCGCCTGGAGGTAAACATCATACCGCGACCTCGTCCGTCCCCTAACCGACCCCGGATAGACCCCTGGAGCTTCATTTCAGCTGGTGGGATGGAGAAATGCAGCTCACGGCATGCCATTTCAACTAGCAGCCCCACGAGTCCAAGACTGGGGTACAGACCCTCACCTACCAACCCCTTCACGAATTGTGACCCCTTCCCTTCCCCTGACTGTGATCCCTTCAGTCTGAAAGCTGACCCATCTATAAACGCTGATCTTCCTTCACCATTTGATCCATTCTCTGCCCCTTTTCCTGTTTCTCGCTCCGCACCATGTTCCACCAACGGGAGTCCCAACCTCTCTCTCAGGGTCGCCCCACTGAACCCTGCTGACGCCCCGTTCCTAGACCTGGGTTGGGCAGGGGTCAACAAGCCCATAGGTGTTGCCAAAGAGAAAGTTTTCCCCAGAAAGACTCTGGGGCTTAGTCCCTTCAAGTCGCCCACGAAACAAAGAGACGACGTATTCTGAGCTTCTACCAGAAGCCACACATTTACCAGTTCACATTCAAACAGCACAGGAGTAATTGCTCCCAGTTTTGGGTGCCTTGGAGTTTTTTGTGTTCCTTTGAAAAGCTTCAGACTACCTAAGTGTTGGATTGCAACAAATTTTTACCTTCATAGAAAAAACGAGGCTAATGATATTTTCAGTTTTATGATGCGGCTCATTTTCTTCAAATTAGCATCGATCACCATTCCAGATTGAGGATTCTTCCAGAACCCGGATCATTTTCCGTCTGACATTATTAGCATTGTGACTTATTTAATATGCATTGCATTACTTTAAGTGCCTTTATCTCTTGGTTGTCTCAACCAGGGCGATGTTTGGGGAGTAGTTAAAGTAAGAGCTATATTTCGAATATAGGTCTAATTCAAATATCAACTTTTGGTTTTGTCATGTGCTGTGTTAGCATTTTTAGATGATTCGATTCTGATATGTCTGTCTTGAGTTCAACAAGGCGTTTTTATTTCTGCTTCTCGTCGTCACACGGAGTCCAGTCTGTATAAACAGTCAAGCTGTTTGATTTCAGTATGCGATGTTGCCTGGATCTAAATTCATATTTTTCATAGAGCGACCATTCCAATCTGTAGAGGAGAACTTGCTGATCATTCCATACACATACCAAAGAATTAAAAAAAAAGCTCAGGCCAGCGTGCAGTATCACTATCAACTTTTCACTTCTGCCCTTAGCAAAATCTACATTAGCATACTAAGATTATTCTCTCGAAATGGATCCGTCACCCTTTAGAAAACTTCACTTTTAATTTTCTGAGCAACAGATATTGAACTCTGTACAGTCTTGAGGGCCCAATTTTCATGCGCTAGTAGTAGTGCTTGAGGGATTGTTACAGCTCATCAGCACTTTAGACAAAATATTCAAAGCAAAGGCATGGTCCACTAATTGAACCAGAAATCTGTGGCTAATAGATTTCATCCGGCGTGGCTCGAGTTACAGGACATGCCACTGAAGCATGGTTTTCATTGCGATTAAACCGCTAAGTGGTTTACGTTTGATTAAGACGGCACAGAATATCACAGAAAGCTTAGTTACCTTGACCAGGCTTGCGTCTCTTAATTCGAACCACAATGGCGATGATGATGAGACGGTGCCCTAAATCTTTTTTATTTTAATTAAACTACTGAGAAAACTGTGTAGCAATGAATAAGGCAGGCTATCTACCTCCCTTATGTGTATAACGTGCATGTACTGTACTAAAACAATTCTTCGAGCCCAGCATGACAGGGTTTGACTTGCTCTTCAAACTATTTGTATATGTGTATTTCCCACATATCAGGGATATTACAAACATTTCTATTCATTTACACCTTACCTAGATTGATCATTTAATCGCCAAGACACCATAGAATCAGCAGTGCTACAAGAGACCCTGCTTCAATCCAAGCAAAGCCTTCATCCAGAGTCTGGAAGTAAATCTATTCGGAATGACAAAGGATCTCTGGAGTCTTCGACTGCTGTGTACAGAAAGTGCATTCACTGCTCAGAAATTGTATCCGTACAGGCACACACAAGTCCCACACCGTCAGCGTTAACTTACTGACACGGCTGCTTGCCGTCAAAGGCTACATACTCTCGGAGAGATGAAAAGTGTTCACAATACTAAAAAAAAAAGTGATTACTTCTGACTTTTTCTTCCATCCTTGGTGGAAACCTAAGCTTGCATGCTTCTTTAGTACTGCTATGGAGCTATGAGGCTGATGTAAATAAAACGTAACGGATCTCTGGCTCACCCCGAAATACTACCATAAATACATTATATTTGCTTTAAATGACATTCATTTGGTCAGTAATAGATTTTTTAAACTTAGAAATCAGGGAAATACTTTAAGAGGCGGAGCCTAGCAGGGTAGACGGATACCAAATAATGAAAAATAGGTGATTCCTATTCATGCTAGCAATTTTGTACTATATACTGTGTACTAATTTACTAAAGCAAGTCTAGTACTGGTCCATAGCCAACTGAAACAGTTAGCTACAGTACCCTTCCTAGCTCCAGTGTGCAACAAAATGAGCAAAGACTGGACACTAGATATGTTACTGTTCTCACCTTGATGTTTTTGTCAAAAAAAAAAAAAAAAAAAAAAAAACGTAAAAGCTTTTCCCTCTGACTGATAAAACAAAGAGCTGACATTGGAGACTTCTCCTGAAAAATGCTTACAAAGCTTCCTAAAGAGTTTTAAAAAATAGTTGCTGTGGCTGCTGTCCCTTGAGCTTCTGATATAAAATGATCTTCTGACCAGTCAGAAACCGAGAATTCAACAGCACTGTGTTTGAACACTTTTTCCTTTCTTTCTCCATGAGATCGATGACATTATGCCCTCTAAATGTTTCTATCAAAAACATCTTTCTTTTTTTTTTTTACTTTATCTCTTTGAAGGATAATACTGTGGCCTTTTCTCTACCAAAGATATTTTGAAAATCTGTAAATTTGTAAATCTGAACTCTCGGAATCCTGACTTAATCCCTTATGGTGCTCTGAACATTTAAACCAGGATTCTATATCCTCTTCTTCTTCTTTTTCTTCTTTTTTAAAAAATTCCTGCCTGATATTTCATCAACCTTAACTCTTGTAGAAAACCGATTATTTCTGAAATGTCTCGTTTTCAGCTCAGGCCCGCTTAACCATTATGCTAGCTCAGGCCCTGCACTCTTAAGATTGCTAATCACTGCCTCGATGTAGAGACGGGGTCGAAACTATCATGAAAATTCTTCACTAGCGGTGTTTAAAAGTGTAATTGACAATGTAACTGTTGTAGATGCTAATTGTAGCTAGCTAGAGCAAGAGCAAGCGAAGTTAGCATGACAGACTGATGAGCAGAGGTTAAAATACATGGTTTTAAGTTTCCAAACGAATCTAATTTGTCCCGTTTTGGTTGAAAATGACCTTTTTAAAAAATTTTTTTTTCCTTAATGAAGCTATATATGAGTATATATATATATATATATATATATATATATATATATATATACATACATATATATATAGATAGATAGATAGATAGATAGATAGATAGATAGATAGATAGATAGATAGATAGATAGATATATCCTGTCAGGTTTCAATGTGGCTAAAAAAAAATGGATGAAAAATTACAAATATATATATTTTTTTCTTCCTATACCAGATTGGACCTCAATGACAAAATGTTTTTATTGACGTTTTATACTTAGCTTGGTAAATATCATGCTGTAAACAGGAGCCAGGCTAACGAACGCAGTCTACAGCTTTGCTAGCTGATTATGATTTCCTCACACAGTCAATGATCAAGTTTTTTCATAGCTAGTGACCCAAACAATAGTAGTCAGAATGATCTGTTTAACAATGTTGTTTTCTTCGCTTCTCACTTTAGGGGCGAAACCACAGTTTACTTCCTGCAGTGATACACGCTAAATAGAAACAAATTTTTTACTTCAGGAAATCCTGTAGATAGTTTTCTCAGGCCCCTACCTTTATTTTCCACACTTCAGACATAACAAAAATACTAAAAAAACAGTCTACAAATCATCCTGCAGTATCCTGTCCCTGAAAATCCTTTAGCTGTTATTATTATTTCCGTGGTCTCTAAAACGTTAGCCTGAATTGCCTTTTAGTGTTTTGCGAAGCATTTTTCCAAAGTCACCATCTGCTGGGCTCGTTTTAGAGGTAATATTTAATTCTCACGTTGATCAAACCCGGGCTTGGGGAATCTGTTGTTGAAATGGCTGCTCTCCAATGCTAGTCAGGATCTCTAGGTCACACCGAACAGCTGCGCTCACACCCGAAAGCCCAGCGGCCATTCATCATAACCGTCATACCAGCCATCATTAGCAGGTTCTCATTTATCAGTGCTACCTTGTCCTCTTTTTCTTTTTTTTGAACTGCTGTTTCATCATCAAGTTTTCCCACCCCCTCTCTCGACTTGTCAGCGGTGGATTAAATCTGTGATATGTTTGTTGTTCAGAAGACACTGTTATCATGTACTAGCATCATTACTTGTGCCAAAGAAAAGTTGTAACCTGCTTCTAAGCTATCGAGGTCGCAGTTTTAAACGTAGCATGGAAGATAACATCGTTTCGTTTTGATTTCTTCTTTTTTTTTTTTGCTTATGTGCCATGCTAATGCTGTTCCATTAGGCTGCTTCCTCACTAAAATCGGCTAATTTTGTGCTAAGCACAATCAGCTTCGACAGAGAATCTAGTACTGTGCATAACTCCCTTGTCAGAGATTTTTTTTTTTTTTAATAAAAGAGAGATGAATATATTTATTACGGCCTTTTAGACACTGGATTAAAGATATTTTTAATGGGCCAGAGACAGAGTCCTCATCAGGATGCTTTGTGTGTTGTATTTTACGTCACTGGAGTGTGTGATGGAGATGTATGGGTGCTGCAAAGGGACAAATCAATCTATTCTACAAAACTTAACGATCGTCCGTAGTCAATGACAGACTTTTTTTTTTGGATGACGACGAATTCTGTGACTTTTTTACATTTTTCTCCATTCCATTGAACCCGGAAGAAAAATCATAACAGAACAAAACCTTGGACAATGAGGTCTCTCGGACGTTCTTGCTCGTCGTTTCTTTTTAATTCCTTCTTTTTAATACCAGACTTCATGATGATGATGATGCCCCCATTCTCTGCCGCCTGAATAAAGATCTCATGTTGTCCTTCACTTCCTGTTATGGACACTTTCGACTTCCAGTGGGCTTGGTGACATTGCCTTATTTTGTGATTTTGCGAAATGACATACTGGGCTGGGCCTAATCATCTACAACTTTTGTGTGTCAGAGAGTCTTTTTATGTTTTTATGTATCTACAAATGTGCTCAGATGTTTTCCTCTTGTTGTAATGTTTTAACCTGTGGAACTTTAAAAAAAAAAAAAAAAGAAAAAAGAAAAAAAAAGAGTAAATGAGACCAAATAAAATTTAACACAACTTTAAAAAAAAAAAAAGAAAAAGAAAAGAAATGCTTGAATGGACAGTATTAACTGAGGTATATAATTAATCCAAATGGGTTTTTTATTCGTTTTATATAATGTGTTCTAATTAATGGTGGAGAGGCTTGAGTGCTTCAGTGGGATTTTAATAGATTTTTGTGGGTATTGTGTTCGCGCTGGAAAGTTTGGCCGTGTCAGGATTTCCTCACCCTAACACTCCCTTATTTCCCTTTTAAATGGAGGGTTTTATAGATTTTCGCTCCTTTGCCCTGGCTCTCTCTCTCTCTCTCTCTCTCTCTCTCTCTCTCTCTCTCTCTCTCTCTCTCTCTCTCTGTGTGGCCTAATAACCCTACACTTAACAAAAGGATGAATTATTGACTGTGCAATATTTCTTCAAAGCAGGTTTCAAAAGTTTTGGTGCCCTCCCCATTAAAAGCCCCACGACTCTGAAGTTTCCTTACATTGTAAAGTTTGCTCATGTCTGCTTTAAATCAGACCACAGGTTTTTTTTTTTTTTTCAGTCCAGAGATTATGACAGCAAAGCTTCATAATCGATCTTCATTGAATTTCGATTTCAAGTTTGGTGAAAGATCCTGTGAGCAAGTCTTAACTTCCTGTCCATGGTTCTGTATCTAACTGAATACAGACAGATTTCTGCTGATCTAGAACCAATTCCACGCCATTTCCATTCCATCCAACTCGAGCAAACCTCAGAGGAACAAGAGCTGGAGCTTTAAAAATGATTATTGTGTTAAAAAAAAATATTGCAGCAGTGAATCAACAGCACACTACGTTAAAATATTTGTTTAATCGTCGTCTGTGAGGACGCCTCTGGTCTCAAAGTCAAAGATTGTAAAAGTCAGTAATTCGGTACACGTCTGTCGTACCATATACTCGTTAATATGTTCATGATATTAGTTATTAATTATTTAGTGTTTTGGCTCCTAGCTCATCGTTAAGTTCCTTCTCGGAATGCATCTTTCATGCATATTTGATCACTGCAATGAAATGAAGGTTTATTAGATTAAGGATATTAAATCTGCACCAATGTGTCCTTAGAGTTTGATGGATTAAAGCAGTGAAAATGAGGCTCGGGTCTCAACATATTTGACGCTTTCCCTGCAGCAGTAGCGGGTCCAGCAGGAGCACGGACAGTAACGCCGGAGAAGATGGATGTACTGGTATACAGGTGTGTGTGTGTGTGTGTGTGTGTGTGTGGCCTCATAACCCAATACTTAACAAAATTGACTGTGCAATAGTTCTTCAAAGCAGGTTTCAAAAATTTCGGCACCCTTTGCACATGTCAATTATCTTCTTTTTTTATTCAAACCAGGTTTTTCAGTACATATAGACAGATTCACTTGCTTTATATTTTTGGATTGCTGTCTTGTTCCAGGACATTTTTTTGTTTTGTTTCAATATTCTCGAACACTATGAAAATTGTCAGCTGAGAAATAATCACATGGAATGTAAAAGGCATACATTTGCTTGAGGTAGAAGTTATCGAGGTGATCGACAAGGAGGGCGGAGCTAGGAGCTAGCTTGGTGTTAGTTGGTCTGGTTATCATGGCAAACCTCTTGTACTGTTTAAATCCAACTATTTAAACAGTACCACTTTTCCTATGAATAATCATCGCTGTTACCACTAGGTGTCGCCATCTCCTCGATTACCCGTCTTTTATTTATTTTTTTTTTTGTTTGATTCTGCAGCATCTTACATTTTTGCATCAGTCCAAATCCACTCTTGGAGGCTTGCATGAACATTTTCGCGTTTCACAACTTCAAACCCTCCAACGCCCAAGTCGTTCATCGCTGTTGTACAGCCTCGACTTAATTCTTACGAGCTTCTAATAGTAATTGCATCACCGGAAAAGGTTGTTGAATTTTAAATCGACGTTCTCAAAAATGCTCTTTGCTCAGGCTGTCTAACGAAACCCGGCCATCGGTGACGTGACTGTGAAAGAGGTCGAGAGAGCTGGTTTTGAGGTGGTATCACTGCTCGTCAATCAGACTACACTCGGAATATAAAATAAGAGTCGGGAGCCTCCACCTCTTGGTTACCATGGACACCATGACAGGACTGAGAAAAATATTTACTGCATTATTACCGCCTAAACATCAGGATGTAAACTCTTCCATAAAAATTCGGATTAAATCTCACAATGGAGGACAAACAGAAATATACTAGAAATTGCCCGTGTCTTGTTTTACAGTGTGAAGTCATTTCAGACGCACAGTCAGGGGGTAAAAATTTGCACTCCCTTTTGTATTTTTTTTTTCTGAGATACCTTGTATTTTATAGTTTATCGTCTATAACTTAATGGCTTTTGTTATTAAAAAGAAACAGCAAAAACAATTGACTCAGCCATTATATTTATTAGCAAGCTCGAAACTTAATAATCTCCCTATCGTGCTTTAGTTCATTTATTCCAATGTACCTTTTGAGGCTGTATAAAATCTCTTAAGCAGTTTGCTGTGAGCAATCAAGTTGAAATTTATGGGATGGATTTGCCTTAAATCCCCAAAACCTGACATTTCTCTTATTCGTTATACTCCTCCCCTTTTATAAATTGTGATTTATATGCTGTGTTTATTTGCTTCTTATATATCTTGTAGTTTTCGTTCTTAACGTTGCACCAGTTAATTCTAGTCAGTTGTCACATTACCCTGTGTATACTGACTATATGTAAGATATACAGTGTGCAATTTACAGCCTGTCTTTGTGTTACTGTCTCTATTGCTGCTGGATATCTGGAATTTCCTTCAGGATCAATAAAGTACCTACCTCCCTACCCTCCCTCCCTCCCTCCCTCTGGTAAGACTTTACATTAGATTTTGTTGTGGGGATTAGTGTTAATTCAGCCACTAGAGCATTACCAAGATCAGGTGAGGAGGTCTGTGGATTAGTTGGTGTTCCAGTTCATACTGAAGGTGTTCAGTGGGGTTAAGTCAGAGTCAGAGTCTTCCACTCCAACCTTAACCTCCACACCATGTCTTCATGAAGCTGGGCTTTGTGCACAGGGGCTTTTTTTTGTCATGCTTGAGCCTACTAGTTCCAAAGAAAGGGAAATTTTTTTTTTATCACAATTGTGTGCTTCAGTCTATGTGCCATCAATCTGAAGGCCCACATATAGGTGTGATGGTCAGGGGTGCACAAACTTTTGCCCATATAGTGTATATTTAGCTGTTTAGCAAACCAGCCCTTGTATTTAAGATGAATTTGTCTATAAACTTTAATAATAAAGTAAAGAAATATTAAAGACACAACAAGCGTGTTAAAATTTCATACTACAGAGTATAGGATCAATTTTTATACTTAAAGAAATTTTTTGCTAACAAACCAATTAAGATTTTTGTTATACCGCGATATTTTTCGTAAATTTTGTAACGCAGACTGTCGTGCAATTAAAGCATGTCGACATAACTGTACTAACTATATTACATATTAATAATATGTTAATAATAATTTAATTAAAAACTTGATATAAAATGTAAAAATAACAGAATTCTGTACAACTACATTCTTTGTGTGCTGCTTACAAACGTTTATATTGAAGAAAGAAAACAAATTCACTGTTCCGGTACTGACAAATTATGCAAATAAAATAAAATAAAATAAATAAAAATAGTGAACTGAGTAGATAAAGGGAGGAAATGAGGTCATGTGTCATTACTGACCTGAGATGTGCTTTTAAAGGTTAATCGTTTCATCATTACTATCTGAATATACAAATTATTGCTCTAAAAAAAAAAAACCCAAATTTCGAAGGAAGGGTACATGAACTTTTGCACATTAGCATCTGAGTGGCAAATAAAATAATGACTCAATTAGTGAAAGCTGTGAACAAACGGCAAGTGACAAATTAAGACTTAATGACATCAGCGAGAGGATAGTTGCAACCGAATGCCCAGCAAAGTGTGCTTGCTTGTTTTAGTCCCTCGAGGTTAGCTGCATAATCATTAATAAGGAGCTGGAGAATGTGTGAAAGAGTATGAGAGAGCGCTCTTAAAAATTCTGCCCTCATTTGCATCGTCACAGATCTCACAAGTTATCTGAAGTGTTTCTTTTTTGGCGTGGACTTTTTCTTCTTCTTCTTCTTCTTTTTATGGCAAAGGCGTGAACTTCCTCCACTTGTCTATGACACGTCATGTGTGAAAGAGCACATGTTCACTAAATAAACCGTTCTCTATGAGTTTTGAAATCTGCGGATGATTTGAGGCTAATCATTTAAGAGAAAACAAATAGCAATAGTTCTAGATCTAGCTACAGATCATTCAAAGTTAATGCATTTGAACCGGTGAGGCTGGTTTGGAAACATAAATTCCTTCGGATGAAACAGAAAAATCGGAGACAAAAGGCAATTCCGGGTGAATTCCGATTCTAGAGGGACTTGGCATTTGGATTAGCCGAGTGCAAATCTAGCGACGTGACCTTTCAGGGCTGCATTGGAAAGTGAGATATACAGGTGTACTACATTACAGCTATATACTGTAATGTAGTACACCTTATTTTAGGAGAATTGTTATATTTTAGCAGAATTGTAGATAGAACATTTTTCTAGAAAGGGATTGAAATACGGTTTTATACATAGAAAGAAATAAAAGACACATAATAGACAAAATAGACACATCTTATGTGGGGGGGGGGACCCTTTCCCGAATGTTTACTACTTAATTGCTTAAAACTTTTTTAAGGTTCCTGTAGGTTCTATTTCTCTGAACATAACCTCATGTGAGTAGATGATAAAAGATGGAATTTTATTACCTCTATGTTTAAGCCGATAAGTACAAGCTTTAAATTATAACAGTTGTATAGCAACAGTAGCTAAAGGCACATTATCAAACGTACGACTATCAGATTTTTATTGCTGAATATAATGAAAAGATGATGCCAAACACACGTTTTAGCAGAGATCATTTGTGAAATAAGGTTCTGCGAATTTATAACTTTTAGCATTTTCACTGATAAAAGCAAGGACATAAAAAAAAGAAAGGAACAAATATCATTTGTGCTGGGAATTTATTGCACCGCGTCTGTGAGTGAACGTTTTGGTTTTTATTTTTTTTTGCACTTTGACGAAGCAAAGTGTTTAGATGCTGAAGGATTCTCACAAGAGATCATAGCTATTCTGGATAGGTATGGACTGGAATATAAGCGCAATATGGTAGGGCAGGCGTAAGATGGAGCTTCCGTCATGAGTGGGAAGCACTCGGATGTTCAAATGCACATAAAGGAGGCGGTGGAGCAGGGGTTTTATTTATGTCTAATGTAAAGGTCACTGTGGACTAAATGTGGCTGTGTGTTCATAGAGGAACATATCCATGTTCTCCAAGAGAACTTTAGAGTCCGAGTGACATCCTTCAGGCCTTGGTTTGTAGTAAATTAATGGAATGATAGTGTATAGGTTATTATTATTATTTGCTCCTGTTTTGTTGTGTTCCTGTTCAGCACTGAGTGTCTTCGTCATGTCACACTCTACAGTGGTGGTTTATATGAAGCTTATACGAATGTAGACACTCAGGACCTACCACGGGTATTTCTTCCCCACACCAATGTTTCTATCTTCAAAGTAAATGGTGATATGAAACCCATTTCTGCTCGCTGAGATGCCTGAAGTGTTTGTTCATAAGCTAAAATTTAAAGGTGTTGTCTTCATCCAATAAAATTCTGTGAAAGGTTATCCAACAGAGGGAAAAACACAGGTCTCACCCTGAGTCCGGACTCATTTTATATCAAACCTGTGACTGATGAATATATATTATTAATTAATTTATACTGATTTATAATGAATATTGAAATGTCTGATAAGTTGATGTCCATTCTGCCGGTGGTATGGAACACCAGTGTACTGGTAAAAAAAAAGGGTTAATAGATCAGGAAGATTGGGGAGAAGGACAGTAGATCTGCTCCAGTTTATGTCTCTGTGCTACCTTCAGAAAATATTTAGTTGATCTTATTTCCCGATCTGCTTTGTTTTTCCATCTCTGGATCCTTCCCCAATCTGTAGAATCTATCTGAAGCTTTCATTCAGACTACAGAAGTGAGCATATTAGATGAACTTAGGTGCCATTTTGAATCTCCTAGAAGACAACCCATGTCGAGCACCAGATTAGCTGCACACTATGTTTCCTGTTCCACTCTAGGTGAGAAGGCATCTCAGGATGACCAAGACAGTCGGAAAAAGCATTATTTTCTCAGTTCCTGACAAATGAGCTTAAGAATTCAGAACGGTGAAATGATGATGTTGTGTATCCTGTATATAGAAGACTCTTTTAGCCTTTTCTGGTGTGGATCTGAGCTTGTAAACCTTTAGAACATGAGCTATACCGAGTTAAAAGTTTTGGATGGGAAAGTTAAATGTGTCATGAGGAAACCCTCCAGTATATTGGAGCTTATTGTATTCACTGAACCATATATGGATGTTTCTCAGGGAATTCTTCAGGTTATAAAAATTAGAGTGGCAGTTCCTCAATACAGCCGCATTTATACTGAGCTTCTCCTGACTCAAGATTAGAAACACTCATCTTAGTTGTACAATAGAAGATGACGGGGTAAGTGTACTGGGAATTTTGAGCACTGAGCGTAGTCGTGGAAAATCCCTTAATCTGGACGAATTTGTAGATATCCTAGTGAGAAACTGTACACCTAAATAATTTACAGTTTTACTTAATTCTGTATAATGAGATGAAGAGGATAAAAATATATATAACCTACCAGAAACTTTTGTGAAATTTATTAAAATACCCCTTTCTAAAGTACCTCATAGGTACCATATTTCTACGAGATCTTGAAATTAGGTGGGATGTATTTAATGTCCAAATGTCCAAATAAATATTAGTCCTTAAGGTCCGTATTTTACATATGGGTCCTGTTTTTTTTTTTTTTACCCCAAATTACCTAACCTCGATATCCTCAACAAACCTTACGTTTTTCTTGTATGATTCATTTTTTTCTGCTTATTTTATTCATCCCTACATTATAAAATATTGGGTTTATTCCTTCTTTTTTCCCCCCTCAATTTTCTTATATCTTCTATATTGCACAATGGCCAAAGCCTCAAACGCTCGGCTGTAAAAGTACAGGTATATCCATGAATTTTTATTATTAAAGATTATTTCATTGTCATTGCTATGAAAACAGAGGCCGAGCAGCTCTGTGTCAGCGCATTACGTCTGAGGAATAGGCAAAAAAGAAAACAAAAGCAATACAAGTTTAATCTGTTTTCCCAGCAACCTTCTGAAGAACTTTGTACTTTAATATAGCTGGCGTAAAGATACCTCATAGTCTCCGTATGGGAACCAATAACGCTGTCTATTATTCTCCAAGTGCCTGTGCATTTCAAATGTTTATCCTTTATTGTGATTCACAGCTTGCTGCGATGCTACTGAATACACTTGAGTTACAGTTACATGGTCTAATAAAGCTGGTACTAAAGATGGTCCTAAAGCTCGACTCGTGAATAATGATAGATGGCTATATTCTACTCGCTAGCTCAGCTTATCCAAATGAGATCAGCAGAGTGCATTCATCCACCTTACCACCAAGTAATGAAATGACTTGCTAGCTGTCTACAGTACACAGCGGTGTTATGGTGAGGTAAATTCCCCCTCCCTTCTCTCTCTCTCTCTCTCTCTCTCTCTCTCTCTCTCTCTCTCTCTCTCTATCTATCTGTTCTTACTCTGTGGAATCACCCGTCACTATTACTTCACTTTACATCCATTTAGCTGACTGATGGTGATATATACTGCTCTGTACTGTGGCTCTATAACCTCAGTATGGTACCTGTGGTACATCGGACACCCGCAGGGCTTGAACTAAACTGTAGCAAAAATAAAACTCCTAAAGTTTTCCTTCACATTATATATAAATGCACTGTGTATTCTGACCCCTTTCTATCAGAACCAGCATTAACTTCTTCAGCAATTTGAGCAACAGTAGCTCGTCTGTTGGATCAGATCACACGGGCCAGCCTTCAATCCCCACGTCCATCAGTGAGCCTTGACCGCCCATGACCCTGTCACCGGTTCACCACTGTTCCTTCCTTGGACCACTTTTGATAGATACTGACCACTGCAGACCGGGAACACCCCACAAGAGCTGCAGTTTCGGAGATGCTCTGATCCAGTTGTCTAGCCATGAAAATTTGGCCCTTGTAAAATTCGCTCAAATCCCTACACCATTTTTCCTGCTTCTAACACATCAACTTTGAGGACAAAATGTTCACTTTGTCTAATATATCCCACCCACTAACAGGTGCCATGATGAGGAGATCATCAGTCTTATTCACTTCACCTGTCAGTGCTCATAATGTTATGTCTGATCAGTGGCCTCGATGTTATGCCTAAGGTGTTGACTTGGCCTCCAAATTCCCCAGATCTCAATCCAATCAAGCATCTGTGGGATGTGCTGGGCAAACAAGTCCGATCCATGGAGGCCCCACCTTGCAACTTACAGGACTTAAAGGATCTGCTACTAACATCTTAGTGCCAGATACCGCAGCACACCTTCAGGGATCTAATGGAGTCCTTGCCTCATTGGGTCAGGGCTGTTTGGCAGCAAAAGGGGGACCAACACAATATTAGGCAGGTGGTCAATGTTATGGCTGATTGGTGTATATATATATATATATATATATATATATATATATATATATATATATATATATATATATATATATATATATATATATATATATATATTTCATTATTTGGTGTAAAAGCTGACAAACAGTTCCCATTAACCCCTACAACCTGATCATTTGCTCCCAATCTTCTCAGTTTCCTAACTTCAGGGATCGTTTAGACCTTTGTACCTTTACAAACAGTACGATTTGCGACCTCCATAAGTATGGTAAAAGTATCATGTGATCCAGTCTCGATGATGGAGAAAATAATCTCTTCTTGCCATATCTCCACTCAATTGATAAACTGCACATGGCAAAAAAAAAACCCCTAAATTATTCTAAAATAGGATTTCCTGAGGGGTGAAAAAGGCATGAATTAATGTAGTCATTCCAATTCTGAAGTCTAGTAATAAAAGCAGAAAGTAAGAAAAGTCAGGGTTCTAAGGGTTTTAAAACTTTTCATGCATACCTTCATACATTGATGACTGAGTAATATGAACTAAATAGTTCTTCAGCTTGTCCATCCAGGGAACCTTTAAAGATATCTTTTTAGGATACCTGAAGCTTTTATTAGGTATACGCTTTGTCAGGCTGTAGTACAAATTCTCTTAGAATAAAATAAAGAAGGACAAGATAAGAATTATAACTTAGAACCAACAAGATATTAAGTGTGTTGGGATACTGAGATGTTTCAGGTAATATTTATAAAGTAAGATAAATATAATACTTTATGGATTATTAAGCTTATTATGGACAGCTTGCTCTCTTTTCTCTGTCAATCACAGCAAAACAAGACAGTCATAACCATCTGTGAGCTTTCACCCCTCCCTGGGTAGTAGCGGTCATATGATAGGATCGGCATGGCTGGTGGTCTGGAACTGGCAAAGACCAATTTAGGCCAAGATCACTCATTTTCCTTTAGAATATAGACTCTAAGGTCCTTCATATCACCTTCTGGATACTAATTTGTAATATTGTATGATAGCTGTATAAATCTAAGTCAAAATCCTTCAATTTTATTTTATTTTTAAATATACTGGAATTCTATCTTCATTTTTAAGTAAATTGAACTTTTACACGCTACAAAAGAGTCTGAATATTGATATATAACACGCTCTAAAGTAATTTCTGATAAACATCTCCATCCTGGGCTCATGCCTCGCTGTTCAGGTGGCGTATTTGTCTCAAGGTGCAGGGACACTACGGCAGGCGTGACGCACACCGAGCCGAGACGTATCCCTGCTGTACTGTAGAAGGGGGGGACATGCGTATACATTCAGCCAAACACCCTGGAGGTCTCATTATTATAACCCTGCTGAGCTGAACCCCTGGTACTACATTGTATCCCTCAGCTCTTGGGGACGGAGGTGGTGGAAATAGGTGTTGACGGATGAGTTTGTTTTGCTGTTTATTTGTTGGTTAATTCATAGGAAAATATGCATAGCAGGAGCAATGCTTCTTGTCTTTCTGTCATTGTCTCTCTCTCTCTTTCTCTCTCTGTCTGTAACCAGCCTTTCCAACCAATGCAGAGAACTCTTTCGACCCATGCACAAGCTTGCATAGGACGGGACCTTGTTTCCATGGTAACTGCACTGTGGAAATAAAAAGGGGGGAGCGAGTGAGCGAGCGCAATGATGTAAGTGTGTATGTTTGTGTATGTGTATGTGTACAGGAATACATCTGGGATTGCGATTCTGCATCGTTCTTCACCTCCCTCTATCCCATAAGACATCACCTTTCCACCTCTGTCACTTCTCCATCAAACGCGTTCCCGCTCGTCCGCTGAGACCCTTCCTACTTATGCGCTCTCTGACAAGGCTTTCTTTTAGTTCCTATAGCAGACACTGCAGTATTTGATTTCATTCCTGCCGGTCTGAGTGAGACAGTAAGGCTTCATATTTGACTTGTAAATAAGGGATGGATTTGTGTCATGCCCACCAGGATGTGTTCTTACATCCATCAAGCAACACACATCCTGCAGCGACTGGCACAAGAACACTGGCAGCTTCTGGACCACAGGAGGCTTTGGCACATGATGACTGCATGGAATTGGATGACAATAAAAAACAAAACAAAACAAAAAGTCAGATGAATAGGTTTTTGAGCAAAATATGTTCGAGGAGAATTTCTAAATCTGGTGGTTGGCTCGACAATAATTCGACTCTACATTCCGTATTAGGGTTTTCAGTTTGGTTATATTTTAATGTTATTATAATGTGTATTATAAATGAATATACAGTATACACCGATCAGACATAACATTCTGAGCAGTGAGAGGTGAAGTGAATAACACTGATGATCTCCTCATCATGGCACCTGTTAGTGGGTGGGATATATTAGGCAGGAAGTGAACATTTTGTCCTCAAAGTTGATGTGTTAGAAGCAGGAAAAATGGACAAGCGTAAGGATTTGAGCGAAGGGCCAAATTGTGATGGCTAGACCACTGGATCAGAGCATCTCCGAAACTGCAGCTCTTGTGGGGTGTTCCCGGTCTGCAGTGGTCAGTATCTATCAAAAGTGGTCCAAGGAAGGAACAGTGGTGAACCGGCGACAGGGTCATGGGTGGTTAAGGCTCATTGATGGACGTGGGGAGTGAAGGCTGGCCCGTGTGAACCGATCCAACAGACCAGCTACTGTTGCGACGATAGACGTTAGTGCTGGTTCTGATAGAAAGGGGTCAGAAAACACAGTGCATGACGGGTGTAATATGCTATAAACAATACATAATAGCTTATAATGCCTTACAGGCATGTATCAAATCACAAAGGGAATAAATTCCATCTAGATCTGTAAAGGTTTATACAGTTTGTGTCAAAAAGACACAATCTTTTGCTAGACAAAGAATCTTTAAGCTTATATACGCATGTGCATAACACTTTTTAAAGCATGACTGACTTAATGTGAGTTGTTCTAGGAAAAAGAATTTTTATAAACATCATTATTTATGTTTATTTAGGAAGGATTTTTTCATTTTTTCTTCATTTTTGGAAGGAGTCTCCAGTGTCAGTGCTTTCCACTCATAAGAGCTAAACCTGTAACTTTGATCTTACATCACTAGCTACATTTACAATTCATTAACAATTGTTACTGTTAGCAAATTGCTGTGGAATAGGAGGAATAAAACATTTTGAGACTGGCTCTCATTGGAAAAATAATCAGCTTACTGATGGTAGCAGTTACTTCACTTGGTGCCAGGCAACATTACACTACCTCACTACTGATTATTCTCCTATAATAAACATGACACAAAGCCTATAATGCATTAAAACATACACTTTTGGGTTGTACAGCCAGTATATACTCAACCTGAGGGTTTATAAAATAACACATTATGCCGAGTCTTTATAGGTTTATACTGAGTTTTAGCCTTTTGTAAAATGTCTTCGATCTGAAAGTAATTTTGTATTAATTATCAAAAATACAATTTAGTAATTTTGGGGGAAAAAGGGGGGGGGGATTCCAATAAAAGTAAAATAAATAAATCTAGAGGGTATAATAACTTTATCACATATGCACATATACACATTTATAAATAATTGATAATAAATAAACAATTTATAAATATTTCTTTTATTTAGTTAATTTACAATATGTGACCTTATAATATGAAATATTTTTTATTCACTTATTTGTGAATAAAATAGTATTTATTTATTTATTTATTTATTTATTTCTTTCTTTCTTTCTTTCTTTCTTTCTTTCTCAGTTATTATTTATGATTCAATATTCAATAAAACAGACTATTTATTTTGCATGAGTTTTTATTTTTATTTTTATTTATTTTTGTAGATATGAGCTGTGCGTGACTGATGTATTACAACTACAATTTCAGTTTTACAAGTTTTACGACGACACTTTCAGCAACACACCCCTCGGATGATTTATAATTAATTTTTCGCTGTGCAATCTGAAACCAAGCCAAGCAAATAGCAAATGAACCAAAAGTAAGGATTTCGAAGGGACTAATGGGGTGAAAAGTGCCCTGAAACCCATTTTACACCAGAACCTCTGATTAAATTAAAGACAATTTAGACTATGTTAAAGGTGAAATGATAAAACAGAGGGATATTGTAGCTTGGGAAATAGATAGATAGATAGATAGATAGATAGATAGATAGATAGATAGATAGATAGATAGATAGATAGATAGATAGATAGATAGATAGATAGATAGATTGATAAACAGACAGATAGATAGATAGATAGATAGATAGATAGATAGATAGATAGATAGATAGATAGATAGATAGATAGATAGATAGATAGATAGATAGATAGACAGATTAATTGATTGATAAACAGACAGCCAGATAGATAGATAGATAGATAGATAGATAGATAGATAGATAGATAGATAGATAGATAGATAGACAGACAGATTAATTGATTGATAGGTAGATAGATAGATAGATAGATAGATAGATAGATAGATAGATAGATAGATAGATAGATAGATAGACATACAGATTAATTGATTGATAAACAGACAGCCAGATAGATAGATAGATAGATAGATAGATAGATAGATAGATAGATAGATAGATAGATAGATAGATAGATAGACAGACAGATTAATTGATAGATAGATAGATAGATAGATAGATAGATAGATAGATAGATAGATAGACAGACAGACAGACAGACAGACAGACAGACAGACAGACAGACAGGCAGATAGATAGATAGATAGATAGATAGATAGATAGATAGATAGATAGATAGATAGATAGATAGATAGATAGATAGATAGACAGGAAAATAGATAGATAGACAGACAGACAGATCGATAGATAGACAGATAGCTAGCCAGTCAGACAGACAGACAGACAGAGACAGTCCAGACAGTCTGGATTTCACTGAAACAGAAGGACAATTTCAAAACTTCTCCACTTAAAATACGGAGACGTCTTACTAACACAGCAGGAAAACCCAGCTGCATTCTGACTTCCAGGCTTTTCATTTGAGAGGCAGTTAGGTATTTCCTTTCTCTCTCCAGAGAGAATCGATGAGAAGATCATTAATAACCATGAGCTCACATGGCAGGGCTGGGATTTGGAAATTCAATTAAAACCTTGTGTAATTAAGTAGAGACAGAAAGAGAGAGAGAGAGAGAGAGAGAGAGAAAGAGAGAGATGGTGTTGACTCGCGTCAGTGAACATTCCAATCTCCCTTGTGCAAGCAGTTTGTTGGACCACACAGATTTAACGTCACATGGACTCCGCTGATATCTCCCACTCTGACTGGATGAGAGCGCATGAAAAAAAGCTTTTATAGCTAGAGCAGGATTTTCAAATTCCACTCGTCGAGTGTTTGCTCTCCTAAAACACACAACTGGGTCAGTTAATTCAGTTAATTACTAAATTAAATCAGGTGTGTTCGAGCGGTACCGTGTGCCCTCGACTTTCAGAAACCCAGTGAGGACCCAGTGGAGGCTTCAACATTAAAATGGTTGATTTCAAAAACTTTTTAAAAATCATTTATTAAGTTGGAGTTTCTTGTTTGTGAAAATGGCTACATTTTGCTTTTAAATAAATATCAGGCTTGAGTTAATTTATAGTCTTAATATTCTGACTAATTTAGAATTCTTCTCTAAATAAAAAAAAAACATTTTTTCTCACTTTGATTTATTTATTTATTATTATTATTATTATTATTATTATTATTATTATTATTATTATTAATTTATTTACCTATTTATTTATTTATTTATTTATTTATTTATTCATCTATCTATCTATCTATCTATCTATCTATCTATCTATCTATCTATCTATCTATCTATCTATCTATCTATCTATCTATTATTATTATTATTATTATTAATTTATTTACCTATTTATTTATTTATTTTTTACCTTGTGTCTCCACTACTACATGCTTCAATCTATCCATTTGAGCTTTTAAACAAAACCACATTTTTTTTTAATAGCCTTTTCTGATACTAGTTTGGATTGTATTTGTACTGACCATGTACTTGGATGAAGAAAGACTCCTCCAAAGCTTTAAAAAACATTTTTTTTTTTAAATTTTGCTGAAAATGTAATTAATTATCTGCATATTTTTATGTGCACATTTTCTTTTTGGTATTTTGCAGATTTAAATAACAATTTGCCATTTTGCTTTGTGTAAATGATGTATGCTTTGCTTATTTTTTAAGATTTATTTATTATTTGTACTTTTTTTTATTAAAATTACTTTGTCTCGGTGGGGGTGTGGTCAAGCGGAGAAGAAGTGGGGAAAACCGGCAGGTAACGAGTGATGATTCTCACCTGTCTTATTAGCTCAGGTTTGTTTGCCTTTAGGTGGCCTTCTGTCACAGATAAGAAAGAGAGAGATAGATAGATAGATAGAAAGAGCTGAGCTGAGAAGAACAGAGCCGTGTTTGACCTTAAACCACCGAAAAGTGAAAGTAAAGGAAAAAAAAAAAGTCTTCCTCCTTTCTCCTCAGGTAAGTGTAACAGACTTATTTTCTCAAACTAAAAAAAATCCGATGCTGAAATAAATGTATGAATTGGTGATAAATCAGAAATCTGATTTAGCTTATTGGAGTGTTAAGATTTAAATATATGATTTTAGTTTTTCCTTTTTGTAAAAATCGCGGCCTGTTGCTTTGTTTGTTTGTGATGAAAATGTGAATCAATTCAGCTACAGGAAGTGCATCACACATGCTGTTTATACTGGTAGCAAGCAGCGTTTTTGTAGATGTGTGACCTGTGAGGCACAAGTTTACTGAGGTTTCAGTCCAAACCATCACTCATTAAATCTTCTTTTAAAAATTCTTTTAATGTTTAGTGTGAAAAAATGATTTGGTCAAACACTGAAATGCTTTTTAGACTTTTTGGAAATTTAGAAATATTTTTTTTTCATTTATTTATTTATTTTTATTTTTATTTTTTTAAATAATGACATGACAACAAAGGATAAGAAGTATATAACCAATTTTATTCCCTTCTGTTAATATACACATATTTAGAGTCATCTCACTGGAACACTTTACAAGAACATTTAGAAAGAACAGGGGGGCACTCAGGGGGAAGGGAAGAGGCTTGAGGGGTTAGTGGGGATATCTGGTGATGGTGAATAAAATGAGCAAAAACATGAGAGGTGACACACACACACACACACTCGCGCGCACACACACACACACACACACACACACGCACGCACATCCATGTTGATGCAAACTAAAAGTCAGTTCAAAACCATGAAGTTCTGCTATGTTGGATGATGGATTCAAAAAAATATTCCAAATAAAAAGAGACATGATGATGAGTTTATCAAATGAACGTTTTGTGTTGTAAACCAGATTTCGCGCTGTTCAACAAATAAAATTTGACTTCCCAAGATCACCAATCCATTATTTTTTTTCCCTCCAAACAGGGGTTGTAAATAGGGAAAACACATCTCTTTTTTTTTTTTTTTTTTGTATCGTAGCAGTGGGATGAATTTCAAATATTTAGACATTTCACAAACTTTTTTTTTTTTTTGTTTTTTTTTGTTTGTTTTTTTTTGAAGATTTTCTCTTTTCATAGTTCTTGTAGTAGAGCTGAGAATATTGGAATACTAAAGTTCAAGTTGTACATCCTCATAGAATGAGACTTTCACTTTCCTTCAAGTGTTTTTTATTTTTTATTTCTCTCTCTCCAAAGTTCACACTGATAGTCTTTCTGTCTTCGCTTGCAAACTTGCTGCAGCAGCAGAATTGAGAACATGGTCACCTGCTATGAACTTTCGCGTTCCCCACTGCCAAAACACCGGGGACTTGCGGCACATTTTCCTATAAGTGTCTTTTCCCTTTTTTGTTTATGACAAACCGTAACAGAAATATGGAAAAAAAAAAGCACTCTAGTCCATAGATTCAGCACTTCGTTTATGTCCACAGTTTTTTCTTTCTTTTTCTTCTTCGTTTTTTTTCCTTTCATGGACACGTTGCATTGTGGCTTGTTCCAGAAATGCACAAGGTAAAGAAAGGAAACTAACTCACACTGACGACCTGTTATCACCTCAAAGCAGGGGACAGATTATCTAACAACTCCCTTTCCATGAGGTTGTCCTTGAGTTGCTCAGTCGTCTATACACGTTGTATATTTATATATTTCTAGGGAAGAATGTCATTTTGCTGCTGTGAGATGTTTCTTGTTCTGGTTTTTGCGTATATGATTTCATAACCTTTTGAAAGGGCTCAACATCAAACCCCTCCCCCCAAAAAAACATGTGGTAGATATCTGCTGGAATGAAGGACAACCGGGGGTTTGGCCTCGGAGTGTTTTTGTGGCAAAACGGCAACCGTGGATGTCGAGATCTCAAATTTCCATGGTTAAACTTGTTGCGACTTTTTTTGTTTATATATATTTTTTTGAAACTCCACAGAAACTCGACAGGTTATTGTCTCTTTTTCGTTAAGGAATACTACATGCTTGAAACACAGCAGAACTTATGTTGCATCAGCTCCTGAGCACCGAAGACAAGGAGAGGAATTTAAGAGTACAAGCCAAACAGGGAAAGAGAGGATGAGAGCGAGAGAGAAAGAGATTGAATGGGACAAGAGAGAGAAATAAGACTATATGAATACTTGGAACAGAAAGGGAGGCAGATTTGACACTGAGATGGTTTGGCAGTAATTTGGACTGGCACGACTATTTGGTCT
Organism: Hemibagrus wyckioides; assembly: GCF_019097595.1. Lineage (NCBI taxonomy): Eukaryota > Metazoa > Chordata > Actinopteri > Siluriformes > Bagridae > Hemibagrus > Hemibagrus wyckioides. The sequence goes on along the minus strand of NC_080738.1, from coordinate 13,907,467 downwards.
TCATTGTCTCGTAAATATCACCACCTTTACAAATTTCATGTTTAACTTTCCCCCTCTGCTAATATTTATCCAACACTCACGTGGTTTTGAGCAGTGCTCAGAGAAATACTTCAGATCTAGCTAGCCTTACTTGAACGGAATCTTCTGGTCTTGGCACATATTGGTGTTTTGACGACAGGTTTGGTGATCCTGAAGATCTTGAAGACCCAAGACTAGCATGGTATTTACAACGAGCAAGAGTGTGGAACGGTTACAATGGAACTAATCCACTGTGCATTTACCCAACAGTACAAAAGTTATGAGCGATATCTATCAAAAAGTCAGAAGAAAGAAAGCAATTTATATCTGTAATCTGCATTTTTGCCGCTATCTCTGTTATTTCGTAAAGCTAGTTTGGGAATGGAAATGATAGTTGGGATGAGAAATGAGTGGCAACAAAAAGCAGAACTCTCTGTTCCCTCAGTATTCCACCTCTCTCTTTTTCTCTCTCTCTCTCTCTCTCTCTCTCTCTCTGTTCTGCCTCGGTCCCTGTCAGGCCTGAGCTCAGACGTAGTATTCCTTGTCTTTGTTCTTCTTGCTCTTGGTGCCTGTTTTGGTTGTACCAGACTGTTTCTCCTTCACCAGAGTCCCATTGCTCTGCGTGGCTGAATTACTGATGTAGTTACGGCTCTGGTCCACTTGATAAGATCCTTCATCTCTGTTCCGATATTTGTACATGGCGTACAGGAGGATGAGGATGCACAAGGCAGCTGCTGCGACAATCCCCACCACCATCCCTGTGGTGCTGCTGGACTCCCGGATCACCTCCACCGCACCTGGAGGGCCTCGGTCAGGAGACGAAGGCTCTGCAGTAGGAAAATTGGGAGGGTTGGTTATACCAGGAATGTGCCTGTGCCGCCCGCCATGTTCGGGATCCCCAGAAGGCTGGACGGGTGGCAGGAGCACTTGATCTCGGGTGTTCATTTTGCCCGCTGGAATATTAGGGCCACTGTTGATATTGGGTTTGAGTCGTGGCGAGGTCGTGGGGGTGGATGGAAGCAGGGGCCGCTGGGAGTTGGGAGGATGCCGAGAAAAGTGGCGATCGCCACGTGGGTTTTCGGCCACCGCCGGAGGAGGTGGAAGCACGGTTCGGTCTGTGACAAGGGGGGAGTTTTTGTAATAGTCCTCGTCATCTGACTCGGTCATCTCACCCGAGCCATAGGCCGAGACCTCCATGGCCTCCTCACAGTCCTCTTGGTCCATTGGACATGGCGCATGGCCATTGGAAGGGGACATGGACTCTTTTGTGGTCTCGAGCAGTGTGAGGAAGGGATGGTAGGTAGGGGGTGGAGGGATAACTGGGTACCTTGTTGCAACTGAAGGGGGATCTAGGGAATCCACGGTTATTATGGGCAACACTAATTCACCTCCTAGGATAAGAAAGAGACAGGGCGAGGGGGGAAGAGCATTAGTAAAAATCTGATCAAGCTGTTTTCTAGATTCAAAACAATTCCAAAAACGGTGAAAGAAAAACAATAGCAACACAGTTAAAAACCATTATTAGAACACTATGACTTAGAATGAGGTTAGTTCAAGTTTAGTTAGTGACTTATAATCTATTTAAAATGTTAATCTCAATAATCTAAACTTTCTCTTCCCTAAACTTAAAGTTAAAAGCACATATAGACAGATAAACTTGGCTCATTATGTACAATCTGACTAGTCTAATCTAACTTCTAATCCTAAACTACAAGCTACAGAAGTGCCAAAGTGTTAGTGACGTTATGGTTTCACTAAAATGTGTTAAAAACAGTTCTAAATACAAACGCCTAAACACTACTTTCACTCTCTCACACTCTCTCTCTCTCTTCTTTCACAGATTGGATGGGTTAAATAAGATAGCAAACCACATAGTACAGGTCACTTACATCAACAAATTGGCCGCATGATTTTTGCATGAAAAAAAAAATTACAAAAAGAAAGCTGTGTAAGATTGTTCTTGGATAGTGATAAACAATGTTCACCCCAATTTTCAAAGAGTCTTTAAAGAGCCATATTCACTGTCTGTTTTCTTTTTCTTTTTCTGTGAAGTATAATCCCTCCTCCCGATAGGCATTATGATGACTGTAGAGGGTTTCTACTAATTATTCTAGTCTATATGCAAATCTTTCAGGTTCATCTTAGGACACTGAACATTATTGGGATATTTTTCTAATTCATATTCCCACCATATCATTACCCCCCCAAATAACGATCATGTCATTATATGATATGATCAAGTATATAATTAACGTCTATGCAATTTCGGCTTGTCAATAATAAAACTAATCAACTAACAGATCTCCAGTCCTAATACACGTCTTTCTTCAACATGACATTTAATATGCAATTGCTGTTCAATAAATATTAGATCAATGCATATAATTCTTTCAAAAGCAATTATGTTTAGAATGTAAATCATCCCTGTTTTTTTTTTTTTAAACACACAAGAAATTAAATGTGCAGGGAAATATTTTGCCCCATCATGCCCTTGATTATAAACACCCCAATACACAGTCCTCTGTTATACATTATTTTTGTTACACTCAAATATTTTTGCAAATCCACAAAGGAGAACAAATACAGATAGCAATTAGCAAATGCAGGTTGTAAATATTGAAAGAACTGAAAAAAAAAGGAAAACATTAATTCATACAATTTCCAGTTTTGGAGATCACCCACCCTCCCCTGACACACACACACACACCCCCACCTCCCCAAAACCAATAATATGGGCCATTATTATATTAGGCAGTACTGTTACATCTTTGTCCCCTAAGGTTGACCGACTTATTTGCCCAGTGATCACGTCCACTCTGAGACATTTACCGGGTGAATGAGATACAGAACATTTATTCACAGCTTAAGCAGAAGAATTAATACAAAAAAACGTATTATCCGGGATTAGTTTTTAGCAAATAGTCTCCAATTATATGCTTGAAGCATTCAATATTTCAGGAAAAAAAAGAACTATTGGGGTGTAATGAAATAATCCATTTATCAGATATTACATTATTAGTTACTAATGTATTTTCCTGTTTACAATTTTTCTATTAGACATGCCATGAGCAAAAATCAATATATTGCTTTTATTTTTAAAAAAAGCTGTTCTAGTTATACCAAAGACAGAAAGTTTTCATAAAGCAATACATGTGCTAAAAACACCCTCTTTAACAGAAAACTGTGGCGCTGAAGATGTTTTAATAAGACGTGACCACCGATCAATATATTTAGGCCTCAAGTTAATATTTCAGAGCCACAAACTAAATATCTCAGAACCATGATTATACAAAGTGATGCAGTGCATGACCTGAACCCACGACGTGCCTCCAGTTAATTATTTGGTGGGAACAGGTGAAAAAGGCTTCGAAATATATCTCGAAACGGATCTTAAGAGATCCAGCTTGTGGCCATAAGGAGCTTAAATCGTGGAGTCACCTTATTAAAAAATAACCTTCTGTTATATCGGTAGGGCTGCAGTTAACCACTGGTCTTAGTGATAAGTCTGGTTCTCCGAGTATACAAAGCATGGCTTAAAAAGGAGGGAGATATAATGTAATGCCTGTCAGCCTTAGGACACAATACACACAGACTGCCCTCAGTGTGTTGCTGAGCTCTGAAGAACAAACAGCTGGTAGTCAGTAATGCGCCATGTAACTCTGCGTGGTTCTAATGTCATCCAATAACACTGGATAATTCAGAAACACTCAGAACAACCAAGGTAAAACTTATTCTTTTTGTGCCTTACATAACACTGCACTGATGGATTCTCAATTCTGATTGGTCAGAAGTAAAAACATGAAGGACACCATGTAAACAGATCTGTAGAATATGTGAAAATTATTGACATGCTGTTCTTATGTATGATGTTTTTGCCATTTTTGAATGAAGCCTCCATTGTTTGCAAATGTGAAGCTGTAACCAAAGTTAGGAAAACTTAGGAAATGGAAGAATTTGTGCTTTGCTGTTTCTCTTTGGTCACTGTATATGATCAATAAATTGGTCATTATTTAAAAAATAATGCATTTAAATAATTATTTACATTATATAAATTAATATTTATATATATATTATATATTAATATGTAATATATGAATATTATTAAATTCTAATATCTTTATTGTATAATAATTAGTATTAATAATTATTATTAATTAATTAATTATTAATTAAATTATTATTATTATTAATAATAATAATAATAATAATAATAATAATAATAACGCATTACTCAAATAATTTGTAATCCTTTTTCTTCATGGCTTTAATTTTTCTTTTAATGTTACACTGGTTGAATATGATCATTCGAATAATCAGGGATTAACATAAATGGGCTGATAATGTAAGAAACTTTATGAATTATGAACGATTGTGCTTCATAACAGTCCGTGATGAAGCTTTAACCAAGTTTTTTTTCCTCACAGGAAACTCTGGAAACTGAGGAATTTGTGCTTTCGTGTTTCTAATGCGATAAGCTGTCATTTTTTTGTCTTGTTAACTTGGGTATCTTAGATTAAGGGATTTGTTTTGTAGACGTTTTACAGCATTACGTATAACTTTAAACGGCTAAAAATTCAGGACATTAATAAACATGTAATTGTTAGAAAATTGCTGTGATATGAAAAGAATTGATATGGAGTTCACTCTATATAATGAAACACTGAGGTAGTATCGGTAACTTCACTCCAAATTGAAGCGCATTGATTATTTTCCTATACCAGCATCTTTTATTCCATACATAAATCACGTAAAAAGAAAATCCATGAGTGTAAATTATTTGGACAGTATCCAATTCTGCACTGATTGCATATGAGATATAAAGGGACTGAAGAAGTGGGTGATGACTAGACTCTGAAGAACATTACACCCATATTAATAAAAACTAATTAATGCAGCAGATATACCCCCAACTCCCTTTGTGAGCTTTGGGAAGTAATATCCGTCAGGAAAGTCATATAGGGCTCTAGTCTGACACACAATGTTTTTTTGAATGGAACCGAAGTTTAGCAAGCCTCAACCGTGTCTTGTAAAAGGTCAGATATGTTGAACAGCCTTTCACAAGGAAGCTTTGCAGATAAAGATCTTAAAATCCAGCTTGACTGATGGCTTACTTAGCCATTTTTTATTGAAAATCATAATCATACCATGCTATATGGTATATAGGTTTGTGGACACCTGATCATCACAACTGTTACCACAAAGCTGGAAGCACACAATTGTATAGAATGTATTTGTTTTCTGTATCTTGGTTCCAATCACTTGAAATTCAGGACCAAACTGGTTCCAGCATGACGGTGACCCTGTGGACATTGTTTGCCAAAACTGGTGTAGAAGAACTTGAGTGTCTAGCACAGAACCACAGAATCCTGACTTCAACCTTACTGGGATGAAGTGGATGTGATGGTCAGGTGTCTGCAAAACTTTGGTCAAAAAGTTCTGAATGTCAAAAGTGTATGTATGTTTATTTTATTTTCTTTCTTTTTTTTTTTTTTTTTTACATTTTTAATTAGTACTCATAAACTGTACTCTTTATAAGTTTAATATTCATGAAATTAATTCTTCTTTATTTTTTATTATTAATTGCTACAACTAATAATAGTAAACAGAATTTTTTTTATTTAAATTAATTTTTTTCTTTTCTTCATGGCTTTGTTATGATTTTGGTCATTGAATACGATAATTATAATCGTCAGGAATTCTTAATTAATTTAAAAAGAATCTTTTTAAATAGATTATTAAATATAAATGTTTCGTAATATATTTTAATTCTAACATTTATTGTATTAATAATAATAATAATAATAATAATAATAATAATAATAATCAATCAAGATCCTCATGGCTTTAATGTTCCTTTTTATGTTATGATTTTGGTTGTTGAATATGATAATTATAATTGTTAGGAATTTTTATTAATTTAAAAAGAATCTTTTTAAATAGTTTAAGTATAAATGTTTCATCATATATTAATATTTTTAATTCTTACATCTTTATTGTATTAATAATAATAATAATAATAATAATAATAATGTATTTCTCAAATTTAATCAGTATCCTCATGGCTTTAATGTTACACTTTTTGTTGAATATGATCATTCGCATTATCAGGGATTAAAATAAATGGACTTGTAAGAAACTCTGAATTATTCAGGCTGCTGAGTTTAGCCTAATTAAATCAGAATGTATGAAAATAAAAAATACACAGATGGTACAGTATCTGCGTTTTCCATTGCACAAGGCTTTGAACCTCAAATAGAGACATTTCATGCCTTAAGCAATACGTCCTCGATATTTAACGTTCAGACAAGTGTGAACAAGAGTTTTTACCGAGTTCAGAAATGACTGGAACACTGACGGCAGTATTGTATCACTCAACACTAAATCAAACGGAGCAGAAAAGAACATTAAAGTCAAAGTCCGCCCCGGAATGACTCGCATTTTAATCTTCTTAATTATGTTACTATTAACACGATGAACTAATTAACACGTGATCTTCAGTGGCATCCAAGATATACTTTGTAATGGAATTCACCAGCTTTTAGCCCCCGGTTTTTTGTCGGACATGCTGAACAGCAATGACCTTTTAAATAATACAGTCCACTTCAAAGAGTGGCTTTAATTGGGATGCCATTTTAATCGTTACTCCAGTAAAGGCAGACTCGTAACGTTTTACATTCTGTACCACTTTTCTGTGTTTGAATATCACGTCTCCTTATTTGAATAAGTCTTGATTATACAATATTATTATTTTTTTAAATAAACAGATTATGCATAATTTTAAATGTAAAGAATTTGGAGGATAGAGGAAACCAGCTGTATTAAATATTAAATCTATCTATCTATCTATCTATCTATCTATCTATCTATCTATCTATCTATCTATCTATCTATCTATCTATCTATCTATCTATCTATCTATCTCTGTCTGTCTGTCTGTCATATATCTGTCTGTCTGTCTCTAATATCTATCTGTCTGTCTGTCTCATATCTATCTGTCTGTCTTATTTCTATCTATCTATCTATCTATCTATCTATCTATCTATCTATCTATCTATCTATCTATCTATCTATCTATCTATCTATCTCTGTCTGTCTGTCTGTCTGTCTGTCTGTCTGTCTGTCTCATTTATATCTGTCTGTTTGACTGACTGTCTCTTATATCTGTCTGTTTCTGTCTGTCTCTTACATCTGTCTGTCTCTTATATCTGTCTGTTTATCTGTCTGTCTGTCTGTCTGTCTCAGATATAAGAGACAGGCAGATATAAGAGACAGACAGACAGACAGATATAAGAGACAGACAGACAGATATATATCTGTCTGTCTGTCTCTTATATCTATCAGACAGATATATATCTGTCTGTCTGTCTCATATATATCTGTCTGTCTGTCATATCTATCTATCTATCTATCTATCTATCTATCTATCTGTCTGTCTGTCTGTCTGTCTGTCTGTCTGTCTGTCTGTCTGTCTGTCTGTCTCTGTCTGTCTGTCATATATCTATCTATCTATCTATCTATCTATCTATCTATCTATCTATCTATCTATCTATCTATCTATCTATCTATCTATCTATCTATCTATCATGAAATACCGCACTATAAAGTACAAGCCTGCATGATATCACATATTTAGAGATTAAATGTTACTTCAGGCCTCAGGCTTAACCTGGGATTTACTGACACATAGATGATGTTGGTCAAAGGCAAAATTCTTTTGCATCAAAGACTTTTGACGGAAAATATAAATTCTGTCTCTCTCTGGCCTCAAGGTTCACACACACACACACACACACACAGGACAAAATACGAGGGATTTCAAGACAAAATAAGCCAGCTTTTCTTTTCTTTCATGTCCTGCAATATCCTATTCTTTCAGTTACTTTCTCTTTTCTTTCTTCTCTTCTGTTTGCATTAGTTTCTTTCATGAATCGGTCCGTGCTGTTTATCTCCCATGACATTCTTCTTCCTTTTTTTTTTTTACTCCTTATTTATCTCCTAGCCCATAAGCTACCGCTGTGTGCTATTTGCATTCAACATCAACAGGGTCAACAACAACAACAGTTACCACTGAGACAGGCGTTCTGAAGCTCACTGAGAGGAAGGTGTTTGCCATTTTTCATTCCACAGATGAACAAAGCTAATTAACTCTGTGATGCACATTGTGGGTGGCTGAGTTTGATTAGTTTGCTTCTAGGCTTTTTTAATATAATATTCATTTTCATTATCTAATCAGTTTATTGGCCATGATGTAAACAAAGATATCAGCAATTTTTGATTATGATCCAGTCAGGAGGTACTAAAGAGAAGAATACGGTATAGACGATGCAGCCTAACCATAAGCACATGATGCCGCTTATTGGCTAGTTTTGATAAATATAGATTTAATTAAAATCTTAACTTAAACTAAGAATTATACGTGTGCATCTTGAACACTGACCACATCTGAGAGCTAATTTTCAGAGAAGTTGTATGTTTTACAGCTCCTTGAGTAAAAATGGGACGTTTCTTGTATATGTATATCCAGTATTTCTTAAAGCTACGATATTTGTGTGTTTAACTTTTCAATTCAATTTATCTGTATAGCTGACAATGGACATTGTCTCAAAGCAGCTGGGTAGAAGTGTAGAAATATAGAAAGTTAAGTTACTGTTTATCCCTAATGAGCAAGCCTGAGGTGACGGTGGTGAGGAAAAACTCCCTGAGATGATATGAGGAAGAAACCGTGAGAGGAACCAGGCTTAAGAAGGGAACCTCATCCTCATTTGGGTGACACTGGACAGGAAATAATGTAAATATCCTTTCTTCAACAGCAATCAAGAGCTCTTGAGGAACTAATAGGTTTAACTGACGTCTGATGTCATGCTGACATTGGTGAGGAAATGATGATAGCAGATCAAATAGAGGTCATTTAGAGAAAAGGCCACTTATTGTGGTCATTTTGCCCACTGTTGTCTGTACAGAATGCGTAAACATGTTTCTTTGTGCTAACGATGAAATTGATGATGATTTGTATTTGATTAGAAACTGAATTGATTAGGCTTATGATCAATCTGGTATATACCATCTAGCTATACAGCAACATGATGAATGACTCATATTTACAGTATGAGGAAACCCCTTAGATACCCCCCCCACCCCCGGTCCCCTGAATTTAGCTTCAGAAACGCCTCATTGTGTTGACTGAAAGCTGCACCTACAGTATGTAAAAAATGTGCTAATCATTTATAGGTAGGAAAGCTACTTCTTGTGTACGTTTAGTCCCAATATTAAACACTATTGTACATTTAACTAAAATGTATTGGGGAGAAATACAATGTAGGGCATTTGCAAAGATAAAAGAACTGCACAGAGTATCTTATTAGGCCTGCTATTTATAATTATTCATGGATTTAATTCACTTGATATAATGCATTTATTTATTTATTTATTATATTAATATTAAAATTAATATTAATATTATTTATTTATTTATTTAGCCATTGTTACTTAGTTAATTGTAGTTCAGATTTTTATTCACTATATATTAATTTTCTAGCCAATTTGTGTTAGGAGGTTTCAGTGCTCTGTGTACTAATTGAAAGCATTATACTAGGTGGGAACCAATGAAACGGGGTCGGTACCATCTGAAATTATAATTCACAAATCTGTAATAAAGCCTTTTCAATTTAAGGTTCAATTCCAGTCTCAAAGAGCCATTCATTTTATATATATATATATATATATATATATATATATATATATATATATATATATATATATATATATATATATATATATATATACTTTTTAAATAATGCATATATATATATATATATATATATATATATAGTATTATATATATGCATTATACATATATATATATATATATGTAGTATTATATATGCATTATTCATTATTTAAAAAGTTCCACACCAGATTATTATAAATTGTAATTCAAACATCTTACATTAAAATTTTCAACTAGATGTTATTCCACTACAACAACACTTAAAAAATGTAATTAAAAATCATATTTGTCCATTTAAATTTAGACTGCCATGGCACATTTCACATTCAATAATGAAGAATGAAGTGTTTCTCTCTCCTTATTTCCACGCCTGACAAACATAATTTACCCAGCTTTTATTTTTGAGTGTCATTATGTTTTTTTTTTAAATGATTACAGCTAGCTGAAATTATGAACAATGATGTCACTCATTCGATCCTCAATAGTGTTAGATGCTAATGCATGCATATAAAAAAAAAAAAAAAAAAAAAATAGATTTGTTCATTGAGCGCCGATTGACATCTTGCTACGAAGTCTTCGCTGCACAATGTGCGTCTCGGATTAAACAAAATGAGAATGGGGGTTTAGGGCTAGTGGTAATGGGTCTGCGAGGCTCTTAGGGAAAGCTCTCTAATCAAAAATGTTTTACTGTTCTACCCTAATCGATCTGTTTATGACGGTAAGGGTTTACGGCCTGCTGGTGCTTTTATTTTACCGCAGTGCTTGAAATAGGAATAAAAGTTTTTGTTTGTTAGAATGTATATGTTCTTGGTTTTCAGCAAATCAGCAGGTAACTGTGAAGACCTCGAATGAATGACGCTAAACTGCCAATGTTTGAGAATGTATATTACTGTAATGATAATTTTTGGTGTAAAGTGCCATCGGTGCAGCAGATTACCGAAGTGGTTTGTGAGTGTGTTTGATTATTCGATTGTCTTTCATTCACAGGTGACGTTAGGTCGAGATCTGGCTCCATTAAGATCAGTACAAACCAATGTAGTGGTAAAGCATCAAATTTAAGCATTATCACCTGCATTAGAGGTAAGTAACATTCAGCAACTCTACAGTAATGAACCTAATTTCCACTTTGCATGTAGCCAAAACATCCTGTTGTTGTTGTTATTATTATCAGCTTGATAGTCCATTTAAATGTTTGACTCTGTAGCTAGGAAGAAGTACATGGCGATTCTGAAAAATGGGCCAAAAAGCACATCTGCTACCCAACAGAGTAAAACACAGAAAGGCCGGTACTCTTCACATGCAATAAAACGTTACGACGTCAATAAAACACACATGCTATATACGTGGCTGCCAGAAAATCAAATCAGCAGGACCTGGAAGCGTGTAAATTTTACTGTGTGCTTTCAACTACAGAATTATTAGCACCCTTTTGAAATGTAAAAACATGCAATTCTGAGTTTAAACAAGGATATGCTATTGAAATAAACGTAATCGCACAAAAACAAAAGGAAACATGGGGTAAATGCAGTTTTCAAAATTATTGGCACCCCAAAATGACTATTTAGTGAAGTCTCCTTTGATGAGGATCACTAGTGCACATGTCTAACAAACCTGGAAGCAGGGCCTTCTTTATATCTTTAGGTTTGTGCATATGGACTTCCTTCATCAACTAAAATAAATTAAGCTTGCAATCCAGAGCTTGATAAAGATGTTGCAATATATATATATATATATATATATATATATTTGTTGTTATCTTTTCAAAAGCTCCATCTAAAGCCACTATTGGTCTAAAAACTCCTTGTTCTTGTCCTTACAGACTTCTGAGCCATAGTGAACCACATCAACCTCTTTTTAATAAATAAAGCATCAATAATCCTGGGCTGGATGTGCACAATGTGCACGTTTGTGTGTCTGATGGAAGCCATTGTTTGTGTTCGACTGCATTATGTTGTCGGCTCATTAGAAAGGAGAGAACCCTAAGCCAGGCTTCATTAAATTGGGTAATTAGGGATGTCTAACAAGGGCAGAGATTAATTAGCCCACTGAGATAGACTGGGAGGAATGGGGTCCGTGAGACGTTTCACAAGACCCCAAGAATCATCACCACAATCCTTTCTCCGCCTCTTTTATTTACCGTTTTTTTTTAATCAATTCCTGTTTCCTCAGGCGCAACACGACAGGACGCACGTGTGGGTAAACAGCAGTGTTCAAAGCTGGAACGGTATCTTGCTCAATTTTTTTCCTTCCCAAAGTCCCCTTCGCTATAGAAGGAGGTGGTAAGGGTCACCATAGTAGTGATGGATATGATTAATAATATAGTTACTGGTTCTCTTTTTATTAGCGGGTGCCAATACTTTTGGTGAATATAAAGAAAAGCTTTACTGAAAACCTGAAGTTAAAATGCAGTGTATATACTAAGAGTCATATATTTTCCGTAGCTGAAGGATATATATTTATAAATACATGGTATAGGACGCTGTTTGAAATTAGCCCCAACTTTAGCATGGGGAATTCTTAATAGATCGTTGGTACGATGCGTGCGATGGGGGCAAATATCAACATTTACATAAATATTAACAAATCTAAAACATTAAAATGTATGCTAAAAGTGTGATATTGCCCTATAAGCCTCATGCAAAACAAATATAACGTGCTGAAGCAGCTTTCATCAAAGATATGGGAAACATTATCATTAAATATTTATCCTGTTTTAGCTATAAAAGCTAAAAACATATATTTTTTTTAGCTTTTATTACTTTATTAGTACAGTACTTCTAAAACAAACATCTCCACAATACAAGTTGTATAAACACAATTCCACTTTCTCCTGATTCTAGGAGTCATGCGGAGTTGAGCTTAGCCAAGTTAGCAATGTTAATTTCCAAAAACATTAGATTTCCCACCATTCAGTTATTCAAAAACAGAAGACATTTTCCATGTCTTCTCCTACAAAATTGTCATTATTATTTGTGTCATTATTATTAATAGGAACACGATATAAAGTTGTGTGTCGGCTAAACAGGAAGTGAACAGGAAGTGATGGTGTATCTCGGTAATAGAGTGATGTATTCAGTAAATGACCTGGTTTTATGGGACAAGAGTAAAAATCCCTATAGGGAGTGTTCTAACTTACAATTTAGTGTTCAAGTCAGCTCAGTGAAAAGAATTTTTAAAGTTTCTTTTCCTAAAACTTTGGTTTAGTCATTATTGAATGTCTAGACTGTAGCACTGTGACCCCAATCTGAACAAAACTTGATGGTTTGATATGATTGATATTTCACCCACAACCTCAACAAACATGATCTATGAACAAGAAGTGATGGTATTACTCAGCAATATATCTTTCTGACCATCATCTTGTCACATGTCCAGTATTTTGCAACATGATCTAAAGCTCTAAAATGATCTAAAACAAGCTTCAAGTTTATTTTACACCTGGGAGGCCTACTGCAAATGAAAGATGTGAAGCAATATCTCAACAACAGCTTAACTCAGCAAAACTGAGTAAACGACTTCTGGTCTTCCTCCAATGCTTGGCCCCTTTAATTGCTGCTCCAGGCTACTACTACTACTATTATTATTATTATCTATTATTATAAGACAATTTTGCCATAGTTGCCTTTGACCAACCAATCAGTAGTCAGCACAGTTTCCACCACTTTTTGTAACTCCACCCACACAGCAATGTTTAGTAAACATTTTTTTTCTGGTCAGGATGGAAAAGAAAAAACTGCCTCGCTGCATAGGTCAGGAGTATAATTCCAAGCGCTGCCAAGTTGCTACTGCTGGGCCCTTGAGCAAAGCCCTTATTCTGCAGCTGCTTAGTTGTATAAATGAAATAAATGCAAGTCACTCTGGATAAGTGGACTGGTGTCTGCCAAATGCCTTAAACGTGTGTATATATACATTTAGAATGAGTATTGCAAGGGTAACTGGACCATTGTTACTGTACCACAATGTTTTGTGAAAGGGTTTGTGTCATCTCTCAGTTCCAACCTGCTGAATACTTATTGGAATATATAATACAATACGCAATAAGCATACTCTCAGAGACTTGTGTGAGATCATAGCTATTTAGTTAGTATTTATAAGAACAATTTTCAGGAAAGCCCATCATTTTGTTCTAATTGGTATTTAAAATAAAATAAGTTACACGTTCGTTTTTATTAGGATTTCTGGTCAGACATTACCCAAGCAGTGCTGTAAAACAAGTCGACGTACCCAAAGGACAATACACATGTGAAGTGCTAAGATTTTATAGCCTAATAAACTTTATCTTGGCTGTTCTCAGTTGATTTAGACTTAGAGCTGGAAAGTCATTCCAGCTTCATTTCACTTTTTTAAATAATAAAAACCATGAGTTGAATAATGTTAAAGTAATGGCAACAATACCGACTAATCACAGCTGTATTTATAAAATCCCAGGTTTTGATTAATCTGAGTGGGTGTGTGTGTGCGCATACCCCATTAATCTCCATTAATACACCCCAATTTAGAAAAATGAACTCACCGCCAGGCTCGCACTCCTCTAAATCCTCATCATCACTAGGACATTCTGCTGATGCTACTAGCAGATCATCTGTGTTCTGAAAGAGAGAAGCAGAGAAAGATATTGGGTCATTCATCTTTTCCCAGTTCCTGGCTACCTTTTATGTCTTAAATATTTTATTGTATTGTATTGTGCATATATGTATATATGATGTTTGTATGTATGTATGTATAGATAATAAAAAAAAACCTAGTAAATAAATAAATAAATAAATAAATAAATAAATCTGATAATTAAAATATTAATGGTGTGTTTAAATTATTACAAATATTAATACAGTGATATTATTATTATTATTATTATTATTGTTGTTGTAAGGTGAAAAAAATGCTCTTATATAGAAATCAAACTTTTTTCAGTTTTTATTTTTTTCCTGTGCCCTCAAATATGTCTGATGTGGGTATTTTTCATGGACAGAATTTATTTATTTATTTATTTATTTATTTATTAATCCAAAATCCGCTCTGCTTCATTGGCTCGCTTAACCCCTTTCCCCCAAAATATGTGCCCCCCCCCATAAAAATGCGACCCCCCCATTTCTTTTTTATGAAAATGATTGCACACATTGAAATGACAATGCCTTCAATTTTAGTCACTTTATGAAAATTTATAGAGCACTAACCCTCCAGTGGAACCAAATGCTTACTGCTGTAAAATAAACCCTAGACTTGCCATTTGAATGGTAAAATAATACAGTTTTTTTGAAAGCCGAAAAACTACTGACTTGCCATTGGGAACTTCTGGAGAATGTGTCACATGGAAATGTAGTGAATGCTCTTCAGCGCTCTATGGGCTTTTGTGCTATGTTGCTCAGTCAGGAGTTTTTCCAATAGGAGGCACATATTCTTTAGTCTTGGTGCATGTATAAATGCAAGGGTTAAACCACACATGATGTCAGTTCACCAGTTGGATCCAGCTTGGAACAAACCAAACCAGCCATCATGTCTATGGGCAAGGTAATCATCAAAGATGATTGAAAGGATTAGACAATTATATTTATTTAACATAAAATCTTTTCCGCTTAAACAGGTTATCTTCTATGAGGACAGGAACTTCATGGGGCGCTCCTGGGAGTGCAGCGGTGATTGTGCCGATATGCACTCTTACATGAGCCGCTGCCACTCCTGCAGGGTGATGAGCGGCTGCTGGATGGTTTACGATCAACCCAACTACATGGGCAACCAGTATTTCATGAGGAGGGGCGACTACGCTGATTACATGAGCATGTGGGGCTGGGGCAACAACTGGATCAGGTCCTGCCGCATGATCCCTATGGTATGCTGCCAGCTTTGCTGTATCATTTTAGTCTTAATTTATAATCTATGGTGCATTTCCTAGTTAAATGAAGCTTACATTTCCCCAAACAGTACAGAGGATCCTACAGAATGAGGGTCTATGAGAGGGACAACTTCATGGGTCAGATGCATGAGATGATGGATGACTGTGATTCCTTCATGGATCGCTACCACTGGTCCAACGGCTGCATGTCCTGTCACGTGATGGACGGCCACTGGCTCATGTATGAGCATCCCCACTACAGAGGCAGGATGTGGTACTTCAGGCCTGGAGAGTACAGGAACTTCAGGGACTATGGTGGCATGAGGTTCATGAGCATGAGGCGCATCATGGACTCCTGGTATTAAACCAGCTCAACTGGTTATTATGCAAACTAATTTTCAATAAAACATAGTCTTAAAACGTCATTTGCTGCTGTTTTTCTTGCTGAAAATACTATCTGAAATGTCAAGAATTAAGTAGTTCTTTGATTTCTTGGGTAATTGCTCTTTTATGGGGCTAATATCTTTATAGAGGGGCATTTTGCTGCACCTTTTGAACTTGTTACTAATTTCATTTAAGCATTAAAGTTTTATTACAAGCAATGTTCTTTCTTCCAAAATCCACAGGTTCTCCAAATAGTAGAAATTACTGATAACAAATTACTTGCCTTTCTTATTTTTTCCCAGTAGTGCTTTGTTCAAGATATTTTGAGGTTGACCTGACAAAAAATTCTCCTTCAAAGAAAGTGTGTAAAAAAAGCCCCAATGGACCGGTCTTCCTTGGCAAAAAAACAATGATTCTAAGCTACTTTAGCTTTTGCACCTCCATTTCCATACAATAATTGATTCTAGCATTTTGATATATAATAGGAAATGTATTTTTAAGCATAAATCCACCACCATTTAGACTTTAATGATAAAATAAGTGCAGACATTACAGATTCATTTGCAAATGACATGGTCACAAGCTTTTAGAGCTTCTATGAAAATTTTCCCAAATTGAACTCGTTTGAACTCGAACTAGAAACCCTCTTGTTTGAGCCACTTCCTGCTTTATATGTTACACTGTATAACATTCGTGAAAGCATGAATACTTATGCATGGATTTTTCAGGCTTCATAAACCAGTGCCCTCCAAAAGTATTGGAACAAAAGATCCAATTTTTTTTTTTTTCTTTGTTTTTTGATCTAGGTTTCAGCCAAAAGGATGAATGAGATGCTGGTTTATAATTTAAGCTGTTGCACCCTGATATTTATATCTAGATGTATTAAACAAATCATTTCAACCCATCCAATCAAAAAATATCTGAAAATGTGACTGACTGCTTCTTCTTGTCTAGGTGTTCCCTGTTAGATTGATTGTTTAAAAGCTGAAGGCTCTGAATGGTCCTCTCTTGGTCTGTATCCTGGGTTTCACCTGTGGAGACTGTCAAAATGCGGAGGAAGAACAGATCTGCTTATGATCCAGAACATGCACGATGGAGGTAATGTCATGGCTTGGGCTTGCATGGCTGCTTCTGAAACTGGCGACTGTGCATAGTTTCAAAAAGGGAGCATAAACATTGTGGTCTTAGGAATTCTAGATGCTGTGAAATGACGGATCTGAGTTGACCTCAATAGCTTCTGTGCAGTAACACATATCTCTGCGCTTAGGGATGTTTTGACACCTTACATAACTCATCATTCTCAATCTCTGACACTATGAAATCCTATTTCCTTGTGATATTGCGCTGTTCAGTTCCCGATTGTGAGCTATTTTTTACATGTGGTCCTTTTTCAAGAAGAAAGATTGTCCAAAAATGCTCTTTAGAAAAAGGGTGGCCACAGTTTATCTAGTGGGATGAATTTACAAATGTGTACAATGGGCATCCATTTATAAATATGAACAATCTGTGAATCTCTACAACAAATGTGGTATTCCTGAAACTCTAGATTTTTGAGAAGATTGTGTAAATATACCAAAGAGGACGCATTAATGTGAATATTGTTTGACTGTTTGTATAAATGGTAATGAGTTTTGTAAGCTGTCAAGTTTAAGTCGTTGATTAATTATACACACAAAAATGTGATTTTGTTTTTTCTCCTTTGCATAAATCAGCCATTTCATGTTAAATTGCTGACACAAATAAACCAAAAACAAATCCATAAATTAAGCCAAATATGGTTTAATTAGGACATAAGAACGTCTCAGTACAGTTTAATTTGTGTCTACATTTTTGGACGCAGGCATAGGAGGAGATTTTTAACCATTTAGTCATCAATTTGTTTGTTTTAGGCTTAGTTTTTTAGGCGCCTTTGTGGGTGGGACTAAATGTGAATCTGCAGCAACATGCTTGGTCATTTATAGCTGATTGGCTTCTATTAACCAACACATGCAGGGGAAGGGTGATTAAGCGCAATGATTAAGGTATTGGATTACTGATTGGAAGGTTGTGAGCTCAAATCCAAGGTCCACCAAGCTGCTACTGCTGGGTCATTGACCAAGGTCCCTCAATTGCTCAGATGTGTTAAATGAAATAAATGTAAGTCGCTCTGGATATAGGTGTCTGCCAAATTCCAGAAATGTTGGACAACTGGTAGTAATTTTGAGTCTGGATTGACGTACAAAACATTCCCGCAAAACTTTAGTGGAAGATTGATAAATGGGATGGAATAAGAGAATGAAGTAACCTTCAACATTCACATCAGGTTCATCACCTAGGAAAACTCTATTTCTGTTTCGCCGCTCGGCTAACCGAGACCGTGTCCAAGAGGAAAAAAATATCAAAGCGTACAAACAATGTTTTATTTAACCATCAAAGTGTTAGACGGTAAGATCAAAACCACGCGACGCCTCTCGATCTCTGCACTTCTATTCTCTCATAAAGACAGGTATGATTGAAGTCTTCTTCACCGTCTCACTATGGCAGCTGTTCGCTGTTGTCTTGTCGAAGCAGGAGGGGAACACGAGTTCATTGATGTATTTATAGCTACGAAGCAATCACATCCTCCTGTGCACCAAACTGTTTAATATAACACACCGTCAAGGAACAGTATTTCTAAAAATACTACATCAAATACATTTCAGTTCTGAGATTTAGATGAATGTTTCAATGAGAACAGATTGTGATCACTCTAATGGTTTAAAAAGGGATACAAACACCTTAATGGTTTTAAAATTGGTATTATATTTTCATTTTGATATTATAATATTGTTCAAGGTTTCCTTCGGGATAGAATTTTTAAGGATACATGACATAGGTGTCATTTCTTTATGACACCTGATGCAAACCTACAAAGGCTTATTCTAATAGTCATCAAGAATGCTATATGAAATTTTGTAAATACAGGGTGATGCTCACAGAGCTACATACATGATACCTGTATGAGCCATTTATGACATTACACTACATAAACATCCATCCATCCATCTTCTATACCCGCTTTATTCCTAATTAGTGTCACGGGGATCTCAGAACACATTGGCAGGGGTACACCCTGGACAGGTCGCCAGTCCATCACAGGGCCACACATACACTATATTGCCAAAAGTATTCGCTCACCCATCCAAATAATCAGAATCAGGTGTTCCAATCACTTCCATGGCCACAGGTGTATAAAATCAAGCACCTAGGCATGCAGACTGTTTTTGCAAACATTTGTGAAAGAATGGGTCGCTCTCAGGAGCTCAGTGAATTCCAGCGTGGAACTGTGATAGGATGCCACCTGTGCAACAAATCCAGTCGTGAAATTTCCTCGCTCCTAAATATTCCACAGTCAACTGTCAGCTGTATTATAAGAACGTGGAAGTGTTTGGGAACGACAGCAACTCAGCCACGAAGTGGTAGGCCACGTAAACTGACGGAGCGGGGTCAGCGGATGCTGAGGCGCATAGTGCGAAGAGGTCGCCAACTTTCTGCAGAGTCGATCGCTACAGACCTCCAAACTTCATGTGGCCTTCAGATTAGCTCAAGAACAGTGCGCAGAGAGCTTCATGGAATGGGTTTCCATGGCCGAGCAGCTGCATCCAAGCCATACATCACCAAGTGCAATGCAAAGCGTCGGATGCAGTGGTGTAAAGCACGCCGCCACTGGACTCTAGAGCAGTGGAGACGCGTTCTCTGGAGTGACGAATCGCGCTTCTCCATCTGGCAATCTGATGGACGAGTCTGGGTTTGGCGGTTGCCAGGAGAACGGTACTTGTCTGACTGCATTGTGCCAAGTGTAAAGTTTGGTGGAGGGGGGATTATGGTGTGGGGTTGTTTTTCAGGAGCTGGGCTTGGCCCCTTAGTTCCACTGAAAGGAACTCTGAATGCTTCAGCATACCAAGACATTTTGGACAATTCCATGCTCCCAACTTTGTGGGAACAGTTTGGAGCTGGCCCCTTCCTCTTCCAACATGACTGTGCACCAGTGCACAAAGCAAGGTCCATAAAGACATGGATGACAGAGTCTGGTGTGGATGAACTTGACTGGCCTGCACAGAGTCCTGACCTCAACCCGATAGAACACCTTTGGGATGAATTAGAGTGGAGACTGAGAGCCAGGCCTTCTCGTCCAACATTAGTGTGTGACCTCACAAATGCGCTTCTGGAAGAATGGTCAAAAATTCCCATAAACACACTCCTAAACCTTGTGGACAGCCTTCCCAGAAGAGTTGAAGCTGTTATAGCTGCAAAGGGTGGACCGACGTCATATTGAACCCTATGGATTAGGAATGGGATGTCACTTAAGTTCATATGCGAGTCAAGGCAGGTGAGCGAATACTTTTGGCAATATAGTGTATAAACACTCACTCCAATGGGCAATTTAGAATTACCAATCAACCTAATGTACATGTTTTTCGACTGTGGGAGGAAACCCATGGGGAGAACATGCAAACTCCACACAGAAAGGCCCCTGCCTGTTCAAACCCAGGACCTTCTTGCTGTGTGGCAACAGTGCTAACCACTAAGCCAGTGCTGCCCGCTGTATAAACAATGCCATATTACAAAAAGTGATATCAAAATGAAACCCTGGAATATGCCATTATAAATACTAAGGTTATTTTATGTCATAACATTGCTATGACTATATAAATTATATTGGCAAAAGTTTTGGGACACCCCTCCAAATCATTGAATTCAGGTGTAGTTTTTCAGGAGTTGGTTTTTGTCCCTTGGTTCCAGTGAAATGAAAGGAACTCTTACTCTTAATGCTTCATCATACCAAGACATTTTGGACAATTTCATGCTCCCAACTTTGTGGGAACAGTTTGGGGATGACCCCTTCCTGTTCCAACATGACTGCAGACCAGTGCACAAAGCAAGGTCCTTAAAGACATGGATGAGCGAGTTTGGTGTGGAGAAACTTGACTGGCCTGCACCTTAACCTGATAGAACACTTGAATTAGAGCGGAGACTGTGAGCCAGGCCTTCTCGTCCAACATCAGTGTTTGACCGAAGAATGGTCAAAAATTCCCATAAACACACTCATAACCTTGTGGAAAGCCTTCCCAGAAGAGTTGAAGCTGTTATAGCTGCAAAGGGCAGGCCGAATCCATATTAAATTCATGTGCATGTAAAGGCAGATATCTAAAAACCAATATAATGTATTGTCAAGAGACCCTATGAGCAATGCTCTTTAATAAATTTTACTAAAACCTACAAAATCCTGTAGTTGTAAGTGGTAAGGTAGAGTATTCTAGTAAAACCTGTTTAATTGCCAAAATATTACTATATAGCTATTAACAATACACAATGCATTAATAATGGGGGATGTGGTATCTTAGTAGTTAGGACTACTGATCAGAAGGCTGTGAGCTTGAATCCCCGGTGCACCAAGCTACTACTGCTGGGTCCCTGAGCAGGGCCCTTAACATTCGATTGCTCAGTTGTGAAAAATGAAATAAAATATAAGTCGCTCTGGATAAGAGTGTCTGCCAGATGTCGTAAATGTAAATCATAATTTATCGTAAATGTAAATCGACTCATTTGTTGGTTATGCCTGCCATGAACTTTTCAGCTGAATTCTTATTAACTTTAAACTTAACTATGTACAGCTAAACATTTTTTATAATCAATAGCTTTCCCAAATATTCAACTTCACCGTCCTGCCTTTTAAAAAGAGTTTCCTTTGGAATTAATAAATATCTTATCTTATCTTATCTTATCTTATCTTATCTTATCTTATCTTATCTTATCTTATCTTATCTTATCTTATCTTATCTTATCTTATCTATCTTATCTTATCTCATCTCTTGTTTAACATTTCCGTTCACACGTGTTACTTTGTTATAAAAATTTCACTATCAGTATTCAGTATTAATTGTTTGTTCATGTTAACAAATTTAGTAAATAAGCTTAGATAAGGCTGAGTGATTTCTTTAATTACCCACCGAAAAGACAATTAAGGCCTTAGTTCATATTAATTATCCATTGTGGACTTCATTCAATATGCAAACAATCATCTATTCATTCAGCTGTTAATTGCTTTCCCAACATTACTAACATTAGCTACTCGTCTCGAAGTATTTTTTGTGTGTATGTTATTGCATAATCAATAATAAGCTTCTCTAACATTATGCATTGCTTGGAAAAAAATAAATAAATACAGCCCGGAGCATTTTACCTTCAAAACTTGACTTTCACTTTGAGCTAGATTTAAATAATGAACTCAAAGCTGAATTGTTTTGTCGGCTGTGAGCATTGTTATGACTGCCAATGCCATATTTAACATTCTGCCTGATCTAAAATAATGAAGTTGTATTGTGGCATAAAGCTATAATAATGAATTTAAAGCGGCTGGCATGGCTATGTCTTTGTCCCGTTGAATGAACACTTGTGTGGCACAGGCTAATAGCCACTTCACACTTGAGCAATTTTTCTAATGCTCTTTTGGGATAATTAAGTGTTCCTTCCTGCCTTTATTCAATTTGGACAATAGTCACAGTTTTTTCCTTTTCATACTGCCGTAAGCAAAGGGCAGGAGGAGAGAAAAAGGACGAGGGGTAAATCTAAAATGAACCACTACGGACGCAACGTGAATATTTGATTAGATAAGGCATGGTGGCATGTTTATAGTCTGCACTTCTCTTTATTTAACTCTCACTCTCTTTTTCCCCCATATAATATTAGTACCCACAAGCAATCCAGTTTTTTTCCTCCAATGTAATAATAATAATAATTTAAGACCAGAGAGGAGGAAAATTACACCTTATTGCTCGGCATGTAGTGCTGAATGTTTCTTTTTTCCTAGTCCTCACCTGTGTGACAGTGTCTCTCATGGTGGGTGAGCGCTGCTTGCGAGTGGTGGTGGTGGCCATGGTGGTTGTGGTCTCCATAATAGTGGTGGACATGTCTGCGAGTGGCGTGGTGGACGTGGTGTCTGTGGTGAGGACCGAGGGCACTTCGCCCACCAGACGCAGGTTGCCCTGCACTTGCACGTTCGGGTCACCTTCCGCCGCTAGCTTTAGGACCTGCAGGCCGTTGTAGTACAGGCCCGAGATCTGACCCTGGAAGTTGCGGCCTTTTTCACCACCGCCGATTTTTATGAACGCCTGGCTATTAAAGATGGTCAACTGCCGACCTGTTGGGACGTTGAAAGAAAGAAAGAGCGAAGGAAGAAGGGGAAGGGGGTGAGAGAATATTGTGGGATGAAAAAGGAAAAGAAGGAGGATTGAATATAGAAGAGATAGTAAAGCAAAGTTAGAAAGAGGAAATTGGCGAAGTTTTGACATCACACACCATGAAATAGGCTCATACAGCAAAGAGCCTCAAATCTCTCTGGATTGTCCTGGTAACACTTAAGCAGATTGGACATGGATACAACTAAAGGTAGCAGTTAGACGTGCAATTATTACGACCTACAAACTTGTCCTATCAAGCCTCAGGTGTGTTAGCAAGACGAGAGAGATTTGTTTCTCCTCTCTTGTCTCCTTTGCCGATGTCAGCACTCTATTTCCTGTCCTATTCACAGCTCAAACTGACAGAGTGAGTAAGGAAACGACCTCTGATGAGGTGTCCCCCTGCAGAGCGAGTGATGGACCGATCAGTAGGAGACGAAGAAAGATAGATTTTACTTTTAATTGACGCAATGAGAGCTACAACAAGGGTGGCCGTACAGAACGTCATTTTATGGACGTAGTAATATTACGTGCACATTTCTCCGCTCATATGATTATTTCCTTGGCTAATTTGCTTCCCCCTCTAGTCACGCATGGATAAAGGACCCAGTGTGGTTCCACAGTTTGAATGAGAATGAGGGGAAAATACACCGGACGTCCATTCTTTGATTCAATTAATGCTGACTGAGCCTATTATTTACTTAATAGCCTTGTTTGTGCAAATCACAGTTCATTGATTTTAGTGTCCATGTGTGTATTTGAGTGTGTGTGTAACACTACATTGATTTCACTGCTCTTGTGAGAGTGCACGGGTATGAGTGACAGAATAAGCTAAGCTATTCCATTAGGTTGACACTAGCATTAGTGGATCATTAACAGATCAGCCCATCTGCCTGAACCCCAGGAGAGCTGCTGATGACTTTAAGCCATAATGACGCCTGCACAGATGACTTATGAACCGGATCTTTCTATGAGTTAATTTCTCACCGGGATAAGTATTTCTGGAAAGGGATGCTGAAAGATCTTGAAGGAGGAGCACTGGTTTTGAAGGGAATAGAGGATAGTGCACAAATGGTCCATTATAGATGGATGATATCGGCAAAGGAGAATACACAAACAACACGTACACAGATTTTGTCTCTCACATTTCTGGTCTCTGAATAATATGTATATAAAACATGACATGCTTGCATGGACTCACTGGTTTCCTCCCATGTCCCAAAAAATTTCCAGTAGGTGGTTTGGTGACTCTAAATTGACCACAGGGGTGAAAAATGTGTGTATGGGTACAATACAGATCGTATTCTCACCTCCAGATCCAGAATAAAGCTGTTGCTGAAGAAAAATGAATGAATTACAATGTTTTGAATCGAAATGCAATACAACCCTTTAGAGAAGGTTCAGAGCTTGACATAGAACTAGGAAATAAAGTAACAGGATGCTTGTATTCCAATTGTAAGACAGCAGCCCAGACCTGGGTACGACTAGTTTCGATTTATCACCTTTAAAAGCCTCTGGTTTTTCCCTCTATAGCTCTGAAACTGAGGGAAACACTCCCAGGATGAAGAGTAGAAATGATAACCATGTCCAGAAGCTTGAAGGTCCTAAGATTTGAAAATCGGCAGCTTCCCATAAGCACCTATACAGTTTTGTTTTGTATGTGATTTTAGGTTCTATCTAGAAGCTTGCAATAGTGTGTTTCACTATCAGAAAGAACCATCTTTAGGAAGCTGAACACTTTTAAGTATCCGAAGAACCCTCGAGGAACCCTGGGTGGAGTTTTGTGTTGGCCAAATTTGAGGGGTAACTTTACCTAGTAGGATACCAAGCATCTTCATCTTCAATCCTATAATACATTAGATGATAATTCCGTGAAAGGATTTAACTAATATAGCAGGCAATCTGTCACTGAAAGAGGATTTCAAAATTTTAATAAATTGCTCGAAACTATCACAGTCATATTTGTAGTGGAAGAGTTCCAGAAATGATTCTATACTTGGAATGCACAAATTGATCTCACATGTAGTTAATTTTCTGGATAGCCTTTTTTAAAAATAGATAAGTTATCTAGCTGTGGTGTTAAGTAAACAGTAGTTTAGCTGTGTTCAGTACCAAAAAAAATAGCTGCAACTACTTTGAGATCAATCCTCAGGTATTCCTGTCAAAATACATTTTCAGTTAAAATGCTGCCTTTTAAAGTCTGCAACTATTAAAGCAGAAGTAAGCAAAGAAAGATATCAGGAACGGAAAAAAAGGTGAAAAATGCACTGTACATGCGGAGGTGGGAACAGCATACAAATTCTTTACAAAGGTATAGGCGCTCCAATTCGGCTAAAATAAAAATACCGTGACAGATGGTGAAGCACTTCAAATTCTTTAGTTGTATTAAAGTCGAAAAAACTTTTTGAAAAACGTCTTTAAGCATTAAAGCAAAAGTGGAAGAAAGATTCACAAGAATTTTCTTTTTCGTTTCTTTTTATTCTACAGAATACAAAGACAATGAAGACAAATGTTTGCTTCCAAGTTTGTGGAAACAGTTTGGGGAACCTATAGTATACAGTGAAACCTTGCAATAAGAATTTAATTTGTTCTCGAGACTTAAGGTGAAAATTTGTATTGCGAAATAGAATTTTCCCATAAGAAATAATCCGTTCCAGCCACCCAAAAATATGACCAATATTCCCAATAGGAAGTGTATGTAAACTGTATGGCTGCTTACAAAGAACTGACCCAAGCCAAACATTCCATGTCAAGGGTCCTCACAGGAAGTCGTGCCACCAAGCTTGGGCTAAAAATAGAACAGACCACCCACACCACCGATCTGTCAACAAAAATCACTGTTCATTCGTATGCTGAAATTGTTTTGTATGACGATGCTAATTTTTTTGCAATTTTTCAATTCTTAAGGTGAAAATTTGTAAGTGAGGGCATTCATATGCAGAGGGCTCACTGTATATGCTAATTGAGAAAAGCTGTGTGTTTCATATATACAGCTTTTACTTATAAAAATGTATTTGAATGAAGTTATTGAGCCTCTGATCTAACTTTCATTATTTTAAAAGGATACATTAATAGTTGTGAGGTTATACATTTATACCCTAGCCATTAAACTAACTGTCAAATAAAAAGTGGCAACTGACTAGAGGTGTGATTTAGGACAAGCAAATGATGTCTATAGTATAGACTACAGAGTATTATGTAGATGAAATGTGATGAGGAAAGGGGTTTGAGGCTGACTTTAGTAAAGAGAGACCGGTATGGGGGTGGGGTTGTGGCAAACCCGTAAAAAGATCGTCCCAAGAGAAAACACCAGGATTATCAACTTCGATCCTTGTGTATCAGCCAGACTGATATGCTTACAAGAGGCAAGAAAATGAGAGAAAGAAGAATAAATAGACAAGCGAGAGAAAGAGAGAGCAATAGGATTGTATGAAAAATGAAGAACAATCTGGGGATGTACTCAGGATTTTTGAGCTACCTAGAATATGTTCGCTTCAATCCCTCATACGAAGTTGAAGAGGCTTCTACTTCTACCTCCATTACGGATATGCAGCTTGACTCCCCTCATCTAAAAATGGAAGAGGCGAGCAGGAAGAGCTGAGCTAAACAGTTCAGACAGGAAACCAGCGAATGGTGTTTGAGTAAATATACTGTACAGTATCTTAAGAGCTCCGCGAGAGAATCTCCAAAGGGATTCGGTGGAGAACAAGCATTTATCGCATCGCTTCATACAGAATCCTGGTCCAGAGAGGATAGCGGCTGCTAGCCTTTTAGTGAAGGAAAGAGGAAAAAAATGAAGGATGGCAGTTTTACAAGGTCCATGATTTGTCTTTTTTTAAACAATGGGACATGTTTCTGTGACTGATGGGAAAATTCATCAGCTCATCGTATATATATTATATTGTGTTACCTTTTCTCCTTTTCACACGGCCAAGTTCTGTGTAACGACTGGGTGTGTACTGTTTATTAAAATATATTAAATTGATGAATGAATTATGGAAATATTTAGATAGATGATTATTATTACGACTGCTGAGCTTTTGAGATTACGAGCAGGTTATTTACTTCTGATGTTTGAAGTAACTTTCCATTCCTGCAGTCGTAAGAATTCAGTGTAATAATTCACATGGTGCCTGTTGTAATTTAATTCATAACCTCAAAGCCAGTCTGAGACACAGCATGCTTCCAATTCCCAACTTTCCAAGGACACTACTCCTGCTACTGTAAATGAATTTGGAGTGTGTGTGTGTGTGTTTGAATGTGTGTAGGATACAGTGGATCATATCCTGACAGAGTGATGGATGAAGGAGGGTTAATCGTCTAACTGCACGACATGTGTCTCACTCTACACATACTGAGGAATTGAATTCGCAGGTGAAGTTCTTCAGAATGAGACCTGAGGTGGAGGAGGAGGAGGATTTTAAACCAGAATACCAGAATAAGAACATGAGATGAGATAAAATAAGAGGAAGGAAAATGCCACGTTATAGCATAAAGGGAAGACATGAGCAATGCTAGAGAGGATGATCGATATGGTTCCTGTGTACAAAATAACTCAAACGGTACTTTCATGACACGGGAGATGAGCTATAAAGGCATCTTCTTCACGTTTCTGCCGATCCTCTGAGTTTTATCAAGGATGTGAGCTTTTGATTTTTTTAAAAAAAATTTTATTTGCTCTCATAGTCTGGCACGTCATTTTCAGTGGGAAAGCAGATAGACAGAACCATACTGACATTCATAAACTCTCTTCTTGCACGTGGCAGCACTCCAAAATGCTGCCTGTAATTACGCTGTGGGTTATTGAAGTGTGTGTGTGTGTGTGTGTGTGTGTGTGGGCAGAACATTGCTATGCTTCAGTGAGTAATGCACAGCTTGCAGGTCTGCCTCCGGGACTAACAGGAATACGAGCCGGAGTGCACGTGTGTGTATTAGCCAGTTTGCATGGATTTCCTGAAATCCAGCAGAGTTAAGTAGGTATTAACCCAGGTGACAAGGTACGAATGTGGCAAATTGGAGGTTCTCTGATGGTATCATTATACACCAGGTGAGTGGCCGCTCATGCCAGTTTACCCCAACACAGAAAGGTCTACTGATGGAAAGCTCTTTTCTTTAAAATTTCTCTTTTTAAAAAGAGAATCCAAGGACACGACTTGGTGGTTTGAAGATTTCCCTACTCCCTGCACCGATTACACTCCTCCACTGTACGGTCTCACTCTGAAGCGGATAAAGGCGGCAACTTTTTAGTTTACAAGGTCATTTTTGATGAGTCTGAAGCGTTCTACTGTCACACAAACACGATGAAATTAAGAACCATGGACTAAAAACATGAAGAGACGGACTCAGAAACCAGCACCGTATGTCGACTTTAAACATGACTGCCGATAGAGTTCTCCAATTTATCAGTGTTGGTGTTTGAGATGTCTGATCATATGATCAACTGATCCAGTCAGGTATTTGTATTTGTATTTGAAGGGGATGTGTGGCTATAGTCGACTAGTCTTCCAAAGTTAAAGCCATGCATATGCTATTCAATTCATTTAGGTTTAAAACGCATCTGTAAGTTGGTGGCTCAGCAGACATTATGTGATCCTGGAACTGAGAGCAAGGCAAGGAAGCCTGTGTCCAAAAACAGAGCCTTTATTATCGGTCAATGAGTGCTCTTTCCTGGAATGGAGGATGAAATATCTACAGTTGTGTAGATGTAGTTAGAGTATAGAGAATGTAGCTCTCAGTACCACCCGAGAAACAGGTCCTGATTTCAGCTGGCATGCTCAGAAACAACTACTGAATGTATAAATAATCTAGTCCATGCAATCCTTAATATATACTATTGACAAAGTTATCTATGGTTTTCTGCTCAAGAGAAGCATGTGCATGTGCAGATGTTTACCTACCAGAGTCTTGTTGTCATAAGAGAGAAAGAGAAAAACACACACACAGAGAGAGAGAGAGAGAGAGAGTCTTTGATTCTTTAAGCATTCCTCATCTCCTGCATTGGCAAGGGTGAAGCTGCCAGAGTTGATTATGGAAGTAGGTGGCAGTTATCTCCTCAGCACAAGGCATGTACTGGTAATTAAGTGCTGAACTTTCTTTTCGCTGCTTTTCAAACAGCCCAAGTAGGCGATTTTTTTCCAGCGCCGTGAATCAGTAGCATGTGAGAAAGAAAGGCGTGAGGAAAATTGCTCATGACAGGAGAAAGTTAGGTTTGGAGGCGAGGAAAGAAAACGAGTAAGAAAGAAAGTGGACACTAAAGTTTTACTCAAGGACTGGTGAGGGTGGACTGCGTGAGCTCCTCGGTCGTATGTGTTGCTGCAGAGACTGTTTCACCAAGATCACAGCCGTGTTTGTGCTTGTCCTACTAGGGCAATAGTAGACAAGCAAATTGCATCCTATGGCTTGTCAGCAGGGACAGAAATACAGCAGTATAATTGCATCAGATAAGAGAACTGCCGGACTCCAGAGAGAGGGAGAGAGAGAGAGAGGGAGAGAAAGAGAGAAGGGCAATGCCAAATGTTAACAAGAAAGATATCATAGAAATAAAGCCATCAGCAATCATGTAGAAAACAGTGAGCTGATGCGGTTGTGTAGGCGGACTGACATGTCCTTAGTTTGATACGATGTTTCATGACACTGAATCAAGTGGGAGGGTTTTTCTTCATTAGCAATTAGCGTGACTAGAATCTAAATTAGCACCGTTGCTATCAAGGGTTAGTCTGAGACTAAAACAACACTCCACCAGCCTTCATTTCTCATTCTCTCGGTTTGAGAAGAATATAGGGTGAAGACTTTTCCCCTTTTAATACAAATTAACTGATGTTTGCTTCTTTAGCTTTGCGTGAAGCTGTGAGGTTTATCTCTCTCGTGTTGGATATGGCGTCAGACTTTAAACATGAGCTTTCAAATCTTTACACGAGAAACATAATGAGAAACTGCATCGTATTTAGAACTTAGAAAATGTCAGGGAAGGGTTTTCCTTTTCCTTCTAGTTCCACTCTGAGCTTAAATTCTCACAAACATACCCTGCCATTTTACATAAATGCTAAACTTAAGCTGAACAAACATCCATTCATATACTTATGTATTAAAATTAGATTATATTGAAGCAACCCCAGAGAATGCGAGCACACGAGCTTCAGAATAATGAAAGATCTTGCAATCTGATTGCTTCTTTGCATTTCTGTGTTGCCACACTTTTATTCAATTTTAATTTTTCTTGGATGGGAAACAAATGGAAAGAGGCAATTAGCTCTGTAGAGCAATATATGATCCAGATTATTTTCACTTTCCAAGTTATCTTTGCCCAAAAGCTATAGGAAAAATCTATGGGCGGTTGGTTACATTTTCTCTTCCTACGTAAAGATGGAACAAACAAAAAAAAACTAGCTTGTTGGACTAGACTTTTATTTCCTGTTCACAACATTAGCTTGATATCTCGAATTGCACTAATAACGAAGCGAATATTGGATGCCCAGGTAACCGTAAAGCATACTTATATAAAGAGTGGCTCATAATCCTGTGCCTAAGATTCCTCTTTCTTACTCTGCTACACACACCAGATGAATCATTCTTATAATTAAAGCTGTTCATGAAGTTAATCAGGAATGTTAGACTGCGAAAAATGTGTTTTGCATACAAAACGACAAACTTCTGAACCAATGGTTTAGAAGCCTCCCAGAAGATGCCTTCGTTTTATACCGACGGGCTCTGGCTGATTCCGGAGAGAGTACGGATAAATATTCCTCGTCAACTCTAGGCAACATGTTTACTGCGATGAAACATAAAAAGAAAGACCAATTTTCTAAGCTTATCTGTAACGTCATGCTGCTTTATTTCTCTCCCAGTGAGCAGGATTAGGAAGACTGTTCCTTCCTTTCATTGTGTTTGTCTTTGTGTATGTACACGTCTCCTAGCGGAGGTGTGTTCTCACCTTGGTAGTTGATTAGTTGTTCCTTAGAGTTTTATACCGCAGCGATTTCAAATTTTGAGTTGATTAATCAATGATACTATCCATATTGTACAGTTGTAATCAATCCACAAAATAACATTCTACATACGCTGTATCTCCATCATTGAGCATTTGAAGGAGTTGGTGTTGATTCTATAATGAACTCAGAGGTTGGGTTAATTTATGAGATGCTCAGGAGCTCCTTGTTATACAGCTCTAACTGACTGTATATGACTGTAGAAAGGACATTATTCACAATGGCACACTCCGGTGTTTATAATTTATGATTCATAGGCTCACTCCTCACCCAAATGAGGACGAGGTTCCTTTTTGAGTCCGGTTCCTCTCAAGGTTTCTTTCTTTTACTATCTAGGGGAGTTTCTCCTCACAACTCCTTCCATTAGGTCTACTTTTAGGAAACTTTTGATTATTATTTTAATCTACTAATTATATTAGCTATTAAAGAATTTATCATGTAACAGGATTTCATAGGGTTTTTGTTTGTGATTCTTGACTTTGCTGTGTAAATTTGTGATGCAACGTCCTGAACATTGGGAAATTGCAAGCACAGGATTCTTCTTTTAAACTCCTACCAGTCAAGACACACATGTTACTACTGTCTATGATCACTATACTCATGTTACATGATGCGTTATGGCCCAGAGGCAATTTAGAAAAACTGGAAACTTTTTTTTACATATCATATTGAATAGGATTGTATCAGACATATAGGATTGTATGACTTTGTGTTAATTTCCGTGAAAGAACAAATTAATGTACTATAATGTAAATAGATTTCA
This sequence comes from Hemibagrus wyckioides, assembly GCF_019097595.1. Taxonomy (NCBI): domain Eukaryota; kingdom Metazoa; phylum Chordata; class Actinopteri; order Siluriformes; family Bagridae; genus Hemibagrus; species Hemibagrus wyckioides. The sequence continues at coordinate 13,875,564 of NC_080738.1, read as the reverse complement.
ATTGTCAGTGCTGCAGATATGGAAAACTAATCAACAGCTAAAATGTAAGACTTCAGCAGAGCTGTGATATAATTGTTTCCTCAACTAACTATTTCATTCTAAATTAGTAAAAGTAAAGAATATCCCGATTAGGCAGAGCTGCAATAATGCATTTAGAGTAGGCGTGGTGAAAAGTAGGGACTGTGGGAGAGACGAATGGGAGGGGATTAACGAGACAGAGAGAGTTAAAAGGAGAGGCAGCGAGAAAACAGAAGGATGTAGGGATCAGAGAAAGAAACATAATATGGATATGGAGCAAAGGGAGGATTCTAGGGATGAGGGATCGGAGGAGAGCGGCTTTAGAATAGCGAGACAACACGACCGAGTGGGTTTCACTGGAATCGAGCCGTTACGAAGTTTTTCCCCTCCATCGAGTGGCTATAACTGCCTCCGTTTCGGATTTATAACTCCCTCACTGTAACATGTCCTACACGTTCTCTCTCATCTAACTCGATGTCGGGGGGTGAGATACTGGAGATACGGAGAGGGAGGAAAATTTCTGAGACACAGCAAAAGGAGAACGAATGAGCAAGCTTCACTCTCAAAATAAATAAAAAACAAAAAACGGTTGAGAAGAAAATTCTTCTCCGTTAGAAGCTCTGGATCGTCTCCTTCGGTACTTTCATTAAAGAAAAAGCCATAATTTCTGTTGACAGCTGAGGTAGAAGATTTGATTACTGTAATTTCAGAGAGACCAGACAGTGTGAGAGACTCATCAACAACAACAACATAAAAGAAAAGACATTCAATATTCCATTTAAACAAATACACAGGGTGAAGATTCATACATGCACAATTATCAGTACTACTCGATTTCATATTGCGTCGCACCACATTTGGTATAAAAAGCTATCAGGTAATTCTCATGAACATACATCACAAACGTCAATGTGGTCACGTTACAGTAAACGTTAAAGGGACCTCGTTTTTACAAAAAATCTCTTAAAACCTCGAGTCATCCAATAGTTAGACGTCAGATTATTGTGCAGCTTTTCCACAAACCGTGTCAGGTTTTAACCCTCTGAGTTTGCAGTCTGTCAGGGAGGTAAGATGGGGGAGTGGCATGATGGTACACGACTAGTTAATTTTGGTTTAAAATGGTTTATATCTGGTTAGTGGTGCATTTAGGAACCTCTTGGATACAATTACGATTATATACATATAAACATATATATATTTATCCAGATTTTTTCAAAGGTTATGTGCATTTAGAAATCGGTTTATGACTGAGAGCTTGCTTAAATGGAAAATGATAAAAATTTCCGATCGGTTTGAAGCTCTCAGAGTTTAGATGGAGGTTGGATTCGATTTGCTGTTAGGTGGTTAAATTCTGCGTGTCCTCTGGAATCTGTCTCCTACTCCTTCTGGTTATCGCTCTGGCTTATGGCTTTAACCCTTTGAGTTGAAAGAAACAAATTAGCCCCCTCCCTTTCTCACATTTATTATCTCCTTGTCTTGTTGAACTAATAACACTAATTGACCTATTCATGCACAGATTAAAAGATACACTCGTATACACTCAGGCCTACCTTAGGCACAGATAGATAAATATCCAAATATCCCTGTGTGTCTACAAAACAAATCCTTCTAATGCTAATGATTTCTAAGCAACATGCGCTCCGCCGCCTCGGTATCTTTTACTTGGAGGAGTAATTACGGAGGAGACTTTACATCGCGGATAATTTAGATATCTTTCAAACGTTTTGCTCGACTAGAACGAGGGGGGGGGGGATCTAATTAGATAATTCCATTAAGATGACAAATGCGTCAGTGTGACATCTTAGATATCTCTAATTCAGCATTTCAAACAAATTAATGTGGTTTACAATTTCATGCCTGAATTGGTGCTTAATAATTAATAGCATCGGGGTGATTGCTTAGAGCTTTACGATCGACTCGAAATCTAGACTTCATTATGTAACAATGACAAATGCCTGTGTTTTTTTGTTTTAATACATATATCTAGTAGCCTCGATGCTGGCTGAATAACCACTACTGCTTTTGAAGAGAAAGGGAAGGTAATGGGGCAAAAGAAGAAGAAGAAGAAATATATGTTCACAATTTTTTTTATTAAAAAGAAATTAACCACCTACGGCATCACCGACAATAGCGCACGTGCATGGTGGGGTGTCTGGCACTCAAAGGGTTAAAGTTGAGTCAATTTGAACCGGGCAAATGGTTAAAGTTCAGTCCCTTTAACTTTTAAAGACGCTCACGATTATGAGCATAAGGCTTCAAACCGTTGTGAACCGGGGTCATTTTTTCTTTCTTTTTTTTTTTATGCAAACAAGATCAGAACTAGATTAACGTTGCTGTAATGAGAAGAATTCACAACAGCCATGTACACTGGGATGTAGAGTAAAAGGGGAGGGGTTGTATGCTGGCTGTTGCTGGGGGGTTAGGGGGATGTTATGTGCTTGTTATTGGTAGGGTTAATACTCCGAAGAGGTGCAGTCCCATATCAAGATGTGCAAAAGACACCTTTTTTTTTTTGTGGATACATGTGCAGTCTCCAAGTATATAAATGATTTGTGTGGAAATTATTAAAATTCTGGTTTTCTGTTTGGAGACAAAAGTCGCAGGGATCACGATGATTCTCGATAAAATTGGTTTAGCGTTCATTTTAGCACTTGTTTAGAAGAGGCTGATTAATTAGCATTATTATTAGTACACATTAACAAACTGGGTAGTTCATTAATTCTCTCATTTTGGCCCTTCTGTTGTCTGTTTGCCGCCAAATGCCTGGGAATTACAGCAAGCACCGATGGGTCTGCCCCTCTTTCAGAGATGTGGTTAAGTCAATTAGACGATTAGCTCATTAAGTGGGATTAATGGAGTTTATTACCTTTGTCGAGTAGCCACTCGTCTACTACCCGACCAAGTCTGTATGGGATTCTTTGTCTGGCAATAGCCAGGCGCTCATTATCAAAGTTCCCTTTAGAGAATTTGGAGAAAGCAAAAACAACAACAAAAAAAAAAAAAAAAAAGGAAAAAAACAAAACAAAACAAATTCAGCATCTTACAGTCTCAATGTTCATAGGTCAAAGGATTAGAGGTCAAAGGTTAGAAATCAACAGGAGTTTAGCAGGTTAATTAACTTTAAATCAGCTTTAGTGTTTGCGAATAAAAGATGTTATGCTTTCTTCGGTTAAATGTAATTTTTTTTTTGTTGTTCTTGGTTAGGAAGTTAACAAAGCTTTAGTTACCATGTGTTTTTAAAATAGTGGTTTAGTTATGAGGTAATGAGTTAAATATATTTATGAAGAATTTAGAAATTCAGTGTTTACTGGTTCATCGTTACAGGATAAGGCTCATTTTTATAAATATAAACACATTCAAAATGCTCACTACAATACAATCGTAATAAACAGTACACAATGCATGTTGAACATTTTTCATAGTTTCAGTAAAAGGAAGATATTTTCTGCTTTGTTTGGGGGGAAAGAGAGAGAGAGAGAGGAAAAACACATTTAATTGAGCTTTGATAATTGAACCCAAAAGGAATAGCAGATTCCTCACTGCTGTGAAGCCCATCAAAGTTGTATTTGATTTGAAATATTGATTGAGTTTTACCACATCAAAACTGGTTAAATAAGGCGTATAGCTGTGAAGGAAACAAGTGATAAACACACACACACACACACACACACACACATGTACACAATCTATTTCACTGAGAATTTAACAACGCCTATATCTTCCCTTATTCTAAGCAAGGCTGCCGGCGCTAGAATGCCGAACTTGGCATGCTCAATGATGAAATAGCAAGATACAGCTCATTGTACCACATCAGCTCCACATTTTAACACAGTCACATTCAGAGTTGGCAAATTAAGTCCAAATGTTGTGTAACAAAGACCTCATAAATAAAAAAATTCTCGCTCCTACACTTACATCTCAATTGAAGTCCATAATTCTTGTATAACTCCTGCATAGTGATGTGTGCAATTTAGGCATTAAATCCTGACTACATACATCTTATAAATCTAGGGGGTGGTGGTATGTCAAGTGGTTAAGGCTCTGGGTTGTTGACTGGAAGATTGGGGTTCAAGCCTCAGCACTGCCAAGCTGCCACTGTTGGGCCCTTGAGCAAGGCCCTCAACCCACCCATGCTCCAGTGGTGCTGCATCATGGCTGACCCTGCGCTCTGACCCCAACCCTCAAGGATGGGATATGTGAAGAAAGAACTTCACTGTGCAGTAATGTATATGTGACAAATAAAGACAACTTAGCTTACCCCCAATTTGTCAAGCTAATATATTTTAATTGTCTTCATAGTTCACAATAGATATGGTGTTCACAAGAAGTTTATATACACAAATTTAAATCTTTCTGATTCTTTATTTTGGCCAAGGGGTGCACTAACCTTTGAACTGAACTATATAGCCATCGTCAAACCTTTTACAGTACAAACCTGAACATATTTTTCCTCCAGTTTGGCCTTGACTAGTCAGAAACACAGCAGTCAGTTTTTTGCAGTTCTATTTTCTGGTCTGAATTCAGATGATACGTCAAACATTTAATGATCTGTGTCTATATAAAGAGAAAATTATTTCATTATTTCCTCTAATGACTGCAGTGTTGACTGTCCTTTAACCTCTATTATACTCTATCCATCTCTCCTTCTTTCTTTTTCACTCTCGGTGCCAGTGAGAACGTTGGGAAATCAAAGTTGTCAGTTCTTTAATTAGTGGAAGCAATCTTTTCTTCTCTCTCTCTGTGTCTCCGTCTCTCTGTCTCTCTCTCTCTAATGAAGTCGCTCACTCCACTGCCACTGACTCCTTAACTGGTAGCGCAACTCGACTGCAAACGAACTAATCAAAACCCCTCAGAGGAGCTACCCAGAGTCCCTGGCTGGCTTCCAGGAACGGCAGCCACATGTCAGCACTGTATCATCTGCATCATCCTGGGTAAGCACGCTTCATTAGCAGGTAATTACAACCTTGTGAAAACACTTGGTTTGCCCTCTTGGAGGATTCTTTAAGTATATTTCGTTGATGTTCTGTTGATGTTTGGTGTGCTATGAGGAACCTACACTATATTGCCAAAAGTTTTGGGACGTCTGCCTTTACATACACATGAACATTAATGACATCCTATTCTTAACCGAACCACCAAAGGGTTACCAAGAATTAACGAATAAATGAATGCTGTAAATTAATGTTTTTTTGTCTTTTAGTATGACCTTCATATTTGACCACTGGCTTTTTCTGTGAGACCTCAAGTCTTGACCGCTCTAAACAACCACAATAACCACCATCAACAACCCTCAACAAGCCCCCAAATCTCCCAATACAAATTCCAATCCTTCTGAATAACCACTTTAACCAGAGACTCAGCCACAGTCATCTATGTAGACGATACATAGTCTAGTCGCTGTCCATGGTTCTGAAAGAAATCAGCATTTCTTGAAAAAGCTAAGCCCATGGAAAAAGCTGCACAGTATTTGTAAAGGGGGAAAAAAATGCTGAGGCCAGTGTGAAATAGCGCATTATTGTTGTTTGCCGCGCTATTTCAGATAACAGATTGTGCAGCAGTCTTAGAGATGATGTTAAACACACACATTCCCACAGACACTACAAGCAGATTCTCTCTCCCTTACTGAGATTCACACTGTTCTTTATGACTGTTTTCCAGCATTGATGGGCTTCTGAGATGGCAAGTATTATAAAGTAGTGAATTAAAAGCAGTGGTGTGTGAGCAGCTCTCTGCTGGTCAGATTAATCCATGGATCTTCCTGTTGATTACCAAAACACCACCAGACATACTTATCCATCACCACTGTCTCCAGCTATACACATGTATAGAAAATAAGTATTATAGGTATGAGTTTTATTTAATTGCTTGTAAATGTTTCTGCAAAAACCCATAAATTAACATTTTATGTAGATTCCCATAAGCTTTTTAATGCATTTTAAGCTGTTTAATATTCTTAGGTTTTTACATGTTTTAAACAGGGCTCAATCTGAGATGGTGGAAATTAGTATTTAATTTTGGGTTTCGTCAACCGTTTTTATATATATATATATATAAAATATATATGGGGTTGGAAATATCCCTCCATTCATCCATGACTAGACCTTAACTTCTGGAAAGATTTTCAAACTTAGAGTACAAAGTAGTGTTGGTGAAGGGAATTTGAATTGCCATGTCACCATTTTTGCCCATTCTTATAAAGGGTGTGAATAATTCTGGAGTTGATTGAACACTCTTAATACTTAAGCATATCTGTATTAATCTATTTACTGAACAACATTCACAAAGGACGGTCAAGCCTTTGGCATTTTTTTGTGAGATAAGACTTAAGGGAGACAAAGGATGTAAAGTGAGACAGAGAGAATGAGACAGATACAGAGAGATAGAACGGCAAAGAGAGAGGCAATAATACTGTGCGTGTCCCTGGGGAACCATCTGCCTCAGTTTATTAAGGTGACCTAAGCAGCAAACCATTTCAGCTTAGCTTCGGACAGAAAGACAAACAATCTATGAGAAAAGAAAGGCCCAGGAGGATGCATTGGACAAACAAAGCAATACAGCAAGCTCAATCAAAGCCCTGATGTCTGGCAAACGCTTTGTCTTTTTCTGGTTTGATATTCCACACCGGGATTCACTGATATCCTCTTCGGCCAACAAACTTCTCATTCAACAGACCGACGCTAAATAATTTGCGGAATGATTTAGAAAAGACAATCTACAGATCATTTACATTTCTGAGCCTAACCATAAGGAGGCACTTTGCACTCCATCAGTCAGTGTTAAATCTTGGATGTGCTCCATCTGCTCCTTTCCTGGGGTGATTTCTGCCCCTCTAACTGGGTCAGTGTTTAATCCTTCCCATTGAAAGCCACCTCCTTTTTTATTCTCTGTAGTTTCAAGCCTTTAAACTGTTGGAAGATTCTGAGGTGTAAAATAATTTCTTTAAATGTTTGGGAAAATTTGAATTATAATTCTTTTGCATGTTCTTTTAACAAGTCATTCGGAGTTGACTGAACTGAGTGAAGCAAGCTTTTGTCTGACTTTTTTCAGACAATTATTCAATGAATCTACAGAGAACCTGACAACACAGAATCTTTCTTTCAGTAAAAGAAAAGCATTTTTCAAAAACTAGAACTTTTAACTCACAACACTACACATCTACTTATCCATTTTTCCTCAATTCTTTCCATCACCTTTTGCTCTAACTGGAGTCAAAGCTATGGCATACATGCCCCCGAACATCATAACACACACAATTTGCATTGCAACAACTCTAAGCATTCTCCGTATCTGAAAGCTCGGAGCATTGCGGTGCAAATGCACTCTCATTGATGTCAAAATGCAGAGCAACAAAAAACATCCTAGCTCTCAGGAGATCCAGAGGTAAAAAGAGCTATAAATTCAGCCTTGAGGTTCTCCTCATCCCTAATTCTCTCCTAATGCCATGTTTAACATGACAAAGCCCGAGCAGCCAGTGCCTGCCATTACACTTGCACTGTTACCGTGGAGATCGTGTAGCTCGGCTGCTCAGCGATGATGGATGATGGAGGGATCGACCTTTTCCAGACACAAAATGAGAGAATGAGTGTGGACAGGCTGAGATAAGGAAGATCTCTGCCCTATCTCTGTCACTTTCTCTCTTTTCCTTCCTTCCTCTCTCTCTCTCTCTCTCTCTCTCTCTCTCAAATACAAATATTTTGGGTTAATCTACATTAACACAAGCTAAAACATCTCAGAATTTAAAACCAATCTGATCAGAGCAGTTTCCAGACCCTGACCCAATGTGAAATATCTCAAACCTTAAACTACCCTAACTTATTACAGACCAGAGATCATAGCTCCGCCCCTTTTGTTTTCTATTGGCTCAACAAAACCAAAATTTACGACTTTACATGTCAGATTTCTTCTCCTATATGAAGTCTAATAAAATGTATTCATTTTATAAAGCATAATCTCTCATATTGATTTGAGAAGACTTTCATGGCTGTAAATATTGGCCCCCCTATATCCGATAATTATGAGGACATCGTTTTGGTACTTACAAAGTGCTACAAATCTCTATCACACACACACACACACACATACACACACACAAACGCACACAAGACAGGATTCTCTTAAGCCCTCTTATACGCCTTCGTTATCCAGATAATACAATTTGTGACATTTTAGAATCCAAAACTGAACAATAAATTCTCCATTTACAGCAAACACACTCCAATTTTCTTCTCAGTTTTGGTGTGGTAACATGGAAAACTCATTTCATTACATTATGTCCCTATTACAGTTCAAAAGATTTCCAATTAAACCCTGGTGTGAAAGTGGAAGGGGAAAAAAAAGGCAGAAAACATTTTCCTTTTTTTTTTTTGCAGTACAGTGAATGTAAAATTACTGCTTCAGACAGAATCAGAGAGAGAAAAAGTCGGAGAGTGTGCAGTGGTGTGGAGTCATCTACAGCATGATGGAGTGTGTGTGTGTGTTTGCATTTAGGTGGGTGCATATTGTTTTGCTTGCAGGTGCTTATGTGGATGATTTATACCGTCACAGCTTGACTCACACACACACAGCATGCATATAAAGTCTCCCCTGAGGCTGCGTTCAACAGTATTTATTTGTTTATTAATACTTTCGGTGTGCAATGTTAGTCATTTCCAATTCCCGCCCACCATCTAATGCTCCTCAGCATGGTACCTGCTAATGCACTTCCTCCGTGACACATGTATCCCGCCACTTCATCTTTTCGTATCTAACTGTACGAGTAGTCAGGAAACTGAGAACTCGCTAATATCATGCTGTATGGATTAAATCCCTCATTGATTATTGTAGTCATCACAGAACGATGCGATTTTAGCCGATTTTGATGTTTACAAACTCGTACAGAGAATCCTGAGTGCATATAAAGTTTTTCTTCTCTCTCTCTCTGTAATTTTAAGACAAGACACTAGTGGTGAAGAGGGTTAAAAACAAACAAACAAACAAAAAAACCTCACAAAAGAATAGATTTCAATCAATCCAAATTTTTTTTTGTTATAATTATTCATGCAAATAGAGGTTAATTTAAATAAATATACATAAATTTGCATACTTAATCAAAACCAAATTTCTTTGGATGAAGTTCCCATTAAAATGTTTATTTCACTGTCAAGACACATTGGAGATAAATCATTTTCTTTATAGTTTAACCACAAAATACTACTAATAATAATACAAATAAATAAATAAATAAATAATCATTAAATAATTAAATAATAAAAAATCATTTATTCCTCATTTATCATTTATTTAATGCTATTTATTTCTGAATAAAACCAAACCTAAATCCAATGATTAAAACATTTTGGGAAATTTATTCATAATATACCATTAAATAAATACATATATACATATATATATATATATATATATATATATATATATATATATATATATATATATATATATATATGTGTTAGACCTCAATTTATGTAAAGAGTTTTGTTTATGAATGTTGAAAAAATATTGTTTTTAAAAATGGTTTAATGTATTCCTTTAAATGCAAGGAATTATGTATTTCACAAGTACAGGTGCTCTATCTATATATATACATTAGAATGATATATAACAAGTGGGTGGAGCTTAAAGCCTTATTCAAAGTTTATATTAAATGTGAGTGGACTAAACCAGTGAAATAAACATTTTCCAAAAATAAATGGCCGCTTTTATCTCTAGTGTCTTGCCTTAAAACAGTCTGAATTTTTCCACCATTTATTCCGAAAACCAGTTTCCTGTTACTTTGCCTTAATCGATAAACAGTCCCTACCTGATGGGAAGCGTTCAATGACCGGCTGGTTGTCCACCTGCAGTGTAGCGTTTCCGCCGCTTCTAGTGAAGCGAACCACGTGATATTTGCCGTCGCTCACCACCACTCCATTCTCCTCGATGGCGATGTCATCCGTTCCCACGTTGAAGATGACGCCGATCTTTCCTCGCTCCTGAGTCACAGAGAGAAAGAAACAAAATCCAGTTTAAATGACCTTTACAGATGGATCTAAAAATCCAGTGCAAAAGTTTGTGGATGACGTTTAACATTTAAACATTTCAATCTTGGTCGAACTTTAGAAAATACCAAAATTTTATGTCGTGTCTTTATATCCGAACATTTGAGCCGTATGAGCGGTATGTTTCTCTCCTTCTTTCTGTCTTTTTCTGTTTATTTCTGATGTTCTCTCCATGTCATTCTACCTTTTTGTTTCTTTCTCCAGTTCTATACTATACTCTATACTCTCTCTCTCTCTCTCTCTCCCTCTCCCAACCCCTTCCCTATTGTTGTCTCTTCATTTCTACATCCCTTTCTTTCTCTTTTAAATCTTTTCTATCCTTCTTTTCTCTTCTCTCTCTGTCATCATTTCCCTGTCTTTCTGTCTCTTTCTATTTCTATATATCTTTCTTTCTACTTTTTCATTTATTTCCCACTTTTCTCCAACTCATCATGCCATTCTCTCCATTTCATTCCACCGTTTTGTTTCTCTTCCTTCCTTCCTTCCTTCCTTCCTTCCTTCCTTCCTTCCTTCCTTCCTCCCTCCCTCCCTCCCTCCCTCCCTATTATTGTCTCTCCATTTCTACATCCCTTTCTTTCTCTTTTTATCCCTTTCTCTTTCTATGCTTCTTGTCTTTCTTCCTCATCATTTTCTGTCCTTCTGTCTCTTTCTATTTTTATATACCCTTCTTTCTACTTTTCCATTCATTTCCCTCTTTTCACCAACTTATGCTATTCTCCTTTTTAATTTCTCTTTCTTTCTTTCTTTCTTTCTTTCTTTCTTTCTTTCTTTCTTTCTTTCTTTCTTTCTTTCTTTCTTTCTTTCTTTCTCCATTTAAATTTCCTTTCTATCTCTCTCAAATTCTCTCCCTCTAACTGTTCACTCCTTTTTTCTTTTCACTATTATTCTCTCTGTTTCTCTCCCTCTTTCCATTTCTCTCTTGTCACCTCAGGGAGAAGTTCCATGCCACCCTTATGTGTCGTGTTCATAGAAATCAAACTGAATTGAATAGAACTGAATAGACCGCATTGCTGTATTGATTACTGAAATGTTAAAGCCGACAGTCCGCTGGATTAAAGACGTTCAGGTAAATAACAGCATACAGAAGCTTCTTGTTATTCTTCTGAAAGCTCTGAATAAATCAGTCATCAGTAATGAATATGTCTCTGTGTACTGAAGACAGACTCTTTATATCTATTAGTGTTGACAGCCACCTACTGCTTACACTTCATTATAGCGTCTCCTACTCACTCTCACTCTCTCCTTCACCCCCTTCCTCCAATCCCTCTATCTTATCCTTTTCCCTTGCTCCTTCTCTCACTCACTCCTTTTCACTGAGCTTTTGCTCTTTCTGTCAGCAAAGGTCAAAGTCATTTACCATTTACAGAGCTGCAGAGAGACAGAGAGAGAGAGAGAGAGAGAGAGAGAGAGACAGACAGACACAGACAGAGGGAGCTAGACAGAGACAGACAGATGGAGCTATAGAGATAAAGAGAGATAGATAGATAGATAGATAGATAGATAGATAGATAGATAGATAGATAGATAGATAGATAGATAGATAGATAGATAGATAGGCAAAAAGAGAGCTAGATAAAAAAAATATAGATAGATAGAAAAAAGTAGACAGACAGCCAGATAGATAGATAGATAGATAGATAGATAGATAGATAGATAGATAGATAGATAGATAGATAGATAGATAGATAGATAGATAGATAGACAGGAAGCAATTGCTAGGGAATCTAGCTAGGAGAGAGAGAGAGAGAGAGAGAGAGAGAGAGAGAGGGACAGTATTGTTTGAGGCTCTTAATTATCTAAAAGTTTAAAGAAGTTTGATGTTTACATTTATTTAGAGGATTATTGTGAGGTTACTGACGCATGATTCTGATGTAAAAATACCAAAACGTTTACCTCCTCATCACACTATAACACTACAGAGTGTTCAGTAATCCATCTGTACATCAAACGCACCAGTCTCCAGTATCAGTTTCTGGTCTCTCCCATCTCTTATTGATATTACTTCTATGAAATGACCAATATTCATAAACCATGCCACATCAAGACATTACTCTTTACAGTTAAAGTATGGCCTTTAGGCAGCTCATTAATATTCATGAAATAATTCTCAGGGAATGAAAAAGTGGCTAAAGCGATTAAAAAGTTATTTAATTGAGCAAATGGAAGCAGAGGTTGCTGGATAAATTAGTGATGAACCTAATCGCAGGATATTTTTTATGCATATTATCCTCCTACACATTGCTTACTCTGTCTCTCATAGAGTTAAATCTTTATTCTAGTGCATTCTACAGTAGAAATCCATAACATTATCGCCAATAATACCTGGATAAATATCAGTCCTTCTGCATACAGATGAATGGAAAAGCATTAGATTAGGAGTGTTTGTCAGAAAAAAAGCTATGATCCAGGAGGAGTAGAGCTGAGCTTCGGTTAGTTTCGACTTTTCCAGCACTGTCTTATCTTGAAGCTCAGAAAGCTTTATTGGGTAAGAATAGATGGGTCTGTTGTACAGGAAGCACATCTCTTCCTCTCCCAGAAGCACACACCACGTCTGGTTCATTACGTTTGCTTTTCCCTTAAGGATTAATCCTACACTGAAAGGAAAACTATCTATAGGATAGAGTGGAAAAGGGCATGAAAAAAGACGGAGAGAGACGGTGAAATGAGGGGAAAAAAAAAATGAGACGGAAGAGAAAGAGATTTACATAATTCTCGTCTGTGTTCTGCGACATTAATTCCTTTTCTTCGTGTTACAGGGGTTTTAAATCTGCTTACTACCACAGCCATGATATTTTAATGCCTGTTTACCCTCCAATCAACCCCCAAGCTCAAACACTACCATGTGTTCACTCATCAAAGACTAATGCTCATTACCAAAGACCAACATTTACCTTTAAACGTTCAAGCGTTGAGAATCAAGCTCGCTCTCGATCAATGTCATTTCCTTTTTTGAAACACCAAACATTCCTTTGGTGACAAATATCCATCATCCGACATCGTCATATGATCAGTATTTAGGATAAAACACACTAACGATCTCCAACACACACCAACATTCTTCATCAAGCACAAATATTCAACCCTACTAAGGTTTGGACACACCTTTTAATTCAATGTTTTTTGTTTAGGGATTTATTTTCTACATTCTAGAACAATACTGGAGATTTCAAAACTATGAAATAACACACATGGACTTCAGTAATCCATATGTAATGACAACAAAAAACAGTCAGTTGTTATTTTAACACACGAAGGTCAGGTGTTCTGGAATAGTTCTTGCAAGAACAGTATTGTCGAGTGCATTTGGAAAACCCATCAAGCACCATGATGAAACTGGACCACATGAAGACCATCCCAGTAAAGCAAGACCAAAACTGACCTCTGCTGCAGAGGAGAAGTTCATTTAGAGTGACCAGCCTCAGAAATCACCAATTAACAGCACCTCAGATTAGAGGCGTTATGAAGGCTTTACAAAGCATCAGTAGCAGACAGATCTCAATATCAACTGTTCAAACCAGATTATTGTGTATTTCGGCCGCCTTCAGCATTGTTTTACAATGTAGAAAGAAATAAACATCAGGAAAGACCATGGAATTAGAAGATGTGTCCAAACTTTTGACTGGTTAAATAACTGAACAGACAAATAAACCGTTGGTTATTCTTGTTATTTCAGAAGCTCTCAGATGATCAGACAGCGTCTTGCAGATTTTGTTTAGAGCTTCAGGAATCATAGTTTTTCTTTTAAAGTCAACCCCAAACAAAAAAAAGGAAATCTTCTATTCTTCAAGTGAAAACCTACAATTTGCCCAGAGAGTGGTAATGAGGCGTTGGCGTTAAGCAAAATGTGTTTAATGGGGCGTGACCAAAACAAACTCAGAAGCACAGAGGAAGTTTTTTTCCTTCATTCATTCTGTCCAATGAGGCATCTCCCTGACAGCTGAGCGACGCATTAAAAACGCAACTTTAAAGCGGAACAAAAACCTCCACCGTTAAGAGTGTTTCTTGATATATATATATATATATATATATATATATATATATATATATATGGAAGGAAAAAAAAAGTTAGCTTAGGTGTTTTGAATCAAGGTCACATTTCTGTGTTTTTGTCTTTAAGAGGATATTCAGTTCTCTTATCACTTTGATAAAATGTCTCTACTATAAATAATCGCTGCTGGATTCTCGGATTTGTTTGGTTGATTCATTTTCTATGACTAAAGCTCTGAAAGAGAGAGAGAGAGTAGTTCTGGTTGTAATTCTGTATTAATTTGTCGTTCTTTAATAAATAATAATTTACTGTTTGGTTGCACCGCACCACATCACACCACTGTTGATTATTTTCCTATAACAGCATTCCCCTAGGGGTTTCACTACTTACTTATATCAATTTGTGTTTCAGATGACCTTTCAGAAAAGCACCGTGGAGCAGGAGGTATTTTAAAGACAGAGTGTGTGTGGGAGTTTATGAGTGTGTGTGCACACGTAGAAAAAAGTTGATGCAAAAACACCCTCAGGTGGGATTTTTTGATAATACGAAGCCCCTCACCGCACCTCATTTAAATACCTGCGTAATTAATCCTGGAAGTTTTGTTGTAAGTCATCACGCATTAAATCATTGCTTCATGAGCAGATCTGCGAGAAGGAATGCCCTCATGGAAGTGTAATCTACATTCAGAACCACACATCATGATTTATTATGTCTTTCGCTACTTGTATTACTCAACTCTTGGTACTGCTGGAATGCCCCTCCATATCTGACACTCTGTTACACACACACACACACACACGGTATGAATAACAGAGCCTGCAGGCCCTACTTTAAGATAAGCCAGCTGTCTTGTGAGGTGTGTTTGGTTTTATTACATTATGGGGATCATGACACGTTAGCTCACATATGCAGTGGAAACCAGAATCCTCGTGGGGACTGAAATTGTGGTCTCTATGGTGTTTTTTTCTCATTGTTGCCCAGGAGGATCTGGAACTGCTATAACACCATGGCTTGGAGAACACAAACTACACACTACACAGTACACAGCACACACACACACCAATAAGCTAGCGTGTATTTTCATATTGCATTAAAAGTTCTTCAACAAGGTAAATATAAAACATTAATTATAAAAAGAACTTTCATTAACCAAATATTTAATCCAAACATATTTATAGTATGTAAAATATGTCTAAAAATGATAATAAATGAGAATAATAAATCAATCAATTTAAAATAAATTGCAGTGGAGTCTATTTTTAATGGCCTATATCATATCTTATGTATGCATTATTATATATATATATATATATATATATATATATTTTTTTTTTACCAGGAATAAACATCTGCATGTATAGAATATTATGCACATTATACCAGACTGTTTATTAATGTGATACATAATACGTTAGTATTGACATATTCCGTTATATTATAGTATAAAAAATACTATTATTAATTTTTTAATATTTAATTGGATTTTCGCCACCATATTGGACTACATTTCCCATGAGGAGAGCATTTCCGCCATTATCAATTATCATTATCAGAACGAGACGACGCGAGGTCAGCAGAAGAGGAGCGCCATATCGATGGTATTTATTTATTTGTTTGTTTTTATTTATTTTTTATTATTTAAGCAGCTTTGCTATTTATTTCTAGTTACAAAAATAATAATATTTAAAAATGTGGAACCTTTTTGCACGCGCTAATGAGAGAAAACGGGCATCCAAATCCTATCGTCGCAGGTGTTTATTGTTGCTGTGTAATATCGGAAGTGTTATGGTTTTGAACTTTATAAAAACTGGGAATATACAGGTATTAGTTTTGTTATACACCTATTTTATTTGGTTTAAAAGATGTTTTAATTTACTAGGTTTTTTTTTGTCGTTTCAATTTTAAATGGCTAGAAAGGCACTGATTGCGCATGCTCAGTACGGAGAGCATGAGGTACCGGCCATGTGCACTGATTATCCTTGTAGGTTTGATCTGTATACTGAGCTTTAAGTACGAAATATGAGAATGTGAAAAGAATTTAAAAAAAAAAATCAGAATAGAGATTAGAAATTTGTGAAAAAACAATGTGGGACTATTGCTTCTGAGGTTGTCTGTGAGTTAATGTTACAGATCGGTGTGATGAACACAGACAGCAGATCCTCCAGACTTCAGAGATGTCAACAGGATGACCAGCAGGTTACAGGCTGATTATTAAAGTCTTATATTAATCATAATACATTGTATATTAACAGTAACATGCAGCTAGTCACATAGAATTAGACAATGTAACAAGGCTAGTCACATAGACAATGAAAATTATTTGAATAGTATATTTTGAATGATTCTTCTTCTTTGTTAGGGCCTTAAGTCCTTTCAGAGGTTTGTTTTCTCCTCCAAATTTGTATCCCTGCTGTTAAGCTAAATCTGCCATACATCTAATCTTACTAAGCAGAAGTACTGCAGATAATTGTAGGGCTTTGGTTCACATAGTGTCAGTCTGTCTGTTTGTTTGCACATCTGTCTGTGTCTATCTACATCTGTCTATGTTTCTGTCTGTCTCTGTGTGTGTCTATCTGCATGTCTGTCTGTCTCTGTGTGTGTGTGTGTGTCTGTCTCTCAGTCTATCAGTGCCTCTGCATTTCTGTCTGTGTGTGTGTCTGTCTATCTGCATGTCTGTTTGCATTTCTGTCTGTGTGTGTTTGTCTGTCTGTCTATCTGTGTGTCTGTTTGCATTTCTGTCTGTGTGTGTGTCTGCCTGCATATCTGTCTGTCTGTCTATCTGCATGTTTGTGTTTGTGTGTCTGTCTTCATATCTGTCTGCATAACTGTCTGCATGTCTGTCTATCTGCATGTCTGTCTGTCTGCTTGTCTATCTGTCTGTGTCTGTCTATCTGCATTTCTTTTTTCTATCTATCTATCTATCTATCTATCTATCTATCTATCTATCTATCTATCTATCTATCTATCTATCTATCTATCTATGTCTGTCTGTCTGTCTGTCTATTTAGACATACAGAAAACAATGGTAAATAAACTCATCTCCGTAGCAGAAGTTGGTCATGCACTTGACAGCCTACGTGTGTTTGAAGCTAAACACATAAAACCTCTCTACAGGTAAGCCTCTGCCTTATCACATTTCTAATTTTATGACCTGTTGGTGGTGGTAGTAATTAGAGTGGAAGACTGATCCACAAGACCAGTCCAGGGATGTAAACCTGGTGCCTCTTGCACCCTGTACATATTTTCAGCATTTAAAAAAAAAAAAAAAAAAAAAAAAAGAGAGAGAGAGAAAAGACTGTGTGTGTGTTTGTGCATGCATGAGTGTGTATGCATACATGTAGAAAAAAGTTAAGAAAATTGCCTAGATGATGCAAGAACGGCCTCCAGTTAGTCTCTTCTGACGATGATAAAAACTTTCTCTGCGCCTCATTTAAATACTCGCTTAATTGATCCTGAAGGTTTTGTTGTGTTAAGTCAACACACATTAAATCAGATTTTAGATGCTTCATGGACAGATCTGCGAGAAGGTTTGCGTTATGCCCTCACGAAAGTGTAATCTACATTCATAACAACGCATCATGATTTATTATATCTTTCTCTACTTGTATTACTCAGCCGCTTGGTACTGCTGGTACCCCTCCATATCAGACGCTCTGTTATATACACACACACACACACACACACACACACGGTATGAATAACAGAGCCTGCAGGACCTACTTGAAGATAAGCCAGCTGTCTGTGTGGTGTGTGTGTGTGTGTGTGTGTCTTATTTGTATGGAGCAGTGGTAATCTTCGGCAGTCACCTTGGCCAACTTCTAACCATCGTCTCATCCTAATAGCACTTTATCTCTCTCTCTTCGTCCCCCTTTTCTCTCCATTTCACACATCTGTCTGTCTCCCTTTGCTGTCCATTCCCTTCTGCTCCTTTTTTCCCCTCTCTCTGTGATCTATTCCCATATAACCAACCCTTACCCCACCACCACCACATACGTTATGTTTGGGTGTTTGTCTACGTGTTTTCGCGTCTCCGACGAAGACCAGTGAGTCATACTGGGCATGCTCAGAATCCTAAATCGCCTCTGCCCCCACGCGCGCGCGCACACACACACAATTTCACAATGCAAATTGTAATAATTAAGTGAGAATAAGTCCATAAATATGGATGTTTGATGCAGTTCTTTAGTAATTACTTTTGGAGATTTCAGTCTTATTGACAAAAAATTAAAACCCTATTATTTGCTCTCTTCACAGAAACCAATTAAGGAAAAATCAACATTCATATCTTTCCCATCAAATGGGAAAAAAAAAATACAAAACAAGACACAAAGGCCATTTATTTCATTTCACAAAGCACAAAAATGAAATTCACATTTAATTGCTTTTACTACTTTATTTTTGTTTTTATTTTTTCCAGAAAAATGGTAAGGAAATGAAGACTGAAGGAAATGGAAAGGTGAAGAGAGGGATGCGTGGAGAGAGAGAGAAAGAGAGAGACAGGCAGGAGGACGACAGAATTAATGAGCTGGACAGAAAGTCAAAATGTCCTTCAGTGTTTCATCAATATCTTTGGTCTCTCACTAACACACACACACACACACACTGCTACAAACAGTAACATATGACATAAATGGGAGTACCAGTACTTTTGGATGGATGGATGGATGGATGGATGAATGAATAGCTGCTCCATTTGTTTGCATGCCATATCCCATTCATTCCACATCTTATGCCAAACAAGGTCATTTGTCTGTTTTTGGCCCACTGCCTCCTAACCAGTTGGCTCAGGAAGGACAAGATGGAGCAAAGGAATGACTGAGAGGCAGAAAGAGAGGCTGTTAGTAGCGACAAAAGTGTTTGTTTGTTTGTTTGTTTATTTATTTATTTATCCCTCAGGAACTGTGCCACACATCGATCCATGACATCCTACTCAGCATACGTTCGTCCATCCACTTTGCTTCCCTTTTTCTCATATGTTTGGTTACTATGTCCCCATATGCATTGGCTTCCCGCATTTATTTATTTTTAGGTCTTTCATTTGCATAAGGTTGACTTGAAGCTAGCGGCTAATTCGCTCCCATACGCGTGGGATTGAGCTCGCTCAGCGAGTGCAGTGCAAATTACAAACAGGAATTACTAAAGAACATGAATTATGCTGTATTTATTCCATCAGCTGTTAGGAATGTGTGGGTTAATTTTATAAGCTCTGACTGTTCTTCCCCTCTGCATAAACATTTATTTGTTGTAAAGTATTGTTTCTAAGTGTGACTTTGGTAAAGCTGTAGTTTTACTTGTTCCAAACTGTTTGAGACAG
This sequence comes from Hemibagrus wyckioides, assembly GCF_019097595.1. Taxonomy (NCBI): domain Eukaryota; kingdom Metazoa; phylum Chordata; class Actinopteri; order Siluriformes; family Bagridae; genus Hemibagrus; species Hemibagrus wyckioides. The sequence goes on along the minus strand of NC_080738.1, from coordinate 13,856,210 downwards.
GTCATGGTAACTGCAAGTGCCAAATTTTATTAGGATTTAGAATCCGGGACGAAACAAATGGACTGTAGACGGCTCATTTCGGCTCAATTCGCACCTCATCTGCATACGCTGTTATCAAGGTGGATAATCTTGTGGGTGTGTTCTGGGAACCAGATTTTGGATGAGTTAATCGTCATCATTTCTCAGCAGTATGTGGGCCAGATGAAGTGTTAAGTGTGGGCCAGCACTGCTCCATTACTCATCTGGTGTCACATAGTTTTTTTCTTCTTCGCACCGCTTGGATTGCGTGTAATAGTTTATTCTAGTCTAGCCTGTCATGTATGCATTTGCTCAACTTGTGTCCAAATGTGACCTGGTAATCTTGCAGCATTTCATTTTCCCATGCTGTTTGCTGTTGACTCTGAAGTGATGGGCTGAAATCTGTGCACTCTCTGTAGACCGCTGTAATGAATCAGGGTGCAGATCTTTTGGATAAACAGCAAATTCGATGAGAATATGTTTGTTTTGGGCAATGCTGCTGTAACCAGTGCAGTTCCTTTAGACAATCCCACTCTAACCAATCAGAGTGCAGTTCCTCTAGACAATCCCAATCTAACCAGTCCCACTCCTTTAGACAATCCCAATCTAACCAATCAGAGTGCAGTTCCTTCAGACAATCCCGATCTAACCAGTCCCACTCCTTTAGACAATCCCGATCTAACCAATCAGAGTGCAGTTCCTTCAGACAATCCCGATCTAACCAGTTCCACTCCTTTAGACAATCCCGATCTAACCAGTCCCACTTCTTAGGACAATCACACTCTAACCAATCAGAGTACAGTTCCTTTAGACAATCCCGATCTAACCAGTCCCACTCCTTTAGACAATCCCGATCTAACCAGTCCCACTCCTTTAGACAATCCCGATCTAACCAATCAGAGTGCAGTTCCTTCAGACAATCCCGATCTAACCAGTTCCACTCCTTTAGACAATCCCGATCTAACCAGTCCCACTTCTTTAGACAATCCCACTCTAACCAATCAGAGTGCAGTTCCTTTAGACAATCCCGATCTAACCAGTCCCACTCCTTTAGACAATCCCAATCTAACCAATCAGAGTGCAGTTCCTTCAGACAATCCCGATCTAACCAGTCCCAGTCCTTTAGACAATCCCGATCTAACCAATCAGAGTGCAGTTCCTTCAGACAATCCCGATCTAACCAGTTCCACTCCTTTAGACAATCCCGATCTAACCAGTCCCACTCCTTTAGACAATCCCGATCTAACCAGTCCCACTCCTTTAGACAATCCCGATCTAACCAGTCCCACTTCTTTAGACAATCCCACTCTAACTAATCAGAGTACAGTTCCTTTAGACAATCCTGCTCTAACCAATCACAGCACATTCCTATAGACAATCCTACTCCAACCAATCAGAATGCATTCCTTTAGACAATCCCACTCTAACCAATCAGAGCACATTCCTTTTAGACAATCCCTCTCTAACCAATCAGAGTGCAGTTCCTTCAGACAATCCCGATCTAACCAGTCCCACTCCTTTAGACAATCCCGCTCTAACCAATCAGAGCGCATTCCTTTAGACAATCCCACTCTAACCAATCAGAGTGCAGTTCCTTTAGACAATCCCACTCTAACCAATCAGAGTGCAGTTCCTTTAGACAATCCCACTCTAACCAATCAGAGTGCAGTTCCTTTAGACAATCCCACTCTAACCAATCAGAGTGCAGTTCCTTTAGACAATCCCACTCTAACCAATCAGAGTGCAGTTCCTTTAGACAATCCCACTCTAACCAATCAAACAAACTAATATATATATATATATATATATATATATATATATATATATATATATATATATATATATATATATATATATATAATATTTTTTTTTTTTTTTTTTGAGACTGACCCAAACTGCAGTAATGCAGATTTTAAGGCAGCCTTAAAGAACATGCGGTCCATACGATCCGCTCTGGCGATCCCGAACAGGGAGTTCTATTAGACAAAGCAACCGTATTCAATAAGCCTGGAATTATTTATTTATTTTAAATGTAAAAATAACATTTCTGGAAGGATTCCCATTTTGGTGGTTGGTAAATTTAAAGTAAATTGGACTTAAGGAAGCTAAAGAAATAAAATTAATAATGAGAATTTGGGTTTTTTCTCCCCCTAATTAAGTTCAGTGTGTGATTGCTGCTGTCACTCAGGTACATCTACCTCTATTTGTCACATCATCTGTCGTATTTGTAGTTCCTCGGACTCTGAGCCTTCCATAGAGAGGCAGAGATAGTGTGTGTGTGTGTGTGTGTGTGTGTTTTGCAATGGAATAGACCGAGTGTGAGAGAGGAATGCTGATCACCACAGTGTCTGTGTCTGACCTTCAGAAAGAGCAAGTGTTCCTGCGCTCTCTCTCTCTCTCTCTCTCTCTCTCTCGTTCTCTCTGTTCTCCATTTTATTTTCTCCACTATCAATTCTACGCTTGTCAGAGGAATAAAAACAAAGATTTTCTCTCCATGTCTTCACTTCTCTCTCTCTCTCTCTCTCTCTCAAGCTCCCTGTTCCTCCCTGGAAAAATACAGCTGTGCAGGTAATAGAGATTTTTTTTTTGTTTTTCACCGAGGCAGGTTTGATCTGATTTGATGATAGACCACAGAAACGTCTTTAAAGCAATCCCGAATGTTTCACCATTCTGAAGAATCGTATTTATTGATCGTATTTATCGGAATGGATGATTTAAATGCTCTGGGGAGCCACAACTTTGCATACAACTGAGAAATGTTGCTCTTTATCAATCATAGCACCGTGAATAAATTATCGCTCGTCTGGCGTTTGCCATCAAGCATCAAGAGCGCTGTTGAATTTGAATGTGAGTGTTTTCATTGTCCTCTGATATCACACAAAGTTTATTTTTTTCATTAGCATAAAGCTCTATGGACAGCTGTAGTACATAAAACGCAGCGTGTCCCACCTTTCATTCTTCTGTTCCTCGACCTCCTCTTCTCCATCTGTCTCACTTTCCCTGCCTTTCACTCCGTTCTCTCTTCTCTCCCTCGCACTTCTCAATCCCCCGGTCCCTTCGGCAGGTGGGTTGGGAAAGCGATGTGCCGCACTGTGATCACCTCTCTGTTAATTAAAGCTCCTGATGCCTGAAGCCAACGTAGGAGGCTCTAATTAGAGTCTAATTATTGAAGCCATTGTAAAGGAAGGATATAGCCATGTGCTTTTAAAGGGTCTATAAGTAGAGGTTAAATAACCTAAGCGACGTGTTTGACAATATTGTACTTCACATCATAGCTTGGATACAGTAGCGTTGCTTTAGCTAGCACAGTGTCGGTGTATACTTTTAATCTGAACCTGTCATTTTGCAGGAACTGTAATCTAAGATTGCATACTTTGCGCTGACCTTTTTTTCATTTGCGGCAGGACTCTCTAGTGCTAGAGATTTTTGTAACCGTCATTCGTAACGTTTTGAGAAACAAGAAAAATCAGTCATATTTGATATTACCAGAAAGAATTTGCAATATTTTCCTCTTTTAAACTCATGAACTTTGCTCTAATATGTAAGTACAGTTTTGACATAGTATTATGACTTTATTACTGAAATATTGCAATGTTTTTCTGGTAATATTGACCTCAAATTTTTCCTCAGTTGCTCAATGCAAAAGTGACCAAGTGACTCTTTCTGTATAAATATTACAATTTTATTAATTAATTGTATTACAATATTTATCATAATAATATAATTATATTACATTATAAAATAATAATTCTTTTATTTTTGTTTTTGAAACCTTAGCCTGAGAATGCAGTCTTACTTTCTTATTTCTTGGTAATTTGACCTGCTTTGTCTTTCTTTCTTTCTTTCTTTCTTTCTTTCTTTCTTTCTTTCTTTCTTTCTTTCTTTCTTAGAGAGTTTAAAGAGAGTCTGGTGATGAAATGAACTAGTAATGGAATAAGCTGTTATGTTGGATGTATCTCACAGATGTTCTTTAATGTTAAATGTAGCTATAAACGTTAACGAAAGCATAATGTTGACATGCAGATGATTATATATTGAAAAATGTTGAGTCTTTTGGCAAAAAAACAACAACTTTGGTATGAGAGGAATGAAATACTTTCATAGCTGTGGTATTGTAGGACAAATAATCATCTCACTGCATTGTGGATTATTTTCCCATTCCACACTCAAGTAGGAATAAATAAAAAATTAACAGGTGTTAATATAAAACATATTATTATAGTACATATACAGGAACATGATCATCTTGACCCAAAAAGGCATAACTTTTGGAACTTGGTTGATATCTAGATCTTGGATGAACATCTGAAAGTCTCTGTCTAGGATTTGGAAGTTTTTGGTCAGAAAGGTTATGCCCATTATGAGTGATTTAGTTTCCTTTCTTACTGCTGTGAATATTGCAATATTTCCTTCCAGACTGCTGAGCTAAATTATACATGCATATCTGACCCCATTTACTGACATTTTTCAAAGAGTTTTTCTACTTATAATGATTTTTATAATGATCTTGCCTCCCTTGCCAGTTTCTCTGAATGTGTGTGTGTGCTGGGACATCACGGTATTGGATTTTTTTGAAAACTAGGGGAAAGAAGAAGAGCAACTTTCATGTCGGTAAATGAATCTATTTTATCTCCTAGTTTTCAGTAATTAAGTTCACATCCAAAAGATTTCATGAAGCCCGAGCACATTATTCCAACTGCAGATTCCTAATGAGGTGAGCCCCACACAAGGAGAGGCATTTAGTATCAATATTACCATAATGATAAGCTTTTGAGAACCCTCGGCATGTAGTAAGTAGCTTTGTCAGCAAAAAGGTCCTCCAAATGCCCTTATCGACTGAACGTTTCTCGAAATGAAATATTAATCAGCTTTAGAAAAGGAGCTGGGTACCAATCTTTCATAGAGTTGTAATATTATTACATTTTAACAGGGTATTATATATATATATATAAGTGCACGCATCTGTGTCGGTAATTTGGCTTGATAAATTGTTACTTGAATTTGCTTATTATTTTAAGAATTATTTTAAAAAATCATCATTTTAGGGAATGGCTTTATATAATGAATTACTGACTTATTTTGATTGGTTATTTCAAGACCTGATGTTAACAGGACTTCACATCATTATTATGAATTAATACCGTGTTATTTTTGGGATGCTTTGACTTGAAGGATGAAGTTTCTCAGACTGTAGATTATTAAGTACTTTGCACTTCATCTGCATTCATCATTTCCATGTTCACATGCTTTCACAGGAGGTGGGAAGCCGATGACCGGAAACGCGGTGCACTCGCATCCTGGATTTCATGGAGGAGTTGATGATGATGATGATGATGATGGTACCAGCTCCGGCAACCTTTTTGTCTGCGCTGCTTTATTAATCAGTTCATAAAAATAATGTGTTGTGAAGCACTTAGTAACAAACATTGAGACTTAATTTAATGAAGAAAAAAAAACTGCTATGATGCTATGCTATTATTAATAATAAAAACTGCTATGATGAATAAGTATGACTATATATGGTAATGATGATGAATATAGCTGAAAGCAGCGATTAAGGGTCCATGGAGGGTCCATGGTGATGGAGGAAGACCAGAAACTGTTGGAACCATCAGGGCTCTACCCAGTGCCGCTGATGCAAGGATAACTAAAGTCTCTTTATGGTCTGTGTATAATTTGTCAAGCATTTGACATTTAGCTATGTTTGACTGTTTGTTTAAAGTTATTTTGTAGTGCTAGCAACAGATAGTATCGTGCTATGTAAATGGGAAATACAAAACTAATGCTTTGTTTTTGTTCATTAAAATTACTACGTCTACATTTTTTGCAAGGTCACACCCATGCCTGGCTCATCTGTCCAAAGGACAAGCCACAAAGCTTCTGGGATAATGTCCTTTGGACAGATGAGACGAAACTGGAGCTTTTTGGCAAGTCACATCAGCCAAAAAGTTCACAGATGCAAAAATGAAGCATACAAGAAAAGATCTCTGTGTATCTTTGGTAGAACGTGGAGGAGGCTCGGTTACGTTCTAGGGCTGCTTTGCCGCATCTGGCACAGGGTGTGTTGAATCTGTGTAGAATACAAAAAATTCTCAAGACTATTAAGGCATTACTGGAGTGAAATGTGCTGTCCAGTGTCAGAAAGCTTGGTCTCAGTCGCAGGTCATGGGTCCTCCAACAGGATAATGACCCAAACAGCCAAGAATGGCTAAGAACAAAACATTGGACTATTCTGAAGTAGCCTTTTATGAGGCCTGATCTAAATCCTATTGAACATCTGTGGAAAGAGCTGAAACATGCAGTCTGGAGAAGGCACCCTTCAAACGTGAGACAGCTGGACCACGAGGAGGTGCAGAACAGGTGCAGAAATTATATTGAGAGTCCAGGCCAGTTTCATTAGTTTTTCTTTTTTAAATGCTGCTTAAAGCAAAAGCAATGTCTGTATTTCATTAGTCAATTTTCAGTACGTTTTTATTTTATATTACGTTTGTCAGTTTGAAGTTGTTTCAGAGATCATTGTGGATTTACCTTTCTTTAATGGAAGGGCACTGAGAATTTTGTCAATGTGTGTATATGCTTAGTGATCGTGTGAAAGAGACGCGTGTGATGCAACACGTGAAAAGCAGAGAGCACAGGATACAACTCTAAAGAACAGAAGATGAATATATAAATGAATGAGTGTGCGGTGATTAGTGCCGATTATAGGCTTAGAGAAACCGAGCAGATCTGTGAATGACTGCGAATTTCATTAAATCAAAATGAAAGTCTCTTTTATTCTCACTATGCCGGAGCCCAGTGGGAGCCATTCTGGATCTGTTATTTCTCAATAAAATACGGATACAGTGAGAGTCTTTAAAGCTTGCCGAGAAGATGAGAGAAATTATCTCTAATTGCCCGTCAGAACCTTACATTGTATCCTAAAAGCTCCTGTCTACTAGAAGGATCGTTCTTATGAATTTTACTTGTGGGTGTTGTTCATAGAGCTAGCTAAAACCGAGAGAAGCTGCTAATGATGTAAGTGATATAAACAAATATACAATTAGAAAAGGCTTCAGTTGTGATAAAATCTGTCCTTGCGAATTTTCATGGCAAGTATGGCAAACAGCAATTATACAGCTGTCGTGTATTTCATCCTTTACGACACGCACTTTCGTGATGTTTGCTTTGTTTACATTGATTCATGTCTTGTCTCCACCCGTGTCCTGTCGTTTGTTTTAAAATCCCGATGAGCCTCATCTGTTTTCAGTTTGCCCTTTAATTAGTTTGCTATTTAAACCGCTGTGTTTATTTTGCACGTTGGTTTTGTTAAGCGTGCGTTTACTGTTAATCCTGTTTGTCATTTTTTTCCACTTCTCCTGTTCTGAATCTTGTTGTTTCTATGTTTTGGAGTGTCCCCGTCATCATTGTTTGTAGATCGCCTGATCTCTGCCTGATCTTTACTGTTGTTGCATCTGCATGTATAGATTTAGTGATATTTTAACAATTACAAATGTATCATGTTATTATCAAACAGATTTCAGCTAATTAATTATTTTTACTTATGGATAATGTTTTCATGTGTTGTTTTCTGTTAAAAATTGCATAATGTGGCTTTTCAGGGCTTAATACAGGTTAACAGTGAGGAACGATCACACGTGTTGGAAAAGACCAAACTGTACCGTACATTTGCACATTACAGGACTGTGACACACAATACATAAAACATAAACATATATGGCACATATATGGGACATTCTGGTCCCGTTTATACACAAAGAGGACTTGTGCACATCTGCGCTTTAAGATGGACAATACCACTGCTCTCATCATCTCATATTTAACTAAATGACCACCCTGTACTGCTGCTGTCTGCACCTTGCACATTATTGCACACTATACACTTTATATAGTTCTGTATAATACAGCTGTTTACATTTTTATATAGTTCTGTATAATACACTATAATACAGTTGTTTACATTTTAGACATCTTACATTTCTTATATATATATATATATATATATATATATATATATATATATATATATATATATATATATATATATATATATATATATATTTCTTATATATTTTATATACATATTCTGTATACACAGATACCCTACCTTACTTTATTTATCTTTTTATTTTATTTATATTATATTCTGTTTTTATTTACCTACTGTGAATTGTAGTTTTTTATATTTTATAATTGTAGTTTTTATATATTTTATATTACGTATTTTATATTTGACATTTTATCTGTGTCTTTTCTGTCCTTATTCCTTTTCCTTTTCAAGGGTCAAAGCAAATAGTCGTGTAAGCATTTCACTGCATATCATACTGTGTACAATTATGTATGTGACAAATAAAATTTGAATTTGTCTGGTAGATATGGAAACGTATTAAATTGCGTAGCATGTAGCATGCACAACATTTCTAACCTATTGTTAGAAAGCACTGTCTGAATTTTAAATGCGTCCATGTGGGTGTGTCAAATGGTTCTTTACTTCGGATCTGGCCTCCTTTGATTGGAATCTTGACCCCAGCCAATAGGACTACCTTTCTATCATCCTGTCCCATCTGACAAGCAATAATGAAAAAGCTGCTTGTGGGGACAAGAGGGATTCATCTGGACAACGTGTAGCTACAGACGGACTTCAGTTTATTTCATCTCATCGCTCTATACTGTTGTTTTCCAGTCTAAAGCAGGAAGGCTCTGTTTTTTCTGTTGAAAAAAACAATGGATATCACTAAATTCTAGTCTTTAAACAGGCTTTGAGAGTTGCTTCATAATTGAAAAGCTAAAAGGGCAGAAACTAAAACCTTGTACAATAAAAGACAGAACATGATGGTGGAAAGTAGCACACAGGCACGCATGGCTCACTACAAATAAGTGTCGCTGTCTCTCAGTCTATCGGCACATCTAGCTCAAACTCTCTTTTGCTTCTCTCTGCATCTGTTCCTTCTCTTTACTTTCTCTCTTCCGGAAAGAAATCTGAGCACTCAGCATTTAACTGCATGGCTGTCACATTGCACAAGTGCAACAGTCAGTCAAAAGCCGAGTGTACAAACACATAACCACAGAGAGAATTACAGAGTGTGAGAGTTGGATACATTTAGAAAAGACAGCCTGAAGCACACAAACACATTTGAGTAGCAAATATTGGACTCAGATTTGTTAACTGTAGCCTGGAAGGATACGGGTCAGAAAGCTTACTGCAATGTTCAGTTACAGTCTAAACGTTTTATTTTATTTTTTTGTAAACATATTTCTTTATTTATCGCATGAAAATGTGATCACAATTTTGAAGTTAAATGCACCGCACAGCAGTGGGTGAAATACACCCCCTATTTATGTAGCATTAGTTCTCTCTTACTACTGTGCAGCTGCCCTGTTACCATGACAACCGTCTCACCTGGTTGAAAGATTCTGAAACACACAGTCAGGGAGAGAGAGATGTTTGGGATTGAGCTGCAACATTGTTATTAGGCGAGTTCATGTACACCAGGAGAGTTAAGTCACACGTCACATTACTCTTATTAAATCTTTTAAAATCTTTCTTCTTCTCTCGGCTTTTCCATTCAGGGGCCGCCACAGCGAATCATCTCTCTCCACCTATCCCTATCTTCTGCATCCTTAACACTTGGAGTACTGACGATTCTCATGGTTAAATTTGGCGGTGTTTTATGCCGGATGCCTTTCCTGACACAACCCTCTCTATTGGGACCGGCACAGAAGTCACTGTACTGTGACCCCCATGGCTAGATTTTTTAAAATGATCAGTATTTACCTGAAATGTCTGAACACTGCACATCACCTACATATCTGTATATTAATTATCTCTTATCAAATGTCTTTTCTGACCCTGGAATGAGTAAACTGCTCATTGTGACTCCATCAGAAACTACACAGGACATTTTATATTGCTCTGGTTTAAATAATGGCCATGAACCATACACAGGACTTGCTTTCAACAATGATCTCTCACCCTTCAAATTTACACAAGAAGAGATGAGCACTAAACCTTTACCAGCTGCTCTTCTTCTGATCACCTGTTCTGTAGTGGTGTAATGGTTAGAGACACTGGTCAGTGATATGGATTCTAGTGTTTGAAGTTCTTGGTTCAAATCCAACATCAAATCTGTTCCTTCTCTTTACATTCCTACCTTAGTCTTAAAAAAATTGAGCTGTTTATTTAGTGGTTACAGTCATGGTCTCAGGTATGCGCTGTCCCTGTGTTAAGGGCACTTGTCTTTATTTTAACTTCAATGTGTCGCTGGCACTCTTTGCACTGTTTATTTAAACAAAAGTCCAACATAGGGCTTGCCTTGTGGTGGAATAGTGATTAGAACCTTGCGCGCTGCTCCATGAGGTCCCGGGATCAAGCCTGGGTCTGTATTCTTAAGCTTTATACACATTTCTGGTGTACCTTCAGCTGTTTATTTAGATAAACTTCTAATAAGCCATTGCAGCTAGTCCTGTGGTGGTTTAGTGTTTAGTGTCATTGTTTCTGGTGTGTGAGAGCTCTGGTTTAAAGCCATGTGTCTTTCCTTTAGTTTTGAAACAACATCCAATGCCTTGTGATGATCTTGTGGTTAGTGCTATGGGTTTTGGTGTGTTAGATCCTTGGATCACCCCCAAGTGTTTTCACTTTAGCTCTAAAAATTTTGCTGCCGCACTTTGAACTGTTTATTTAGAAAATAGTCCAATAAGCACACACAGCTTGTGCAGTGATGGTGTTGTGGGTAAAACCCTGGTCCCTTGATCAAGCCTGCAGCTCTGTACTTCACTTTTAAACACATTTCTGGTATACATTCCTGTGTGTGTTTAGATAAAGATCTAAAATGTCTCAAAGTTTTGAAAACCTCTCAAGCGCTTGTTAAGCCAGTTATTAGGACAAAGGTGTGGTTTATGGTTCTTGAGGTTAGTGCCATGATTCTTGTGTTTGCTGCCACACTTTGGGATATTTATTTAGGCAATAGTCCAATAAGCACCCTTAACTTGCGCAGTGATGGTGTTGTGGGTAAAACCCTCGTCCCTGAACCATGCGGTCCCTTGATCAAGCCTGCCTTTCTATACTTTACTTTTAAACACATTTCTGGTATACATTCCTGTGTGTGTTTAGATAAAGATATAAAATGTCTCAAAGTTTTGAACACCTCTTAAGCGCTTGTTAAGCCATTTATTAGGACAAAGGTGTGGTTTATGGTTCTTGGGGTTAGTGCCATGATTCTTGAGTTTGCTGCCACACTTTGGGATATTTATTTAGACAATAGTCCAATAAACATCCATAACTTGTGCAGTGATGGTGTTGTGGGTAAAACGGTGGTCCCTGAACCATGCGGTCCCTTGATCAAGCCTCCCTCTCTGTACTTCACTTTTAAATACATTCCTGTGTGTGTTTAGATAAAGATCTAAAATGTCTCAAAGTTTTGAACACCTCTCAAGCACTTCAATTTCATTCATTTATTAGGACAAATGTGTGGTTTATGGTTCTTGAGGTTAATGCCATGATTCTTGAGTTTGCCGCCACACTTTGAGATGTTTATTTAGACAATAGTCCAATAAACAACCATCACTTCTGCTTGGATGGTGTAGTGGGAAATTCTCTTGTCTTTGGTGTGGGAGGTCCCTGGGTCAAATCCAGACCTTTGTCTTTATGTACATTCATTTGCTTATTTAGATAAACTTTCCTTTAGTTTTGAACACCTCACAGGCACTCATCATTTATTAGAACAAAAGTCCAAAAGGAGAAAACATCCTACTCCTTGCGAAGGTCTTGTGGTTAGTGCCATGGATTATGGTATGTGAGATCTTTGGGTCAACTCCCAGTGGTTTTGCTTTAAAAATTTTGCAGCCACACTTTGAGCATTTTATTTAGACAACTTCTGTCTGTATTTATTTAGGCAGACATCTAACAAGCATCTTTGTTTTGTCATTTGGTGGTGTAGGGGTAAGTACCAGGATCTCTTGGGTATAAGGGCTCTGGTTCAAGGCTGGGTGTTCTTTTGTTTTAGCATTAAACAGGTATAGTGGTTAGTGCCATGATCCCTGGTTCAACATCTCTATTCTTTCAGCTTTAAAGACGTTTCTGGTTCACATTCAGCTGTTTATTTAAATTAACATCTACTCAGTTCGGCCTTTGGTAGTTTAGTGGTTAGTGCCATAGTTTCTGGTCTCTTGTTCAAGGACTTGTGACTTTTCTTTAGTTTTGAACACCTCCCAAGTGCTTGTTAAGCCATTGATTAGGACAAAAGTCCAATATGAAGCAATATCCAATGGTCTTGTGGTTAGTGCTTGTGATTAAGGCTATGGTGTGTGAGATCCTTGAATCAAGTGCATTAACACAAAAAATTTGGATGCCACTTTGAGATGTTTATTTAGACAATAGTCAAATAACTAATTGTTGCTTATGCTTGGTTGGTGTAGTGGGTAAAGCACTGGTCTCTTCTCCATTAGATGCTTGGGTCAAATCTAGATTAAGTTAGTGCACCTTGTTCTGTAGTTAGTTTCTGGTTTGTGATGTCACTAGTTCAATGCCTTAAAGCTATGATCCCAGGTCCAAATTTAGACCTTTATACTTTCAGCTTTAAAGATGTTTCTTGTCCATGTTCAGCTGTTTATTTAGATTAACACCTACTCAGCTCAGTCTTCGGTAGTTTAGTGGTTAGTGCCATCATTTCTGGCATGTGTGGTCTTTGGTTCAAGGCCGGGTGTCATTACATTAGTTTTGAGCAACACACAGGCACTTGTTTAGCCATTTATTGGGACAAAAGTCCAATATGAAACCACAACATTCTATGCCTGTGTTGGTCTTGTGGTTAGTGCCTTTGGTTGTGGGGCATGAGATCCTTGGATTGACTCCAGTAGTCTTTGCTTTAGCTCTAAAAGCTTTGCAGCCTCACATTAGGCCCTTTTGTTTAGACAACAGTCTAAAAGAAGGCACAGCATGGGCTGTGATGGTGTAGAGGGTAAAGCCCTGGTCATGGAGGTCCCTTGATCAAGCTTAGATTCCTGTACTTGAATTTTAAACACATTACTGGTGCATGTTGAGCTGCTTATTTAGATAAAGGTCTAATAAGTCTTTCTCTCTTATCCTGTGGTAGTTTAGTGGTTAGTGTCATAGTTTCTGGTGTGTGAGGTCTCTGGTTCAAGACTGGGTGTCTTTATTGTAGCTTTGAACACCTAGCAGGTTCGCTTCAAGCCATTTCTCAGGACAAAAGTTCAATAAGCAGCAACTTTGACCCTCCCATGCAATGGTGTAGTGGTTAGTGCCAAGGAGTTTCATGTGTAAGGTCCTGGGTCAACTTCAGTGCACATAACACTGCTTTAAACACTTTTCTGATGCACTTCCAGATGATTCTTTAGATAAAAATCTAACAAAAAAAAAACTCAGCCTTTAGTAGCATAGTGGTGAGAGTTGTGGGGAGAACCGGGCTATGTAGCACATGAAGTTGTGGGATCAAATCCACGGATTTTCCTGATTAATGGTGAGTTTTGGGTCAAGTCCAGCTGCCCTTTTAGCTTTAGGGCATGGATAAATAGATAAAGATGAAAAGGTCTTTCAAGCAGCTTGCCTGCAAGAGTTCTGGTGGCTCATGTGGATGAGCACTGCCTCTGGGTTCAGAGGTTACAGGATCAAGACCCTATCCAGAATGATATGATATGAGATGAACCATGTGTTTCAGAGAGTTGGTAAGTGTAAGGTTGTGGGTGGTAGATAAGAATGGAGGTGGGCCAACTGCAGGAAAAGATGTGAAGTGGGAGAGTGGTTGGTAAGTAAATGAGACCTATTGGTGTAGAAAGAGGTGGGCAAAATACCAGACTAAGTAGCTACCCCAGATGTGGGAGGCCAGGATGGACAGGAGAGGGTTGTGGCAGGGCAGGGCAGGACAGGTGAGGTAAGGTGAGGGGCAGCTGCCAAAGAGAGGTGGAAGCACAGCACAGGACAGCACAGGTGAGGGGCAGCTGCCAAAGGGAGGGGTGGAAGCACAGCACAGGACAGGACAGGTGAGGGGCAGCTGCCAAAGGGAGGGGTGGAAGCACAGCACAGCACAGGACAGGTGAGGGGCAGCTGCCAAAGGGAGGGGTGGAAGCACAGCACAGGACAGGTGAGGGGCAGCTGCCAAAGGGAGGGGTGGAAGCACAGCACAGGACAGGTGAGGGGCAGCTGCCAAAGGGAGGGGTGGAAGCACAGCACAGGACAGGTGAGGGGCAGCTGCCAAAGGGAGGGGTGGAAGCACAGCACAGCACAGGACAGGTGAGGGGCAGCTGCCAAAGGGAGGGGTGGAAGCACAGCACAGCACAGGACAGGTGAGGGGCAGCTGCCAAAGGGAGGGGTGGAAGCACAGCACAGCACAGGACAGGTGAGGGGCAGCTGCCAAAGGGAGGGGTGGAAGCACAGCACAGCACAGCACAGGACAGGTGAGGGGCAGCTGCCAAAGGGAGGGGTGGAAGCACAGCACAGCACAGCACAGCACAGGACAGGCGAGGGGCAGCTGCCAAAGGGAGGGGTGGAAGCACAGCACAGCACAGCACAGCACAGGACAGGCGAGGGGCAGCTGCCAAAGGGAGGGGTGGAAGCACAGCACAGCACAGCACAGCACAGGACAGGCGAGGGGCAGCTGCCAAAGGGAGGGGTGGAAGCACAGCACAGCACAGCACAGGACAGGCGAGGGGCAGCTGCCAAAGGGAGGGGTGGAAGCACAGCACAGCACAGCACAGCACAGCACAGCACAGGACAGGCGAGGGGCAGCTGCCAAAGGGAGGGGTGGAAGCACAGCACAGCACAGCACAGCACAGGACAGGCGAGGGGCAGCTGCCAAAGGGAGGGGTGGAAGCACAGCACAGGACAGGCGAGGGGCAGCTGCCAAAGGGAGGGGTGGAAGCACAGCACAGGACAGGCGAGGGGCAGCTGCCAAAGGGAGGGGTGGAAGCACAGCACAGGACAGGCGAGGGGCAGCTGCCAAAGGGAGGGGTGGAAGCACAGCACAGCACAGGACAGGCGAGGGGCAGCTGCCAAAGGGAGGGGTGGAAGCACAGCACAGGACAGGCGAGGGGCAGCTGCCAAAGGGAGGGGTGGAAGCACAGCACAGGACAGGCGAGGGGCAGCTGCCAAAGGGAGGGGTGGAAGCACAGCACAGGACAGGCGAGGGGCAGCTGCCAAAGGGAGGGGTGGAAGCACAGCACAGGACAGGCGAGGGGCAGCTGCCAAAGGGAGGGGTGGAAGCACAGCACAGGACAGGCGAGGGGCAGCTGCCAAAGGGAGGGGTGGAAGCACAGCACAGGACAGGCGAGGGGCAGCTGCCAAAGGGAGGGGTGGAAGCACAGCACAGGACAGGCGAGGGGCAGCTGCCAAAGGGAGGGGTGGAAGCACAGCACAGGACAGGCGAGGGGCAGCTGCCAAAGGGAGGGGTGGAAGCACAGCACAGGACAGGCGAGGGGCAGCTGCCAAAGGGAGGGGTGGAAGCACAGCACAGGACAGGCCAGGCGAGGGGCAGCTGCCAAAGGGAGGGGTGGAAGCACAGCACAGGACAGGCGAGGGGCAGCTGCCAAAGGGAGGGGTGGAAGCACAGCACAGGACAGGCGAGGGGCAGCTGCCAAAGGGAGGGGGGGAAGCACAGCACAGGACAGGCGAGGGGCAGCTGCCAAAGGGAGGGGTGGAAGCACAGCACAGGACAGGCGAGGGGCAGCTGCCAAAGGGAGGGGTGGAAGCACAGCACAGGACAGGCGAGGGGCAGCTGCCAAAGGGAGGGGTGGAAGCACAGCACAGGACAGGACAGGCCAGGCGAGGGGCAGCTGCCAAAGGGAGGGGTGGAAGCACAGCACAGGACAGGCGAGGGGCAGCTGCCAAAGGGAGGGGTGGAAGCACAGCACAGCACAGCGCAGACCTTGCCTGTCCTGTGCTGTGCTGTGCTTCCACCCCTCCCTTTGGCAGCTGCCCCTCGCCTGTCCTGTGCTGTGCTGTGCTTCCACCCCTCCCTTTGGCAGCTGCCCCTCACCTGTCCTGTCCTGTCCTGTGCTTCCACACCTCCCTTTGGCAGCTGCCCCTCGCCTGTCCTGTCCTGTGCTTCCACACCTCCCTTTGGCAGCTGCCCCTCACCTGTCCTGTCCTGTCCTGTGCTTCCACACCTCCCTTTGGCAGCTGCCCCTCGCCTGTCCTGTGCTGTGCTTCCACCCCTCCCTTTGGCAGCTGCCCCTCGCCTGTCCTGTGCTGTGCTGTGCTTCCACCCCTCCCTTTGGCAGCTGCCCCTCGCCTGTCCTGTGCTGTGCTTCCACACCTCCCTTTGGCAGCTGCCCCTCACCTGTCCTGTCCTGTCCTGTGCTTCCACACCTCCCTTTGGCAGCTGCCCCTCGCCTGTCCTGTCCTGTGCTTCCACACCTCCCTTTGGCAGCTGCCCCTCGCCTGTCCTGTCCTGTGCTTCCACACCTCCCTTTGGCAGCTGCCCCTCGCCTGGCCTGTCCTGTCCTGTGCTTCCACCCCTCCCTTTGGCAGCTGCCCCTCGCCTGTCCTGTCCTGTGCTTCCACACCTCCCTTTGGCAGCTGCCCCTGTCCTGTCCTGTCCTGTCCTGTGCTTCCACACCTCCCTTTGGCAGCTGCCCCTCGCCTGGCCTGTCCTGTCCTGTGCTTCCACACCTCCCTTTGGCAGCTGCCCCTCGCCTGTCCTGTCCTGTGCTTCCACACCTCCCTTTGGCAGCTGCCCCTCGCCTGTCCTGTCCTGTGCTTCCACACCTCCCTTTGGCAGCTGCCCCTCGCCTGTCCTGTCCTGTCCTGTGCTTCCACACCTCCCTTTGGCAGCTGCCCCTCGCCTGTCCTGTCCTGTCCTGTCCTGTGCTTCCACACCTCCCTTTGGCAGCTGCCCCTCGCCTGTCCTGCCCTGTCCTTCCACCTCTCTTTGGCAGCTGCCCCTTGCCTCACCTGCCCTGTCCTGTCCTGTGCAGTGCTTCCACCTCTCTTTGGCTGCTCCTCACCTCATCTCACTTATCCTGTTCTTCCACCTCTCTCTTTCAGCTGCCCTTCCTTCAACTCTGTCCCTGTCTTATCAGCTACCCCACCTTCTCCTCACCAACACAACTGCTACCTGCCCACCTACACCACCTCCTCTCTTACAACCGCCTTCCAACTCTAGCCACTAAGGCTGAATCTCCGGAACCATCCGCAAATCCTGTGAGTTATGATGCGGGGATTGAACCCGCAACCTCTGCGCTTGGAGGCAATGCTCAACCACATGAGCTATCAGAACTCATAACAGCAAGTTGCTTTAAAGACTATTTCACCTTTGTCTAATTAACCTTACCTAAAAGTTATAGCATGCACCAGAAACTAACCACTACATCACCAAATGATGGCTAATGCTGTTGATTATTGGACTTTTAACAAATGGCTTAAAGCACGCCAGTAAGTGCTTAAAACTACAGCAAAGAAACTCAAACCAAAGCCCACAGACAACAGAGACCATGATGCTATCCACTACACCACCAGGGGAGACTGGGGGAGCTTTTTTTTTCTTTGACTTTTGTCTTAACAAAAGGCTCAAAGCAAGACAGTGATAAACACAAAGCAAAGCTAAGCCTCAACCCAGGAAGCTCACACACCAAAGACCACGGCGTTAACCACTAAACCACCACAGAACAGACAACAAAGTCGCTTATTGAACTTTTGTCTTAACAAATGGCTTATAGAGAAAACTTGAAGCATTTAAAGCAAAGATAACCAGAGTCAACACATGGATCTCACATGGCAAAGCATATGGTGCTAACTACTACACGATCACAGGACGGGGGGGTGGGTTGCTTATTGGACTTTTAACAAATAGCTCAATGCACACCAATGACATATCTATAGATAAAGTAAAGAAACCCAGAACTGAACCAAGGCCCTAATGCACCCAAGCCCAAGCTGCTATCCACTACACTACCAGAGGACAAGGGCAGGGGTTGTTTTGACTTTTGTCTTAACCAGTGACTCAAAGGGAAGCCAGGGAAGCATTAAAAAGAAAAGAAAAAAAAAAGACATCTAGCCTCAAGCGAGGAAGCTCATGTACCAAACACCACAGAGTTAACCACTACACCACTATAGGACAGATGGTGTTGTGGCTTATTGGATTTTTTTTTTTAAAACAAAAAACAAATGGCTTACAGAGAACCAGTGAAGCATTTAAGCTAAAGCAAATGCAAACCCAACTCAATCCAATTCTGCAGGATTCTCATCCTCACGCTGCAGAGGCTGGGGTGCTGACCACTACACCATCACAGGAGAAGTGAAAAGGTTGCTTTCTGGACTTTTGTCTTAACAAATTGCTCACAGAGTGCCAGTAAAGCGTTTATGACTAAGCAAGCCTGACGCACCCGAGCTCGAGACACTAACCAATACTGGACATGTGGTTAAAAAGTCACCCTGAATCCTACGATGCTCAAATCCTGGAGTCCCTGATGGGTCTTGGACAAACAGAAACTTGCTCTTTCAACACAGACTTTATGTTAGAATTAGAAATAATTTTTTCTTAATTTCTAGCTCATACAATTTTTTAATGATATATTACACAGTTATAGAAAGAAAATTATAATAGTCAGTATGATTTAGCCAAAGACAGAGACATAACCTGGAAAATATAAGGGCGTAAGGGATCTGCTTACCACCACCACCACCACCAAAAAAATAATAAATGGACTCGGGTATGTGAAAGTTATCTAGCTTTTCTGTCAAAAGAGGTGGGTCATTAATATCAGTGCATTAACTACCAGACAAGCAGGATTGCGACAATTCATTTGCCGTAATTCATAAATTTTTGCTTTATTTAGACTCCTGCCGTTCCTTCAGCCAGATCGAACGAAACAACATGCAAAAAACCACATCGATTGCATGTGGCATCGCAAGAAAATGTGGAGTCTGTTAATTAATTGTGCATATTGGATTATTGAACTGTGTGAGCTGCGAGCAGAGCCCTTTGGATTTGATTAGGTTCATAATGGTGGTAATTGTATGTAATTGTATAATTGTGAAATAATTGAGTCTTCTTTATTAGCTTTGTTCATTCTGACTCATATTGTGTCTCGCTTGCCAACAAATTCTGTGAAACGGAATATGTGAGATCTGAAAAAGTGGAAATGAACAGATGTTTGGGTGTAAGTAAAATAGGCTTGTACATGTATTTTGGTTAAACAGGCTATTTACAATGTGAAGTAATTCAGGAAAAGCAATTGATTGAACGAGAAAGTTAATTCAAAAGTATTCTGTCGGCCAAGACACGTCGTATGAAGTTTGCTACTCGGGTGTGACTGCGTAAGAGAGTCTGCAGGGAAGGGCAGGTCTGGTCCGTGTGTGTGGGTGGGTCTGGGCAAGAGATTCTGTGAAAGCGAGCAAAATTTTTCAATGGAGTCCGTAGGAGTGGACGGGAATATTCATGATCGTCTGTACGATTGGTCAGTGAAGTCAGTGGGAGTGAGTGGTAAAGAGGGTCTGTGAGAGTGGGAAGAATTGGTCAAGACTTGTGTATGTGAATGAGTGTGACCTGTCAAAAGAGTCCGTGGGGGGAAGCAGGATAGTTCAAAATGCTTCAGGATTCGGTGGGGTGTGGGATTTGAAAATCAGTCCAGTGCATACCATTGATTCAGGTAAAAATGAAAGATGTTTAAATGCAAAATTTAGTCTGCAAGCAATCAGTGTCTCGAACTAATTGACTACATTTGTGTAGCTCACATGAACTATATTTTTAAGGAAACATGCCATCACGATTAATCCGAGCTGCCTGTCCCTTTTAAAAAAAAAAACACCACTCAGACTTGGTGAATTTGTGTGGAAATACTCTGGGAGCTTTTGTGCCCCCAGTGTATTTTTTTTTTCTTTTTTTTTTTTTTAGTGCTTCAGGGCTTACCTCAAGCAAAAATCTGTAAAATTCCTCAACACACACAGGACCATATATAGGTCTCAGTCCCAAAGAAATCTCCAAAAATGAACAGTACGAGTGTGAGGCAGTATGTTCTGTATGTTATCTCTGGATTTTTTTACAGCAACTAATTATCTTTCTCCATTGCTGCTGTTACCTAAACCAGCTTATTTGTCTCTGGGAAATGCAAACTTGATTTCAGTATGCATCTTGATTTGCGTTGTCCTACTCACGGGTTTTTGAATAGTGAATTGAACAGAATCTACCCCTGAAAAAGGGAATGTGATGAAAGAGTGACAGATGAGAGTCAAGCAGACACTGAACCAGGAGGAAACTGTCAAGATGAGACAACAAATCAAAAGAAGAGAGAGGTATTTATTGTATGTATGCAAGACACTGGTGGATATGCTTCGGGAATATGTTCCCCCCTATCAAATTCACACTGCTTTAGAGGAAGAAAAATGCACTACCCTGACATACAAAACTGAATCTTGAGGGTTTGTAGAAGTGATCTATCCACCCACCAAGCCACACGGTAAAGGAGTTTTTTTCCTTAAAAGGTTCTCTATCAATTTCATGGTGATTTTGATATTCTCTAAATCTATCGACTGAAAGAATACACACTACCTTCTCTAGACTTCCCCTATACCAGGACAGCACTAAATCAAACCATGACATTTCTCTCTGGGTTTGTATTTGTGAGGGTTTGTTTTCCTTCCTGTGGTTCCATCTCTGATTATCTGTTCTGTCTGCAGGACCCTGCTGCAGATACCACTGTTCCCTGGCGCTAGATCTGCTTTCTATCAGCTGTAATGAATGCCTCCCTTCCTTATCTCCACATTGGGCCTTGAGCTGGCAGTCTTCTCTGGCTTGTGTGATTTAATCCCTGCTCTCTCATCCTTCCCTAGTCAAATGTATTCCGGCTGAGCCACAAATTCCTCACTATTTGCCTTCGAACATCTTCCTCATGGAACGGATGCCATGTTAATTAAGCAAAGTTTTATGATCCTTGGGGAAATGGTGCTTGTTCTGGGGTAAGGGACCTTCCTGCATGATGCTTTTATGGAAGATACTGTAGTAAGAGACTTGTTTCTTTATGGCATTTTAACGCAAAATGAAAAAGGGTAAAACTTTTTTTCTCAGTAGTGTCTGGGTTGATCGAAGCAAGCAAGCTAACCATTGCTAAAAACATCTGGAGCTAGATGTACTGTCCCTTAGAAAACCCTTAATTTACTAAAATTCAGCACCCTTAAAACCCAAATTGTGAGATCCACATACCAAAACATTTTTTTACTTTTCGGAAAGGGTTACTTAAAGGTTCTTACGATGCTTAACAGTTCAAAAAAAATTTAAAACTGTTTGCTCTATGGTCCCAAGGCAGCATGGCGTCGCAAGGGGTACACCCGGGACCTCATAGCTTCTGCGATCCCCAGTTTTCCGGGTCTGGCGTCTGTCTGGGTGTCTTTCGGGTTCTCTGGTTTCCTCTCGCGACACTAAGCCAGTAGGTGGACTGGCTTCTCTAAATTACCCGAAGGCATGCATATGTGTGCACGGTTCACTAGAGTGCTGGAAATTTTGTTTAGACAGCCAAGGATTTTGAGCGTGTGTTTTGGGAGTAAGATATCCACGAGGTCAGAGATAGGTCAGATTTTTTTGTTTTTGTATGCGTGTATATTTCAAACCAAAAACAATGTACAGAATGCAAAATTGATGCTTCTGCACAAGTGCAGCAGGACTACCCATTTTCCTGAGACCTCATCTGACATAAGAAACTTTGCCCATATTTTCCTATTAGCTATTTAAAATCCAAGTTCAAAAGTTTACAACATGGTTTTTCTTTTTCTTTCTTTTTAATGTCATTTGTATTCTGCTGCTCATTTCCTGAAATCAGGCGCTCAGCGATTTAGGAGAAGGAGGAGAGCTTCTCCTCTGTGTTCCGGCATGCGTATTCAACAGCTTTTCAGGGATTAATAAAATCAGTGGCAGGAATCTCCTACGCCACACCTCCGCAATAAATGTAATTGCAGTATTACACGCTACAGATTAAGCGAAGCTATCATTAACGTAACAGGTGGGCTGAAGGAGTGAAATTTGTCATTTGTTTGAAAAGGGTCACTAATCAATCAGGGACAATTTGTGTGTTTGTTCTGAAAGAGCACGAGCTAGCTACGTTCTGGCATTGAGTGCCGAATGTTTCATTTCCTCCGCCTTTTTGGGACCCCCTTTAGAGCACTTGGTACTCGCTCCGCACGCCGTTACACCCACGCTAGCACTTTACAGAAACTGAGATTAAGCCCTCTTTTGGCCCCTTATCTCGGCGGACACACGTCGGAAATCCGAACGCACTCCACGAGAGCGGCACAAACTTCGTTTTAACCGGGCTTTGACCCAGCTTATTTCTCATTCCTGACGTTCAGAGGAGTATAATTGCCAAATTTAATGGCAGAGCTAGGTAGAAATGGGCAGATTGCTTTTGACCTTCCACTACCTGATCTGAATAAGGGTTTATAAATTGCTCATATAAAGCCCTTCTCTCTTTCTTCCTCTGGCTTCCTTTTAAATCCGAAGAAGGCTGTTTTTAACGCTGACATATTCACTTACAACAGTCTTCAGCATGAAAAATATTCAATCATTTAACTGGCTGGTTAAGAGAATCTAAGCTTTGACTGGCATTATACTAGTGCAAGAGGTGTCTGTCACAATGTGCTCATTTTTAGCTCTTTCATCTCGAGCCGTACACAACCCCACCATTAGTGCTCAGCTAATCAGTCCTTACAGGCTGACACAGAATCATTTAGCTCGTTAGAGTGGCCAGGATGTGTATTGTGAGGATAACCTTTAATCCTACAAAAAGCTTCGCACAAATCCAAATCTTAATTCGACGTGTTTAATCAGACTCATTGGCACCAGTGAAATAAGCCTCACTTTCATTTCATGCAGGAACTATGGGTTTGAATGAGTGAAAAAATGAATAGGCTTCATGTATCAGGCTGTGTCTCCGTAGCAGTTCACATGAGTGTGGTAAATAAGGAATACCATATTTTACTTTGTATATGATATGGGTCCATTTTTGGGCTCCGTTGATTCATATTTTATACAAAAATATCCCTGGAGGTGGAATATGTGTTCCTTATATCTGCTGTTTCCAGGATAAGCTCCTGGCACAATGTGACCCTGACCAGGATAAACTGATTCAGAATTAATTAGTTTCTATTCATTCTAATAGTTGAAATATAAGCCTTAAAAAAGAGGTAACCCAGTGATAAGCGACGGGACACCGTGAAAACGCATCGTGCAAACAGATTTGCCTGATAAGAATGAACTTTCCAGATAGCCTTTGTTGTAATTCTGAGCAGTTTGTGTTCCTTGACCTTCCATTCCTATTTACTCTGGTTTCTGCATTTTAAAATTCAAACAAAGAACCGTAGCCTGATCCCCTCGGTCTGGCTTAGTGCTGAAAACAGGACCAGGGGAAAGCTAATTCCATTTGTTTTAATCAAATAGAAGCGAAGCCTTTGCCAATAGCTCTGGGAAAGTTTCCAGCAAACACTCTTTCCTCCTGCTTAGATCCAGCTCTCTGAGCTGTATGAAGATGTGAACTGCTTGTTAGCTGACTCTGAGTTTCAGGTAGTGTATGCTGAGCTGAAGTTTGTAGCGGAAGCTTGCGCAGGATGACATTCTCAACTCCCTTGTCTGAGTCATTCATCCATCTGCCTCCGCCTAAAAGATCCTTTAAAGTCACTTTTTCTGCAGGCATAATCTATCCTGCTCTCTCCGGCTTTGTTAGATGTTACAGCATAGGCGCAGACTCAAAATATGTGTGTGTGTGTGTGTGTAAAGTCTGACTCAGCTTCAGCCCTCGAGTTAGACGGAGGGTAAGGGGCAAGCTGTTATTCCCCAGCTATTTGCAAAGTTTAAACTTTTAAAAGAAGATGGATTTAGATTTAATGAGCAAAGTTTCAAGCTGTGTGATGGTACTGATGCTATACTTTCTGATTACCTTCGATTTACCTCGACTAGTTTTCTTTTCACCCATATTCGGATCTTAGTAGTGCTCTGTTGATTATTAGAAGAAGAATAGCGTTTATTTGTCACAGATACATTACAGCACAGTTTGGTGGTGCTGGGGCTTGAACCCTGATCCTTAACCCAGAGCATTTTACACTTCAGCCACCCCAAATCATCCAATAACAGTTTTGCGGTCCCAAATTGAAATAAAATCCAAGACAAACAGGGTCCCAAGTGGTTCAACAGTTGGCACTATTGTCAGGAAACTGCAAATTCAAAATTGGCTATGCTCTCTGTATGTGAGATATGGCTTTTGTCTTTCCCCTGACAATCACAGGCACTTGCAAGTTGTGGGTGCCTGTGAGTCACGTATGAGACGTATGAGAAGAGCTCAGTTAGGGCTTCTTCCTCTAAATGTGTTCAGCTACTCTGTGATACACTCATGAGTGTATTTCACATGTTCCTTCTCAATATCTAAACAGAGCCCAAATTTAGGGAGCATGTCACTCTGTGCATGTCATTCTCATGGCTTGACTTTCACTGATCGACTGAATGAAATTACAATCTGGGCTAGAAAGAAAACACCCCCAGACTCACGACTTCGTGCCACATTTTGTATGCTTTTGGTTATGACCAGGGGTGGTGCTGGGGGTGTTGTCGGAGAGGGGATGTCTTAGCCTAGTGGTCAGAAGGTTGTGAGTTCCAATCCACCAAACTGCCAATGTTGGACCTCTGAACAAAGCCCTTAGCCTTGAATTGTATAAAATGAGATAAACTGTCTGCTAAACTCCAGAAATGTAAATGTCTTCTACTGAAATAATCATTTTTTTAAACAGGCATTTGATGCTTTTTAAGAAAGACTGGGTTTGAGGTATCTAGCTTCCTGCTAGCCCCTTCATACTAGGTGCCCTGTGCTTGTCAAAGATATCTAATGTGAAAATTTTGGAAACAGCTTTTGTTTGTCCATTTACTGCATATCTGCTAGCACTGTTATGGGATTGTTTATGAGAAGCACAAATCTCGCAGTAGTGTACCTTTCTATAATATTGCCTTAATTACCAGAAAAGCATCCCTATCATAAAAAAGCAATAAGAAATAGGAATACTTCAATCAGCTTAATGCAAATGTAAGTAGCTAAAGAAAGAAAAGTGTCTTATTATAAAAAGTGCCTATTTTATTCCACTGACTTTATAGCTTTTTCCACTATCTTTATGTTTTATTCTAGGTCTAAACTGTGTGCCAAAAGTGTCACCATTTTTCTCTATTGCACCTAAATGCCTTCAGATGAAACATCAATATATCAATTTGAGGGCTAACCAGTCCAGTGTAGAAAGGATATTATTTTCTTCCTGCCCCTTTCATTGAACTTAAGTGCACTTGATCCTGAATAGGAAAGTTTTTATTTGTTTGTTTTCTAACAGTAAAAGGATGAATGTAAGCTCACAACTTTTGACCAATAACAATGACAATGACTTTAAAATTACAGATGTGCTCAGAGTCGGTTTATGTGAACAGGATTTTAGAAAGTAAGGGAGGGAGATTATGCAGATGGGGTAGTGTGTAGGAAGGGGTTTAGAGCTTTATGTGCTTTAACTAAAGGAAAGTAGTGAAGTAGTGTGACAGTTAAAGAGAGAGAGAGAGAGAGAGAGTATATGTGTGTGTTGGGGCAAGAATTGATGGGAGGATGCATCCCTGAGGCCCCTGTACTGCATAAATAGATTGTTGGTGTACAGAGGGCTTCTCTCTGGACAACCAGAGTGAAGTTTAACATCTTGACCTCTTCTCTGCAGGGGTTCTTTTCTCCTTTTGAAGTATGCCTCTGCTTTTCTATTTTCGTTTCTTTATGTCTGTTTATTTTGTCATTGTCTCAATTCTTCCCAGCAATGTCAAGTCATTTACTAACCAATATAGACAAGACGACATGATAGACAGCAGAAAGGTCCCGTGATTGCCCCTATCACATGACAGCCACCACCCAGGGAGTGTTAAGGCTAGCACACACTTACACACTCCTCCAGTGTCCGTGTCTTCATTTCAAACTGCTTGCTCATGCTACATCACAGGGCAGCTGAAAACACTCGAAGAAAAGCTGCCATCTTTTCCATACATCCACCATAAGTATCGGAACAGCCAATCCACTATTAGACATTTGGGTTAGAAGTAAAAGATTATGGACCTGCGTGATCAGACTGTCCATTTTGTTTCCTGATCTAGATTTGTTAACTACAACTTAAAACAACTTTGACCACCCACTATTTGGTTTTAAAGGCATTGAAAAAGGGGAAAAAATAAATTAAAGGAAAATAAATAAAATAATAAGCAGCCCCTGATTTTGATGATAGTACCTATGATAGTAAACAGTGTTTTATCATTATTAATTTGAGATGCCTTTGTACACTTTTCTCACTGTTTCCACTTTTGCGTTATCTCTTTCTGTGTGTGACTGCAGAATGAGGTATTTGTGTAATAGCAATCAGCAGGATCTGTCACTTGTCACACGCTTATCTCCTCCTACACGAATGCTGCCAAACTCCCTCTAATCTACAAGTGCACATACTCTGAATTTGGCATCACAGACCTGCAGTGGCTGAAGGATGTTTGTCTCATTGAGTGACCTGATAACCTGTGAAAGATTCCAAGTGTATTGTGGCCTTGCAGGGACTCGCTCTCTGAGGGCTGCTGAGGCTTTTCGTGTGATACATCTCACAGTGAAAACCAATCAGAGTAGAGTGCAGGGAACCACACTGCTCTTCACTGATATATAACCTCAATCGTTCATATCAGTGAAAGAAGGCAGAAAGAGACCCTGACTGATAAAGACTGAGAGATTTACCCAAGTAGAGAGTAAGGTAGAGAAATAGACAAGACATACAGAGGAAAAGATGCAATTTATGAAAAAGGAAGAGGCAAAAAAAAAAAGGAAGTTGAAAAGAGGAATGAATCAGATTTTACACTCTGTGATTTGAGATTATTACTTGTCACACTTTATGAGATGATCCTGAGAAAAAAAGCTCCTGCCTGTATTCTATAACAGTTTATTTCAGATTATACAATGAAGATCAACAAGAATGACTATGTTAATGCTTCATAAACAGAAAGATCTCGAGATAACAAGGATGTCTTGCTGTCCATTAGCATGTTTATTGTACGTTTCGGTATTGTACTGCTATATTTGTAGATGTCCTGTGAGACAGGTCATACTATGCCACCTTCCTATTGGTGGCTTTTCCAGTCGACAACCATACAGTTTGGAAACAAGAGTGAGCTCTCATTGTTTCTGCTAATTACTAGGATGGATCATGGTTCCTGGTGGATTTGGAGCCTATCCCTGGAACATTGGGCATAAAGTGGAAACCCCAGTCCATCACCCCAGTTATTTTCTGAAGAATCAACCATTATCTGTTGACCAGTCCACAGGACATTCCTTCCAAAATGAGGACAACCCATTTATTTTTTAAAACAATGAGCCAAGTTCAGTGTAACCATAATCCCACAAGTCAGACATTCCCATAGAGTGGCCGTTTGACTGCATGACTTCCCGTAGGCTGTCTGTATATTCTGTTTACTCACTTTTGTTCTCTAATGTTATGTGCTGTCAATCAATTTGACAACACAGCAACCCTGTTTAACTGGCACTCTGTGGGGGGCAACAGCGAAGGGCTTGAACATGCCAATAGAAATCTTACAAGCACGACATTCATCCTGTCATTCAAAAGAACTGAGAAAATAATATTAGTTAGTTAGTTATCATTTAAATGTATATATTGTCGTAGCAGAAACCAGAGACACTTTGGATAATCAAGTTAAAAAAAAACCTATATAAAAAAAAGGACAACCTAGTGGGTAAGGACCGGGTTGAAAAATGCTGCTTTAAAGCATTGTGTGCCAAAGAGCGGAGCATGTCTGCCAATCATACTGTTATGTGCTGTCAATCAATTTAATGCCACAGCAACCCCACTAAACTGCTGTTCCTGAGGGTGCAGTCCCACAGCTGAGCCTGACCATGTGATCAATGATCCAATGGGAGCATTTCAACTACAGTGTTCAGCCAATCATTCACAGGAACTGACAAACTGACGTTAGATGTTGCAACAGCCCAGAAATAAACAACGACCGTAAGAGAAATAAGCGTATCTTGTTATATATTAATAATAATATTCTTAATGTGTTTCACGCTAAAAGAATCTAAATGGAACAGAGTGAATAATGATGCTGAAAGCATGACGGTGTGTGCACAAGACTGAGGATGTTTCTAGAGCATATCTAGACAAATGTGTGTAAACACACACCTTGTTGTAATAAATAACCATGTGTCCAGGAGCAAGTGGCCAGGCTGGGCCAGGAACTGGGGGCTGAACCCATCCATCTCTCAATGACAGTGTTCTGCTCCAACGAAGCTGGGCTATTTATGCAGAACGGTGCCACTAAATTACAGAGGAGGAGAGATGATCCACGAACACCAAGTCACACCACAAACTGCTGCACGCAGAAGGAAAAGTGGAAAAAAGACAAATGGTTCATTCACCTTTTCAGCAGTGTTAGGTTTTTTTTTTTTTAACATTTTCCTTCATAACAGGGAAATTTATGTCTATCCGGAGGAGTATAAGACTCAGTGAGAAAGTATGCTTTGTAGACACTCATTGTAGCTCTGACAGGCCTGGCAGATTGCCGCTTAGCTCAGCCAACTGGGCCTTCAAGCCCAATGAAGACATTTTAGTACCACTCAGACAAGCAGAGTTTTACCGAGGCTCTTCCGAATCTGCTGCTAAATGACCAGACGATATTTCTTGGCCGTAAACTTCGATGTCATCTCAGCGGTTTGGTCTTCCTTGAATGGCTTAACAAAGTTAGAGCAGCACTGTTTTGGCTACCTTACTCTAGATTTCATACATTGAAATTTCTACAATCTTTTGTACTTTGCTTTATGAAAAATGGAAAGGAATTTTGTTTCTCTGTTTTTGGAAACTTGGACCCACATTCTTGATGTTTTGTAGGACATCAAAACACCCTGAGAGTGGATAAACACGAGAAGAATCCAGTTGGACTTCAACAGCAGGGTGCTGAAGGCCGAGGGCAGCTTTTAAGCACACTTAATGAAATAATCTTGATTTGAACATGGTGGTATTAGCACTTTATGTAGTCATGGAAATCATGTTATGTAAGGTTTGAGTAGTAGCACAAGATGCTGGCATGTATTTTGGGGACTATAGGACCATAACATGAATCCATATCCATAACCTATGGGCAATTTAGACATTATGAGACATTTAATTGAAGAAAGCTTTTTTTTTTTTTTTTGGATCGTACTACAATTAAGTTCAATGTTCTGGTTTGTCTATTTTTTTATTTTTATAATAAAATTCTCCCCAGTTTCACATTTAATTCTGACTAGTTGCTTACTTTCATTTGCCAGCATGCACTGTTTCACATTTCCCCAGATACAGGAATAATCTATTATCAATAAGCCATATACTTATATTTAAAAGGTCTACAACACAGATTTTTTCCAAAAACTGCTATATTTCTATAACAATAAAACTATATACCCTTCAGAAAGGGTTTTAGCAAATAACTATCCAAAGAATCCTTCAGTAAAGGTGAAAAGTTTTTACTCGAGTCAAGTCAAGATGGTTTTTTAACCATATATAGCTGGTGCAGTACACAATGAAATTAAACAAGGTTCCTCTAGGATGGTGGCGCTGAATAAAACGCAGAGCTACATAAAAAACAAAGTACGACATAAAGGACAGTTAGGAGAATATTGTAGAAGCATAAAAAGTAATGTTCAATGTACTGAGTAATTAAGACTGCTAGGATTACTGAGCTCAAGGTTTGGTGGTAATAAGATTAAGGTTACTCAGTGTTACATAGGTTACGTTTGTGGTTACTAAGAATAGGGTTAGTTAATGTTACCAGGAGCATGCCCAAATAATATTTTACCGAAATGCTGCCATGAAAGCTTTCCAAACCATTGCTAGCTCTGAAAAGATAAGCGACTATGCCACCTTATTGTACAATGTGAATATCCAGTGAGACTGTGGCCTGAAGTCTGTGGCCGGCAAACTGTACAAAATGTACGGTATTAGATAGAGCTGCTGCGATTAAGGGGTTGAAATGATCAGCGTTCAGATGGTTAAGCTAATGTTCAAGAGGTTTAATAAAAAGTTCAGGGTTGAGATGGTTAAGCTAGCGTTTAGCCATTCCTGTATTTAGCTACATTTATGCATGTCAAATGAAATACCCACAAACATAGTAATTTAATAGAGAGAGAGAGTGTGTGTGTGTGTGGTAGGAAAAAGAGTCCTGAGGCATGAGAGGGCCTCCTTTGATGCAGGAGAGAAAAATTAATTACTCTGGCCCTCTATTCCAGATAGAGAAAACATTAATCAATAAGCCTGTTGTGGCCACCTGCTGGCCCGTACACACCAGTGCCTCTGATCAAAGGGTATTTATCAGAGCAAGAAAATACACATTACGTCTCTCTCTTGCTTTCTCTCTCTCTCTCTTTCACACGCACACACACACACACACACACACAAAATCCCCACATATCGCTTACTTATCCATTTATATCCTGAAGCGCACACACACACACACACACTACTACAGAGAATAAATCAGTTTCCTCGTGGCAGCTTTATCAGTGGTGCTATCAGGCTTTATCTAAGCACCTTATCTCAGAGAGTGTGTTGATCCAAAGGTCTCATCTCACCCTCCCTTCTACTGCATGTCTAATCACATTTCTATATGCATAATTAATCTGGCATTGTACAAATGCGAGCTGGAAATACAGCTCCAAGCCTGCATCAAGATGAATAAAAGTGAAGGAGGGATATGCTTAAGAAAAGACAGTGTGGAAAGCAGAAAACAAGGAACCAGTGCTGGTTGAGATGGCACAAGAAGCAGAAGCTAATCCAAAGAAGAGCCCAGCAGTGGTACTTCTTAGATTTAGAACTGTATGTGCACTATATCATCTGATAATCTTAAATCCTGAGCTTTCAACAAATCTGAAGGGTCTGTAATTAAAGCAGCTTAGATGGTCTTAATGCTCGGTACTGTTCAGTCGGTTATGGCAGAGAGCATTGCAAAGTGCAGCTGAATGAGGGGTAGAAATGGAAAGAGAAAGATGAATGGGGTGAGAAAAACTGTGTGATACACTAAGCTGTCAGTGAGGGGAGAGAGGATTGACAGAGGTGGGATGTGTGCTTAATAAAACGGAATATTATGCTGGGGCTGGTGGTGGAGAGAATGGCTGCTGTGTGCTTTCCATGACACACCATTATCATCATCTGTCTTGTGCTGTGTTAACATTATGATGGCAGATAGAAGATGGCAAACTGGAGGTTTAATGACTTAGCAGTGATGAAAAAAAAAGTCAACACAGCATACTGCAATACCCAGTGGAACTTTCCACTAAGATTTCAACTTCTGTAGCAGTGGAATGAAGCAGATATTGATTTTTTGGGGGGGGGTTTAGGGGGCATAGATGGTGAGCAGCTTCTGTTTTCTCACACAGGTGATCTAAAATAAACTAAAAACTGGATCTGGAGCCAATCCCAGGAAAGCTGTGTGTAAGGGGGAAATACAGTATGTCCTGAATTGGATGTAGTTGCAGGGCACAATGAAAACATGTACACACCTAAAGCCAATTTACCAAGCAGCATGTTATTGGGAGATGTGAGGAAAATCGAGAAGCTTGAGCAAAGCATATGAAACTACATATAGATGATAACCCAAGCTCAGAATTTTAATCAGTGCCCTTGGAACTTTGAGAAGTTGCACCACCCTAGAATGTTATATGTCTACATACTTGAAATCTCCAAGTAGAACCTCTAAGAAACCCAAAGTATTAAGAAAACTGAAAAAGAACCCATTTATGTGCTATACATGATATATATTTAGCCATCGTCCATTTTTGGCAGAAAATGGCGCTACATCCATGGCAACATTTATATACCTTTATCTAACATTTATATACCTTTACCTATATTCTGATTTATGCTGATCTTCTCACCTTTCTCCATTTCTTTCCCCAATGTTTGTACTCTTAGCCAGACCTCAATCTCTTTAGACTGTAAGTTGCTGTGAGCAATGGTAGCATGTTTGACCCTGATACTGACCCAGAGATAGAGCTTTCCTAATATCCTCCCAGATGCCTCAGAGCACTTAGAAAGAAACAGATGCTTTTATTGAAGGGTCTAAAGTGCAAGCTAGCTCTTTGGCTGCTTAGAACATTTACAATGATTTTGCACATGCTATGGTTAAATCAGAGTTAATCATTGAAAAAAGGTCTTCTACTGAAATAAATTCCCACTCTGGGAGAAGGACAGAAGGTCAGCTGGCATCTGCAGGTGCCATCAATATATATTTAAAGACCCACAAGTGTTTTAATGACCTATTGCAATCACTGCCAGATAAAAGCAGACTCCTAGCATGCAAAAGCAGATGGTGTTTGACTGAGAGTGTAGGAGGCTTCCACTACAGCCAGCAGGAAAATCAATATTCTGTTACTTTCCACCATTGCTCACTTCATATTCGGACCTATGGCTCTGTCTTCTCTTCAGTCTCAATGGAATATTCCAAATTGCTCAACAGCATATTCAAATCATAATGAGGAAGGTCATGAACGCTAACTCATTATTTCCTTTCATGGCTCTTTTTCCATTCTCACATGGATTCTGACCCTAGAACCGTAGAACCGCTTTAGCATATAAAATATTGTCACTCAACCTTTTCTCTATTCCCTATTCTTCCTGACATACTTACACTTCTAAACCTAACTCAGTTGTTAAGAAAGGATGTACAATAGGAGATCTTCCCATTACCAGCCTTTGATAATTCACCATCTCACTAACCATCTTTCTAACCATTCATTCATTTGCATATGGTGCTCCAGAAAGATATTTCCACTTTTGACACACTTATTCACCAAGAAAAAACTGATTTCCTCATATCATTTGGTTTATCCTAAGCTATCTACATTGTAAGGCTACTGTTGAAGGTTGAAGTGGCTACCAGTGCACACAGAACGATTTGATTTCACTTACTTTCAGTTCTTGGTTATGATAAATATACTTCTTGACACAATGAAACGATGGACTCAGTCCAGTGAACTTATTTTGTGTTGCATAGCTAATATAAAAACAGTGGTAGAGGCTGGTCTTGAACAATGCCCATTGGTTTTACACTGAGATCTGTTTTATATGAACCCCAGTTGAAATGGCATAAGGACAGCCAAGATAGCAAGCCAGCAAAGCCAAACGTAAATACTCGTAACTGTCTACTTTTGGGTTGATAAGTCTGTGACATTTTGGAGTATTTTTGTACATGTGGCTAATTTGGCCAGACTTGTTCAGCTAAACTTGCTCAGCTTAACAGCTGTCCCTCAAGTACTGATTTTGGCAATATCTTGGAGGCACAGGATGGAGGCATTCTGAGAGTTCTGGAAGCTGTGCTAAAAGCAAATAGTGACAGTAGTCAGCAGATGGCCAAGAAAACCTGTTAGGACTTTGGGATTTTGCCCCAAAGCTTGCTTTGTCTCAACAGAATTCCAGCTACTTGTACAGGTTATACCCCATCATCTTATCATACTCCCAACCACCCATAGAGCTGACCCCATCCCCATGCCATTTTAAGGACTTACTATGTGAAGTTCTAAGTAGTCTCCTAGTCCTTTGGCGCTCTCCACCCGTAGCAGCACAGCCTCTTTAAGTTGTGTGCTAAAGCCTACAGCCAGTCGGTCTGCCCTTGTACTAGGCCTGTCATTGGGAGGCCATGTGTAGGTGATGAGGGCTCCTCCACGGCCAAAGATGTAGGTAGTCCCAGCTGCGGACAGAAAAAGAGAGGTAAGGAGGTGAGGAGAGAGTGAATGAAAAAGGAGGCAGAGATTAAAAAAAGCAGAAAAGAAGGAAACATTAACAGTTAATATTATGGTAATATCCTAAGCCATGTTATCCTTTGGTTACTTCTAAATCATGACACCAAAAGAAATGACATAAGCCACAGGGCTTGCTTCAAGGCTCTCTTTTCTTTAGACTTAAGGACAGATTTGGACGCTGAAGTGTGTGTAGTTGTAACACACAGTCTGCTTGTATCTGCTCTCAAAGGCAAAGTGCATTGACACAGATGTTAATACGGGACGCTGACTCAGTATAGCACTGATTTCACCATCTGGACGCAATACTGTCGCAGTATGTGACTAACAAGCTCTACTGCTGACTGCTTTCGGCAAGAAGTTTGGGCAAAACAAGAGTCTGTGGAAACAGACCACTTTTCTGAGCTTGATAGAGGGCTACATACTTTTCACTCTAGTATGGCAAATAGTAAGAAATAAAAATGATATACAATGAAGGGGCCTGCTGATGTATGAAAAAATCTATGTTGTTGTGTAGAGGGAGGCTGATGTCATTATTTTTTAATAACAGCACCTCCTAAATTGATTTATTCTTCGTATTCCACAGGAATTTGCCAGGTATAGGAATTTTTTCCACGAGTTAGTTCAGGTTATCACTTGCATTAGAGCAGCTGTAAACAGTCATTTGTGCAATCTGGAAATTAATCGTAACAAGAAACCAGAAAAAGCAAGAAGCTGGGTCCATCAAGATAAACACAAATACAAATAGCTGATACCTGAGACACCTTCTATAAATGAAATAATCATACGGTTGTCAGCAATTGTAGTCTAAACAAATACTTGATAATTTTGCAATTTTAGTTAGTCTAGGTTTTAAAGTCTAAAGCAGATAAAAGTTAAAGGTTTGGACAATAAATATGATTCGGAAATGTAAATATAATCACATTGGCTTTGAGGGATAATTCCGGAGCATGTCCCCTTAGAACTGAGCGCAAGACAGAAATATACCTTATATAGGGTGCACATATTCACATACTCTTCACATATAATTTAGACTATATGATAAAACTACCGTTTTTTAAAATCTATTATTCATCCAGCTATTTCAGCTGCACTCGGTTGATCACATTGTCACATAAAGCCTCTCACGGTTCACATGCTAATGAACAATTTCATAATGACTTAGCACCAAGACTCTGTTTTTATTCATCCATCTCATGCAGCCTGTCTTCACTTGTCTGCTTCTCTCTGGGGTCTAAATTGTTTTCCAACTTGCTTTGCTGCCACTCCTGTGTGTTTTCTCTGCTAATTATCACAGTAGCGCCAGCAAGAAAACAGGAACTGGAGGGAACAGACAGAAATGATGTTTTGTAAACGGAGAACTGTTTGGCAGACCCAAAAGGTAGGCAATGATTTCAGGAGTTGTAATATGGCTGACTTTAAAGGGAATCCGAAATGGATACCGGGATCACAGTAGTTTTATTTCTCCTCCCGTTCTCTGTGCTAACCTTCCAAAGTAATTTTCACTTCTGCATAAATAAGACGCATGACTAAAATGAGAAAACATGAGCCAAGGGCTTTTGGAGTACCAAGATGAACTGATGCACATCTTATACATAACAAATATAAATACTGACTAGAGCGTTTGTTTGCACATAATATACAAATATGATTACAGGACGAATGGGTAACGTTTAATTAAATAACATAAAGACAAATCTATTTATCTAAATATTAACTTCCATATTCAATATTTAGTTCACATGCAAGTCAAGGACATCTGTCAATGCAGGTTTTTGTTTCTGTAAAGACTAGTTGCACTGTTCATGCTAAATACTTACACCAAGGTTAACATTATATATATATATATATATATATATATATATATATATATATATATATATATATATATATATATATATATATATATATATAATTAATAGAGAAATCATAGTGCTTCAAATCTCTGAATGTTTTGCATGTGCAAAAAGCAAAGAAAAATAAAGCTCTGACAAGTGTGAGTGTGTGTGTGTGTGTTAGAGGGTTAGATCAACACCTATCTTCTAAAGCTGTTACTGAGTGCTTGAATTTCACAGGTTAGCACACATGTTATTCTCAGAGCTTTAATCATTTTAACACCACAGATTCTTCTCCTAAGAAGAGAGAGATAAATAAACTTCATGGTTTTGGCCTAATTATGTTTGACTTTTAGCGACAGATCAACTATGTTATGCTAGCTAAGCTGTCTTGGCTACTGTTAGTTAACACATCCTGTTAATTAACGTACATTTTGGCAGGTTTTGCTACAGAGAGTGTGGTAATGCAAACTCATGCTCAGATAGTTTAAAAGCTTTGAGCCAGCTGTCTTGCGAGGTTAGCTAAGGTTATCAGACAAATCTATTTAGTTATTAAGGGGTATTTTCTTGTTTGTTTATGGTTTGGTTTATGTTTTGCTACTTAAGGATAAATGTAAATCACCCTTGTGTTGGCCTCTAACTAATGTGAGCTAGTTTACAGGACGTAAGCTAGCTGTCTAAGTTAGCTAATGTTATGGTATACTTTTCTGACAAATTGTCAGCTAGCCTTAGAGCAAAACTAGCTAGCATATCATCAGCAAAAGGCACTTGTAGTAGTTTCATGGGTAAATAATTATTGCCTACAGCTATCTAACTAAAAGGAAGAATCTCCTTTAAAGCCAAACTGATATTCTTCACCACAACCTTCAGTCAGTCACAACATCACTGTCTGTACTTTGCTTCTGTACTTTTGCACTGGACCTACTGGGTTAATTTATGCTAACAGCTACCTCATGGCCAAGAGGACTTTGGAGAGCTGAAAACAGTAATTAAAGAGATAGCCTGGACTGAAGCGACGTGTGTGTGTGTGTGTGTGTGTGTTTCTGTCTGCCTTGGAAACATAGCAGTGAGTGAAACAGTTCTCTTGGTCCTTAGCTGCTCCTAATTAGTGTTAGTGAAGGCCGATGCTGTGGTGGACTGCCGCTAAATAAAGAACATCTCTCTCTCTCTCTCTCTCTCTCTCTCTCTCTCTCTCTCACACACACACTCACACACACACACAGCAGATTCTGCACCTGAGAATAGAGAGCTAGAACATCCAGACCCAATTAAAGCTCTTTCTATCCACACATACACCACACGGTACCACCTAGAAAACGTAAACATCCCATTGTACCTCACACACACACTTGTATCCACCCGCTTCCCCAATACGCACACACACACACGCACACACATGCACTTCCCTTCTGCCTCCTCAAATGTGTTTCTGCCTTGCACTGATAGGCAATGTCACACCACGATAGTGTCTGATTAGCTACTTTCCCTCCTCTTCTCTCTTGCTTTCTGTAAATATATCTGTGATGACACAGCTAGACACACCAAGAGAACGTGTCGGAGATGTGATGGAATGGCAGAAACCACTTCACTTAAGGATTTAGGGTGCGATATTACAATTATCAGGAGCAGCCCTGAATCAGAATTTAGCTTTCTACTCATCATCACGGCTCAGTGAATAAATGGCTTACGGATTAAAGTATAAAATATTTAATTTAACTCATAATAACAGATTTGGATTCAAGTCACGGAAAACAGTGAAATTACTTAAAAAGATATTTTGTTAAAGCCCGGGGGAATCCTGATGTTTCTATTACAAGCAGTGGAGGGGTTTGTTATTTTAATTAAAGCATAATTAAACAAATAAATATAATAATAAAAAAGTAACACCTGCCACCTCTTCCTTACACAGCTGTGGTTAACAAAGATGCTATTCTCCATGGAGACAGATGGAGCCGGAGATAGTGTGATGAAAACGAGGAGGGAGATAAGTGGTGTTAAATAATTGTGTGTGTGTGTGGGGTGGAGTGGGGGGTGTGTGTGTGTGTGGGGGGGGTGCTTGATGTTTATTAATTTCTCAGCACGCACTGGCAACTGATGACATGGCGATCGCTGTGAACGTGTCTCCGTGAGTGAATTACCTACACTTAAACCAGCCTGTAATATCACACGCCAAATGACATTTAAACAGCCCCGTCTGTAAGACACAGATATTTCACGAGATCATGATAAAGAGTCATTTTATTATTTCATCACCACCACTACAATTTATTCACAGAGTGTTTAATCTGCGTTTCCCGAGAGCTCATAAATTCTCAGATCCGATTTAAAACATGCTCCTCCGCTGTTCCGGGTTTCTGCCTGTACAAATCAGACCTCTAATCTACAATCAAGCCGCTGTCGCCTTATTATCGAATTCATCAGATAAAAGATTTCCCATCCGCGTCCTTTTTCTGAAAAGACGATGCTTCATAGAAGAAGTGGAAGATGTGGATTTATTACTGAACTTTCTCTTTATCAGTCAGCTTTAACAGATCAGAGGGAAAGCCCACAGGGATCTGGAGGACAAAATGATAGTAATAATGTTGTAATGTACAATGATAGCAATAATGAAGGCCAGGGTGACTAAGTGGTTAAGGTGAGCATGGAGGTGGTAATACCGTGGCTTGGGTAGAAGAAGGAGTGACAAATTTACATACACTGTCTAGTTGTACAAAAGCAAACCCAAGCAAAAAAAAAAAACATTTAAACTGGGTCATTTTGGAGAAAACCTAGGGTAAATATTTGAACATTGAAGCATTGGCTTTTGTTAAACTCTTCTGTAAGCTCATGTATGTGGAAGAGGGCAGATAGCTCCTTCCTCTGGGTGTGGAACCAGAGGGGCAGAAGTGGCATTTTGCCTGAAAACCAGTTACACATATCAAATACTCAAGCATCAGTGAGATTGACACTCAAGGTAGGCTTTTTTTTTTTTAGTGTGGTTAAGTCTTAAGTATTTCTCCTAAAGACGTTCTACATATTTTATATTCAAAAAAAATTCAAGAACACAGTCATGTGAATTGATAAAAATACTAAAACATATGCGATAAATATACACTCATCAGCCATAACATTATGACCCCTGACAGCTGAAGTGAATAACTCTGATTATCTCCTCATCATGGCACCTGTTAGCGAGTTAGGCAGCGAGTGAACATTTTGTCCTCAAAGTTGATGAGCGAAGGCTGGCCCGTGTGATCCGATCCAACAGACGAGCTGCTGTTGCTGAAGAAGTTAACGACGGAAAGGTGTCAGAATACACAGTGCATGATGGATCAGGGCTGTTTTCGGCAGCAAAAGGGGGACGGACACAATATTAGGCAGGTGGTCATAATGTTATGTATGTAGTTTGTAGTAAAAGACCAGCTAATATCGATCGTGCATATCTTCTGTTTGTAATGAAAAGACGATGCTTGTTTACCTTCAATGCGGTCAAAATAGCACTAACTACACACGTCTCAGTATCGATTTGATATCGATACACTCATTGCTTTCCTCCGTATCAAATAACACGGTGTTTCTGTTAAAGGTCATCTCTGTAGTTGGTAAATCCTAACGTGTATCACATCCACCTCAACCAATTTCAGCACAAGAGTCTCTTCCACCCTGATGAGTCACTTCCAGCTTGATTGATGGATTACTCAGTGGACTAAAAAAAAGGATAAAGATGACCTTTGAAGAAAAGCATGCTGACCAAAGAGCTCATGATGAGAGAAATAGACAGATCAATGGCTAGTTCAGAAAACATTGTTTTTCTTTTGGTTTTCGGATTGGGGGGGGGTGGCGGCGAGTGGGATGGGATTAAAAAAAAAGAAAAAAAAGAGGGGGTTGCTGGGAGATTAAGTCCCTTTTTCTCATTACCTAAAAGTTTCATTATAGAGGTATGGAGGTTACAGATTTAGAAGTGTCACACTGACTACTTAACACTGACCTCTACATCCTCCAACTTTAAAAAGTGTGGCCAAAACTTCTTTCCCCCTGAGACCTGTTTGGGAATATTTTCCACTGGAACTACAAGGCTAAAGAAAGAAGTTAAATTTATAGCCTATTACGAATAGTTTCTAACACAGATCAAATTATTTTTCCCTTTTAGTCATATCCTATCCTTTTTGTCCAAACACCATCTGCGTCAACACGTTGAGATAGTCACTAGGGGTTAACCGTGATATTTTTTATTTATTTGTCTGTGGAAGCTATATAGAGATGTCTATTTTGGTCAGCTCAGTCAGTTAATTCCTGGGAGCTCATCTTTATATAATCCGTAGCGTTGATGCCCTTGAAAAAAAAAACTTAATGACAGTGAAGTCTTTGGCTGCTATCTCTTCGACACAGCCTGTGTTGTCTCTCTTTGCATATTCAATTTCACTCGGCGTGTGTTTAAATGCGAAGCGATGGCGCGTTTTTTTTCTTCTTCCCATTGAATTAAAATCTCATAGAAGTGGCATCGCTTCGCACGGAACTGGCTTCACATACGCTAAGCTTATTTCATCTAATGGACTTTTCTTTCATCGTGAACAGTTGTAGCGTGTGCTTCTAAGAATCTACAGCCGATTTGCACAATATATTGTCTTGCTCGTAGTGAGAGTGTGAAAATGAAGCTGTACGCTCAGTGATCGAATGACAGTCTGAGCGCCGTGGGCAGTGTGAAACAAATGAATGAATCATAGGCAATGTGAATGAATCAATTTGTAGAATGACTCATTTTTCTTTTGTTGTTGTTTTTTGGTGTTGTTAAAGACGAGCTCACCGCCAAACCATTGTACTTCTGGCTTTTTATATTCAGGAAAAAAACCAAAGCCTGTAAACCAAAAACTATAAAGGAATACATTTTTATTGAAAATGTTTTCTTTTCACCGTTCTGCTGAAATAAGAAATCTTTTACCCAGAGGCCAAAAAAATGGAATTTGTGTCTGTTTTGGGGTTCGTGTTCAGCACTGAATGTCTCTGTCATGTCACACTCCACAGTCGTGATTAATGACTCATGTTAAAGTAGACACTCAGGGCTTTAAGAATTTGTAGTTGTTCATAGGGATTTCTGTTTCACCTAGCTTACTAGGGGTGAAAGTTGCAGAGGAAAGTTTTTAAAAAACAAAACAAAACAAAGAAATCAAAAATCCACACAAATAATTCTATCAAATCCATTTCTCCTCTCTGTGACGCCCCAAGTACTTGTTCATAAGCATCTAAAATTTGAAGCTGTTATCTTCAACCACTAAAATTCTGCGTAAGGTCCTCCAACAGAGGGAAAAAACATATTCCTGACTCATTTTCTATCAGACGTCCGGCGATAAAACAACACTATGTAACACGATTTTTGTTCCTGGGTAGTGAATGACATTTTCCAATCACTCTTGATGGAAAGTGATAAAAAAAAAATAGCCATTAAGCCCCTTGAAGTTTGGGTTTAGGCTTTTAAGAGAACGAAAACCTCAGAATTAGCCCATTTTACAGAAAGAAAACTGCCCAAAACTAACCCAAACTTTCATGGCTAAGATTCTCTTTATTTGGGTTACAAAGAATGGGGAAATAACACTTATTTCCCAGGAACAAGAAAACAGTAAAAATTTGTTACATAGTGTAATTATTTTTTTATACTGAATGAAAATGTCCACCAGCTGAAGGAAACGCCAGCGTATTGGTAAAAAGGGTTAACCACACCTTGTTTTAATTTTGAACTTCTCATTTGAAGCCCTATTATCTGCACTTTGTGTCAGAAATATAAGCACAAACATGCATTAAACTTTCAATCCAAGTTGATGTCATGGCTGTCACATCCACGCCTGCCACAAAATCCAATTCCAGTGATCCTCAGTCTGTTACATAGTTCAATATACCATGATGCTCTGTCACAAGGTCTCTTTCTCTAGACGTCTCCCAGGACTGTTTGCAAACACCTGCTCCTTTAAAAGACCCAGATTCTCTGACCTGTATACATTGCCTGTTTAGTCTAGTTGATCTGACCTCCATTTTGTTTATTGTCTTTCTGCTTGTTTGCTGGACGTCTGATCACTTGATTATTGTTTTGAGATCTGCCTCGCCCCTTTGGTCTGTTTTCTGAACACGACCTGAACCTGCACCTGTGTCCGTCTGCCTGATATTCATAACACTGGTGCACTACTAAAGCCAACCCTGATTAAAAATGTCCGCCAGCTTAAGGAAACGCCAGTGTATTGGTAAAAAGGTAAAACTGTTAGCATAAAGAATTTGTGATATAGAGGTCGTTTTCTTATATATTTCAGTAAATTCACAATATTTTCTCTTTGAAGCATAGCCAAAACCTTATACTTATCTTAAAAGATTCATTCAAACTGCATTTATCTGGTTTTAAGAAACTTAACAATATGCGACTAACAAGCACCGAGGAAGCATAGAAGGTTGTCGCAACCGTCCCTGAAAAAAAGTATTAATAATTGATAATAGTTTAACCTATTTCTAGAATAAACTTTTTGGAAGCATTAACAAATCCTAGAGAGGTCTTTTGCTGGACTCATAAGCAGCCAAGGCGAAAGCTAAGCAGCCATCGTAAATGTCATCCCGAGTATTTCATTCGAATACTTGTGAAATTCCAATTTCCGGCAGCGGACAGTGTAATTTCACTCATACTGTTCAGTGAGAGATAAGGCTGACACTCAAACTGCCACACTCATACTAGGAACATTGGGCACATTGGGAAGCCAAGCCTGTGCAGTTTCTGGCAATGTTTTTGTGTTTGTATGATGACTTCTCAGAGAGTTGTGAGAAAAGATCCTAGTCATGTTGTGCGTCATACTATTAAGAGAGTATGCGTAACGAGACTTGCGTTTTTTTTTTTTTGGAAGAAAATACGGAAAGCTGGAAATGATGGAGAGATCAAATAAGGCAAAGAATGGAGGATAACAGAAAGAATGACGGATAATAGAAAATGAATAGAGGAATGGAAGAGGATGTTCATACGGGAAGAAATGAAGAGGATGAAAGAAATGAAGAAAGAAAATGTAGCGAGACATTCAGGAGAAATGAGAGAAAGAGAGAACGAAAGGAAAAAATAGGAAGTGTGAGATAAGCAGATAGAAAAAGAAGGAAAGAGAAAAGAACTAAGGAAGCAAAGAGAGACGACTGAGGGGGAACAAGGGAGATTCTATATTGTACAATACATTCTATATTTGTGTGTGTGTGTGTGTGTGTGTGTTTAAAGGTTTAAAGCAGCTGATTGGTCGATCACTATGACATTACTAGAGGTTATTCGAATTCACGTACAATGGCTGATAAAATCATAATGCAAATCCATCTGACATTTCATTTTCATCGTCTACAGTACTCTTTCAACTAAAGGGTGTCCATCCATTCTGGCTCTTTCTCTCACACTCTCCCTCACTCCCTTTTCTTCTCTCTATGTTCCTGGCATGCTGCATGCATGTGGTGTAACGCTCCATTTGCTGCCTGTCTCATAATGTCTGGTTTAAGCCCCAGTGCCAGCGAAAACAGCAGTAAATAACTGATGAATCACCAGAAGAGGAGGCAAAACACAAACATACATATTTACACACTGACACCAAAATGGTTAGAAGACTAAATTCATGCATTTGCAGGAGATATGCTTCGATTATTGAATTCTACTAGAAGTGAAATGCCAACACGCATCTGTATTAAACCACATCGCTGTTGAAGTCTCTAATCTGATTGGACAGAACATGGTGACTATTTTTTTTTTTTTTTTTTATGACGGCAGACAAACTACAGGCTTTTATGAATTCGCCATTCCTAATATTGTTTCTATAGCAACAACTAATTTACTGGGATTTGTGAACATTAACAAAACAGCATGATATGATAGAAATGATGTGCTTTTCTGTTTGTTTTATTTTTAGGGAAGGAATCTCCAGTGTGGCAGCATGGTGGCTTAGTGGTTAGCACTGTCGCCTCACAGCAAGAAGGTTCTGGGTTTGAATCCCAGGTTCATACAAGCAGAGAGCCTTTCTGTGTGGAGTTAGCATGTTCTTCCTGCC
Organism: Hemibagrus wyckioides; assembly: GCF_019097595.1. Taxonomy (NCBI): domain Eukaryota; kingdom Metazoa; phylum Chordata; class Actinopteri; order Siluriformes; family Bagridae; genus Hemibagrus; species Hemibagrus wyckioides. Next base: position 13,812,586 of record NC_080738.1, on the reverse strand, counting down.
CCTGTGTGCTCTGGTTTCCTCCCACAGTTTAAAAACATTAGGTTGATTGGTAATTCTAAATTGCCCATAGGAGTGGTTGTCTGTCTATATATGTGGCCCTGTGATGGACTGGTGACCTGTCCAGGGTGTACCCCTGCCTTTTACCCAATGTGTGCTGGGATAGGCTCCAGCAGGTCCCTGTGACCCTAACTAGGAATAAAGCGGGTATGGAAAATGGATGGAGTCTCCTGTGTCAATACTCTGTAACTCTGATCATATCTGTTGGGATGTTCGTTCTGATTTTGTAGTAACATGATAAGCTGAGGGTTTGTTTTATATTTAAGTTGTATTTGATGTATTTTTAACTTTAAGATAAAGAAAAAAAGCAAGGCAATAAATTAAAAGTGCGATGTTTTGCATAAAGTATAAAATATTCAGGACAAATTGCTATGGTACAAGTGTAATAAATCATTTTGGAACATACAGTAACTCCACATCACACCATTCTGGTCCTTTCTGGTCAGCGTTCCAATAGCATTAGCAGATTATTTCTGATGTTTTACGTTATGCATGGTGAATGCCCACTTTCTTCCATGAGATGGATTAATCACAGCAAATGAATACATTTCTATTCTGATGCGAGCGGTCTCATTTCAATATAACCCCGCCCCCATCCACAAAGCAGGAGAGCTCAAGGAAAGCTTTGATGAGGTTGAAAATGAAGTAAATCACATGTCATGGCCTTCTCACTCACCGTCTCTCAGCCCCACTGGGAGATTTTGGACTTATTTATAACCGAAATTTGGAAGGTACAGCAAAAGGAGGAACAAAAAGGAACAGAGCTTCTCCATTTTTGTTCCTCTATCTCATTTCTCCCGCTGTCTTCCTGGCCTGGATTTTTTGCCTTCTCTCCATTCTCCTCTGGCTTTGAACAGATTAGAAATGTTTTCACAGATGCCAGGAGCCATTAGGCTTCCCCACCACTGCTGCAGTGGCTCTTTTTCTTTTTCCCTTCCTCCATTCTCATGCTCTCTTACTGTGTGTGTATAAACGATGGTGAAGATGCAGAGAAGACAAAGGGTCCATTATGTCTCCTGTACAATGCAGATAGCTGCAATGGCACACTCTGACAAGCAGGCTTGAGTACCTCTCAGGATTGCCTGGTGTATGGATGTGTGTGTGTGACAAACTGTAGGACTTATGAACAGAAGGCTGGTGTTTTTTTTTTATTAGGAATGGTTGCTATTTATTTTAGTTTATAAGCTCAGTAGGGCATTTTTCACGAGGAACTACATATTCTGGGTGTTGCCATATATGTTTTATAGGGACATGCATGTGACCTGATGCTTTAAATGATAAAACCACTGACTGGGCAGTGGAGCCACCAGTACTTGCCAGTGCTGAAAGATGATAGCTTGGACACCGAATGCAGAACCACATTTTAGTTGACCCTAGACTACAAGAGGACCAAGGATCTGTTCTCTGAGCTTTTGCTCTTCACTATACAGTATGTACCAAACTGGAAAAAACCACAAGCATGAAAACGAGCTTAGAGAGGAAGAACTCAAGACAGCAGGATGTAGAAATGGTCATTCTAATATCGTAATCCAACCCTACATCCATTCTTAATCAGATTAGAATCGACTCTGACTCCATCGTCTGGCTCAGTTTTCCTCTAATGAGCTCCTCTCGACGTAGGAACCTCATAACCAGGGAGTTTCTTCTATACGGTGCCATTTATTTCTATAATGTGATGTCTACTGTTAAAAAAAGCACCATAAAAACAAGAAGGGAATGGAATTCAACAGGATAGGATGAGGATGAGGACAGGATGGCCAATAAAACCTACAGAGAACCATTAGAAACCTCCCTGGAGGTCTTTATTCCTTTTTCAGTCTCTTTCTCCAGGACTCTGAAGGTCTTCCTGCAGTTTTCACTATGCAATTATGGAGAAACAAATAGGAAGGGAGCGAGGCGTGCAGTCATGCAGAGTGACCCAGTAATCGGCCCCAGCACGTCCTCCACACCTGCCATGCAAGAAGTTAACAAAGCCAGACTCTCCCTGACAATGTCCCTGCATAGTGTACTTTATTTCTCTTTTTCTAACTCACCCACAGATGGTTCCTCTGTCTCACTGTCGGTCTCTCTTAGAAGCTGGTAGGAACGAGCCCGGAAAGTGAGAAAGGGCTAAAAATAATGAGTGTGCAAGCCAATTGCAGTAACTATGTATGGGTGTAAGGATATATATGAATAGAACGAGTACATGTTGGCGTGGTGAGAGAGAACAACTCGAAAGATGTGTCTCAAATTGCATAAGGGCCTATTAAAGAGTTGGATTATAGCTGGTGCCAGATCCTGACACACTTCTACTGCGGTGGCTCCTCTCAGCTATTGGACTTGCTTGATTCATCCCTCTCCCAGTTGCTTTCTTGACTTGTGACTCACCTTCTTCTGGCAAAAATTTCACGCCTCTTTCAGTGGATTTTATCTTAATACTGATAGATCTGTACCTAAGAACTCTTGCTGTAATCATAAAACCATTTGGATCACAGTATGCTAACATCCTTTTTGTACTTCTACAAATGATTTATAGCCGCACTCTCTGGTGTCCTCCTGAAGAGAACGGGTTGCCTGGTGTTAACCTCCATGTTGATACGATCCGATAACTAAAAGACAGCCGAAACGTATGGCCTTCAAACCATTAATAATGTGTCTCCAGTGTCCACTTGTGATTGGATTTCATACATTGTTTCTGCTGGAGGAACGTGTCAAGCACATTTATTATGTCAGCCTCATGCTGCTTTTGTTTTCATGTACCTGCATGGGCTGTTGAACAAAAAAAATGAATGGAAGAAGAGATGAATGAAAATACAAATCCATTATCTAATGGTGGAGAACAGAGAATCCCGGTTTCACAATAATTACATACTTCCGGCTCGGCCAACGAGCACGGTCGAAAAGCCGGTAATTTGTTGCTGTCCAGGATTTTCACACTACAAATGTTACGTGTCGTTGTGTGTCGGATCTCTCAGGACACCGAGTCCTACATCTACATCTCTGTAAAAAAAAAAAGGCTTTATGTATAAAAGCATAAAACTACCACCGAATTGAATTGAGGCAAAATACACCAAACAAATGAAATCTGCAATGTAAAAGCTTTTGGAAAGAATCTGGAGCAAAAAAAAAAAACAGCCAGAATGAATATGGCTGTGGATTATAGCGGCTGAATGTTTGTATGCTTTATATAAAAACTGTAATTCTTAATTAAATTTTACACTATTATTAAAAATTTAACTCATTCTCACTCCCTCTTCCCAGTTCTGTATATCTGTCTGTCTCCCTCTCTCTCTCTGCAGTGATTTCTAAATTCCACTGTAACAGAATCTATGCATAATGCATTGCACACCGATCTGTCATCCATTATGAATAAGAAGTGAAATCAAGCCAATTCAGAAAACATTTCATTATGATGGACGACCACAGACTTGTGTTGATCAAGCAACAAACATACACACTAATTAGAGCTGTGCTGCTTAGCTCAAATCAAATGTCAACTCCCAAAAGCCATTGCAGTCTATTTCCTTTCATCTAGTTCATCCACTTACATATTCTTGTAGACTCTTGGACAAGAACCAAACCTAGGGTTTGACCTATCATCTTCAACCTTCATGTTAATCAACAACAACAATATTATTATTATTATTATTATTATTTACAATAATTTTAAATATAATATAATTTTAAATAATACATAATAATAAATAAAATTTCTTTGTAATAATAAAGAGAACAAAAACAGTTTGGTTAGAAGTAGGGAAGACAGAACTTTGAGTTGCCTGACTATAATTTCCTATTTAACCAGTAATTAAGACGAGTAGCCACATTTACAGCAATAACTAAATCAGGACATCACTATTTTTAGGCTATTTTGTTAGTGCAGTCAAGCTGCACTTTAATTATCAGCCAATACAAAGGGTACAAATTAAATTCTCAGCTTCAACCACTAAAGAGTCAGTGAGTAACTGGGGAAAAAATGTTAAAGTTTGTACCTTATTATGTTTAAAGGACATACTAATAACTAAATGCACTCATCACTCATCAACTGAGCTCTACAGCTCTTCCTTTCTAGGATGCTATGAATACAGCAGTGTCTCAAAGGGGTTTCCACCAAATTCCGGCCAACTTTGGATCATCTTTTGGCAGATGGCGTGTTGTTCCTCAAGACCAGTTAAGTAGGACTGGGTAGCAGCGTGCAACCCACAGCACTGCATGCGATCTTTTACACAATGCTTGTCACAGCGTCAGGAAGCAGCCACTATTGCTTAGAATTCCTTCAGGAGATGATCAAACACCTTTACTCCTCTTGACTACCAAAGGAATGAAAATGCTAACATTCTGTTCCAGGAAAAGAAATTAAAGAAGCACAGCATTGTCTTAGTCAGTACGTAACCTGCAATAAAACGTTATTCTGATTTCTTGTTCTTTACCTTCTGCATTCATTTCTTTACCTTCTGCCTCACTGTTTATTCCGCCGCTCCCACAGCGGGAACTAGCGAATATATTAGCCGACTAGTGTATGCAACCCATACGCTGAACACATACGAGTGTGAACAAGAAAGATGAACCTGTTCTCTCACACACCCTACATGTTTCTTTCTACACCTCATTGCCTACTCATTTTTCAAAGAGCTGGAGAAGGAACATGGTGTTCTGGGTCTAGACACACACACACACACACACACACACACACACGATTCCTATTTCTAATCCATTGTGTGAGCTACTAATCCTACCTTATTTACCTTCACCTTTCCTTTCTTCCCTGTCCAAATTTATTTAAATAAATTGCGCCCTCTTAAAATAAGCACACTCTTTTCCTTCTCTATACCAGCGTTTTAAATATATTTTTTTAAAAACCCGAACTGTAATCACCAAGCCTCTATTTATCTCCCTGGCCTATTTCAGTCACAAAGGTCTGCTTATGTCCTGCTCTCTTTGTACTCTATCTCCTCGCCACCCCTCCATCTAATTTAGCATTACACTCCTCAAACACAGAACAGAGGAGGCTGATTTTTGTAACTCTTTATTCGTTCGCTTTGTTGCATGAATACGATGTTAACCTTAATGTCGCTTTTAGAATCAGTGGCAATTTCACGCTTTGAGCTCTTTTCATTGCTCTCTGTGAAATGCATGTGTACCTGTGACTCGCCACTTATGCAAAAACAAAGGTGTTGATGAAACGTTCCACTTTGCCGGTCATGTTTTTCTGCCTCAGATATCTCAAACACACCTTTGTAATTGCAGAGTAGGACACTCAGGGAATTAGTGGCATTCAGTACACGAGCTCTGCTCCAGTAAATCTGCAGAAATGTTATGTGACTTAACAATGTGCCCGGGAACTAAAATTGGTAGTAGGTAAGAAATGCATCTAACGTTCCTGAGTTCTGTACTGGAAACTTAAGCCTAATAACCACCATCAACAGCCTCCCTCCAAATGCCAGACTGTTCTATTTATAAGTTTACCTCAAGCATTTAAGGGGATAGGCCAGACTGTTGAATAAAACTTAAGCCCAGACTTAAGCCCAGCAAAGCAATAAACAATAAACTATATAATCGTGTGGAAAGTTCAGTAAGCTTCACAGCAAACTGTGTTGTTTGTGATTAAGAGAAGAATTTAGCTTGCAGATTCACTGTGACCCAATTTCATCTTTCATGAGAGAAAGAGTGATGGAGCTTGCATACATTATTCAGTGTTCTGGTTTATGAAACAAAACAATATGCCCAACAGTGTTTATTAATGGTGGTAGAAGTAGTGGTGGTGGTGGTGGGGGGGAGGTTTGTTGGTGGTAGTGATGGTAATGCTGGGCATGTTTGGTAGCGGTGGTGACATTAGTGGTGTTAAAGTTATCATAATGATGCTAGTAGTGGTAGTGATAGTGGTGTTAATGGTACTTGATGAAAGTGGTGGTGATGAAAGTGGTGGTGATAATAGTGGTGGTGGTAGTAGTAGTGAAATGTAATGCTAGTAGTGATGGTGGTAGTAGTCTTATTGATAGTGATGGTGGTGGTAGTAGTGGTAGTAATGATAGTAGTGCGAGTGATTGTAATGATGGTGTTAGTAGTGGTGGTAATGATAGTAGTGATGGTGTTGGTACTGGTAGTAATAGCAGTTATGGTGGTAGTAGTGGTATTATGGTAGTAGGGACAGTGTTAGTAATAGTGGTGATGGTGGTGGTGGTAGTGATAGTAGTGATAGTGGTAGTAGTGTATTGGTAGCGTGAGTGTTAGTAGTGATGGTGATGGTGGTAGTGATAGTAGTGATATGGTATTGGTAGTGGTGGTTGTGACAGTGGTATTAATAGTAGTTATGGTGGTGGTAGTGATAGTAGTGATATGGTAGTGGTGGTAGTGACAGTGGTATTAATAGTAGTTATGGTGGTGGGGTGGTAGTGATAGTAGTGATATGGTATTGGTAGTGGTGGTTGTGACAGTGGTAGTAATAGTAGTTATGGTGGTGGTGGTAGTGATAGTAGTGACATGGTAGTGGTGGTCGTGACAGTGGTAGTAATAGTAGTTATGGTGGTGGTAGTGATAGTAGTGATATGGTATTGGTGGTAGTGACAGTGGTATTAATAGTAGTTATGGTGGTGGGGTGGTAGTGATAGTAGTGATATGTTATTGGTAGTGGTGGTTGTGACAGTGGTAGTAATAGTAGTTATGGTGGTGGTAGTGATAGTAGTGATATGGTAGTGGTGGTCGTGACAGTGGTAGTAATAGTAGTTATGGTGGTGGTAGTGATAGTAGTGATATGGTGGTGGTGGTAGTGATAGTAGTGATATGGTAGTGGTGGTTGTGACAGTGGTAGTAATAGTAGTTATGGTGGTGGTAGTGATAGTAGTGATATGGTAGTGGTGGTCGTGACAGTGGTAGTAATAGTAGTTATGGTGGTGGGGTGGTAGTGATAGTAGTGATATGGTATTGGTAGTGGTGGTCGTGACAGTGGTAGTAATAGTAGTTATGGTGGTGGTAGTGATAGTAGTGATATGGTAGTGGTGGTTGTGACAGTGGTAGTAATAGTAGTTATGGTGGTGGTAGTGATAGTAGTGATATGGTAGTGGTGGTTGTGACAGTGGTAGTAATAGTAGTTATGGTGATGGTAGTGATAGTAGTGATATGGTAGTGGTGGTAGTGACAATGGTAGTAACAGTAGTGATGGTGGTAGTGGTGGTAGGGACAGTGTTATTGATGGTAGTGCTACACATCTGTCTAACTATTTAGTCATAATTAGAGTTAATGTCATGCTGATCATCCGTCCAATCTTCCCTCTGAACAGGCGTCAGGCTTTGGGGATGTGAGCGACGCTGCCATAGCGTACAGAGACACTGTGCTGTAATCAATAGCCAGACAGCCGGCTCGAGAGCTCGGCTAGAGAATGGGACGATGATGAAATAAAGAACAGAAAGTGTGCATCTCATCTTTAGTCTTGAGCTTTCTACATATCAATATACAAAGACAGATAATAGCCACTTGAGGCAACTGATTCAATCCCAAATCACATGAAAAAGCCCTTTAAAGCAAACCTTACAATAAAAGCAGTCACGATTTCACGCTCAGAAAAACCGAACCATCATAAAATATTTCTGTTTTTAGGTTTGCAAATCAACAGCTACACATGAATAACATAGCATTTGCTTTACAAAATCCCGAAAGACATCTTACTCTAACAGTATTTTCTTTTCTTTTCTTTTTCATCTTTGTCGGATGTGTTTAAGGTGTTAGACTACTGATTAGGTTGCGAATTCAAATCCCAGGTCTACCAAGCTACCACTGCTGGGCCCCTGATAAAAGCCCTTACCCCTCAGTTGTATAAAAAAAATGAGGTAAGTTGCTCTGGATAAGGGTGTCTACTAAATGTAAATGAATATATTATTTATTAAGAAATAATTTGGCCACATCAAAAGCACAAGATTTGATATAGGACCAAAGGTTTAGATTAGGAATTTTGCATTATTTTTTTTCAAACAAATTTCTACTAGTTTAAACATAACCATGTTATTATACATTGACCAAATAAAAGCTACACGAAAATTTATAAGGAATATAAGGAAAAAACACCTTAATAAATATCAAAGGCAGAGTACACATTTTGGCAGAATATGTATAATATTAGAACCATTATTAAAGATTGAAGAAATCAAGCATAGTTTTAAAAATGCATCGTATTGTAGTTATTAGTATTTAGATATTATATTAAAATATAATCTAAAAATTATATTATATAGAAATTATATTAAAATATATTCATTTTTTTTTATGACCGAAATATCCAGCTAAATCCTGAAAATCACAGCCAACAAACTTTCAAATCTACAGAACAGGCTATAAATATACAATGACTCACAAACAAGTGCCTACCCACACACCTACACTTACAAACACACAGAATCCTCGAAAAAAAAAAAAGCGAAGACAAACGTAGTCTTGTTTTCCGCTTTACGCACCGAGGCACCTTCTGCCATGCATCAGCTCATTTCATGCCAATTCTCTCCTGTTTCCCTCGGCACCCAGCGGACTAAAACACACTCCTGAGTTCCTGATTAGGAAGCTCCATCTCACCCATCTGTCTTAGAAAGAAATCAATGAGACAAACAGAAAACTTTCTGAAGGAAGCTCTCACTTTTAATTAGCCGATCTGTACATTACGGTATGCGCTGGGTTTCTCATTACTCTGAAGGCTGATTTTAAAAGTGAAAAATTTTTTAAAAGAGAAGCAAAGGTTCAGTGACCCCACAGCTGTGGTATCAAAACACACATGTACTTTATATTTATTCAGCTTTCAACGTCAGAAATATTAATATCAGAAGACACAGAGCCAAATCACAGCTGAAGAAACATGTGTTGTGGCAGCCGACTAAAACTTAATCATCATATTTTATCAGCAAAAATCATCAGCTCATCAGCGTTTTTAATTTGTTTTTCAATTATTTTGTTTCTTTTTTACTTAGAGTTATTATTTATTTATTTTTTTTGCCTCATATCGCCTCCTATTTATATGCCACTGCTGAGTTTCTTTTAGCAGAGCTGTCTTTCAGGATGTCATGATTTCATACAGATTTATTCTCAAGTTATTTCTGGCTAATCCGAATCCTGAGTGTTTTACCTGTAGTGTCACAGATTTTTATGTAAGTTTCTATTATAAAAGTCCAACGTCAGAATTCAGAGGAGCCTAAACAGAATACACGGACCAAGCATAACATTATGACTACCTGTCTAATATTGTGTTGGTCCCGCTTTTGCTGCCAAAACAGGCCTGACCCGTGATGCACTGTGTTTTTCTGACACCTTTCTATCATTAACTTCTTCCGCAATTTGAGCAACAGTAGCTCGTCTGTTGGATCGGATCACACGGGTCAGCCTTCTCTCCCCACGTGCATCACTGAGCCTTGGCCGCCCATGACCCTGTCACCGGTTCACCACTGTTCCTTCCTTGGACCACTTTTGATAGATACTGACCACTGCAGACCGGGAACCCCCCACAAGAGCTGGGGACACTCTGATCCAGTCGTCTATCCGCCATCACGATTTGGCCCTTCATCATCAAACCTGCTCAAATCCTTACGCTTGTCCATTTTTCCTGCTTCTAACACATCAACTTTGAGGACAAAATGTTCACTTGCTGCCTAATATATCCCACCCACTAACAGGTGCCATGATGAGGAGATCATCAGTCTTATTCACTTCACCTCTCACTTTTCATAATATTATGCCTGATCGGTGTACGTAGTATATGGCTAGAAAACTAAATAATTTTGAGACTTAGATTCTGAATTTTGTGAAGCTAAAATAACAACGCACAATTACTGGGATGCATGGCTGTTTTTGCATAAAGGTGACATGGCGTATTGCGAAGAGGCAGCTTGAGGCGCGAAGGAGACTTCAGCTAATGAGCCTCTCAGATTCAGTCCTCTCATTCTCTCTCACCTGCGAGTCCCATGAGAGCTGCGACAGCTGGCCCCGACTCACAAATCCGGCCCTGATCTAGAACCGAACCACTCCACAGTTCATTACATCACATTCCCTAATTTTTACCTCTACATATCGTGTAAACAAACATCCCCTCCAAGGTTAAATCCATTTTGGTTTGTGTTTGTGCAGCAACACAATGTAAAATGTTCACTGCTCAGCACTTGGACAATCCTATGAATTTAAAATGGCTTTCTTTTCTTTAGAAAACATTTTTTTAAAAAAGACTATCACATGTTACTGACGAACCCAATGGTAACATCACTATTTTCAGGCCTTTCAAAGCATTCCAGAGTGGGGGAAAGCACAAAGGGGAGGAATGAAAGCGTGGAAATGACAAAAAACGAGAAAATAAAAGAATGACACATGAAAAGGTACGCTTTGCTTTTTGTGTAAAAGCAAGTTGGCAAAGAAGAATAGAGACAGAGGAGTGTGAGTGTGTGGTGTGTGCTAAGGATGACTGTGCTTTTCAGTGACAAAGCTTGATTCATGTAAATAACTGAGACAACCTGCTGACAACAACAGAGCAGGCGGTAAGTGTGGAAAAAATATGCTGTGCTTTAAAAGAGTTCCTGCAGTAACGATAAAGAAAAAGACTTCCGATTGTCTTAACAACTTCTTGGCAAAGTTACTGAAAATAAGATTTTGTGCACATCATCTGCCAACATTTTAAATTTACTCTTACTGTGTATATAACCAGTTATGGTGTGACAGTAGCAGATAACTCAGAAAACTACACCGCTGTGCATAAGTATTTACCCCCCTTTAACATTCACATAATTTGACCATGAACTGAAATGGACTTAATTGGGATTTTATTTTTAAAAAATCTACACAAAATAGCCATAATATTGGATTCAGGAGTAAAAAAGAAATCTATATTTGCAAAGTAATTTACAATAAAATTCAAAAGAAAGAAGTGTGATTGAATAAGTATGCACACAGAGTCACGTGATTTGTTAACGGAGTTAATGTGTTTGTGCAAACTTTGTCCTAATGTACATTTTCTATAAAGACTAAGGAGCTAGCACAACAAGAATCCCAGCATCGAAAACCCCAGCCACAAGCTTTCTGCGATCGACGTCCTCCTCATCAGCAATTTCCCCGTTTCCCACTGAACACAGCCCCTGAACTCGTTTTTGTAATTAAAAACTTGAGACATGCCGCTAAAATAACCTTTTCAACCATTAAATTTTAATGACGGAAAAAGTAAACAACTTCCCTCTGAGCTGAATACGTCAAAGTGTGCATTAGCCATGCTAAGTAGGCTAGCATGCGTTTTCCCCCCGCTTTCCCTGGTGGCGTTCCATTAAATAAAACATTAGCGATAAACAAACAACACAAGAATGCGGCATAAAACATTCAAAGCCATATGAATAATGGCAGAGATCCCGTGGTGTTTTAGTTAGATTTGCTTCAGTAGTTCATGGCTAACGTTAGGAAACGCAGTGTTAAGTTCGCCTGTGCTTAATCTTTCCTAATTAGTCATTAAGGCTTGGCAGTTGGTTGAATAAATATAGTACCGCGACGCAATTAAGCGATAACATGCTTGAACAGATTAAAGGCGAGCTCTAGCACTGGAGAACAAAATTAGGTGTGAGAACAAATCACGTGACTTACCTGCTCGTTGTTTTCATGAGCATCGAGAAGCAGGGGAAAGAAAAGAAAGAAAAATGGGATGAGTTAGAATCTTTCCATACGGAACCAGAAGCCCAGAATACGTAGCAACTGAATTAATATTGAATCGTTACAAGAACTCTTCCTGGCGAACTTACATAGACATTTATAAAGGCTTATATCATAAAGATGCGGATTAGTCCGAAAGCATATGCGTGTTATAAATCGACATCAAAATTTAAAAATGCTTATTCCAATTATTATATAAAACAGAAAAAAAAACAAAAAATAAATAAATGATTAAAAAAAATATATATATAAAAATATATTCCAATTATTATTAAAAAGACACCTGGAAAAAAAGAAAGAAATGTTTGATTGATACATAAAACCTTGAGTAATTTATTATTCCAACGCCCGTCACTCGTCATAACAAGTACAATCAATAAGCAAAGACATTTATAAATGCTTATTCTATCCTGAAAATTCAAAGCTTAAAATAACTAAAAATCATACGCCTGATATAAACTCACAAACACTTATTCCGCCTAATGTCACCTGTCATAAAGAATCGAATAGGTATAACTAATAAGCAGACACATAAACAACTTTATAAATGCCTATTATAACTATCCTAAAGATTCAACTAATCTGATATAAACATTTATAAACACTTATTCCGCCTAATGTCACCTGTCATAAAGAATCGAATAGGTATAACTAATAAGCAGACACATAAACAACTTTATAAATGCCTATTATAACTATCCTAAAGATTCAACTAATCTGATATAAACATTTATAAACACTTATTCCGGCTAATGTCACCTGTCATAAAGATGGAAATTAGTATGCCAAAGAACTGAGATAAGAATTTATACATGCTTACTGAAACTGTTATATAGATATAAATCAGCACACAAAAAGGCATAGAACTTCTATAAAGCTTCATAAATGCTTAATCATCATTAAGATGGCAGTTAGTTCAACTGGATAAATATCATGATTTAATCCAACAGTTATTCCAACAGACGTCAGCTCTCATAAAGAAACTACTTTGCATGACCAAAAAGCATATAAGTGATATAAATGTTTATAAAGGCTTATTCCAGCAGATGTCACTGGTTATAAAGACACAACTTTTTTTCACGAGCCCTTTTTGAAAGGTGGTATCCACTGCAAAAAAATCACTTATAAATGTTCATGTAGGTTTTATGTCAGTTGGCGCCGGAGTCTGAGCCGGTGATGAAACACTAAGAACGCTAAGTTAAAAACCAAAGTACACAAAGTGTTTTGTGGCCAGAACGGTTTTCTGCAAATTTAATACCTGTGTTTTAAGTAGGACTCATTTGCACACATGATCTCTGCTCCTGGAGGGAATTTAGGCTTAGTAAATAAAATACACAGATCAGGCATAACATTATGACCCCTCACAGGTGAAGTGAATAAGACTGATGATCTCCTCATCATGGCACCTGTTAGTGGGTGGGATATATTAGGCAGCAAGTGAACATTTTGTCCTTAAAGTTGATGTGTTAGAAGCAGGAAAAATGGACATGCGTAAGGATTTGAGCGAGTTTGACGAAGTGATGGCTAGACCACTGGATCAGAGCATCTCCAAAACTGCAGCTCTTGTGGGGTGTTCCCGGTCTGCAGTGGTCAGTATCTATCAAAAGTGGTCCAAGGAAGGAACAGTGGTGAACCGGTGACAGGGTCATGGGCGGTCGAGGCTCACTGATGCAAGTGGGGAGTGAAGGCTGGCCCGTGTGATCCGATCCAACAGACGAGCTACTGTTGCTCAGATTGCTGAAGAAGTTAATGATAGAAATGTGTCAGAATACACAGTGCATGACGGGTCAGGGCTGTTATTGGCAGCAAAAGGGGGATTAACACAATATTAGGCAGGTGGTCATAATGTTAAGCCTGGTAGGTGCATCTATGATGATAGAAATGACTGAAAATTTCATATTGATTAAGCCAAACAAATAAAACTGCCTCTTCTCATCATAAGAATCAATCATATACCTGATTAGTAAATCAGTCTGGCTTTCTTGTTTGTTTGTTAGTCAAGTTTAAAACATCAAGTTTCCAACAAAACTTTTGCAAATCAGGGCCAAAGTGTTTGCGAAGGACGCTGTGTGAAAGATGAATGGATGCCGTCAGGGTGTTCGGGGCAGATGGATGGATTGCGCTCATGACTGACCCGTATTCGAGGAAAAGCTGCTGCAGTGAAACCAAGCCTGCACTCAGAGCTTGAAATCTCGTTCGGAGGCTTTTAAAGCCCTGGTGGATACACCGGCCAGAGTCAGAGCAAAGATATTTATTTATTTATTTATTTATTTCACGTTTTTTTTTTTTCATTTTTGTTGGAGAATGTGTGCTTTCTGTGTTTGTTGCTAAGAATAGATGAGATCAGGGTTTTGGAAATCCTGTTTCAAGGTTGCTCAAGCACGAATAGCTGTAAGAAAAGGAGAGGATTTCTGTGTGTGTGTGAGTGTGTGTATGCACATGTAGGCATGTTCATGATAAAGCCTAGAGGCTACTGAGTATCAACTGGAGATGATTTTTGAGATAAGGAAAAAAAAGAGAGCCCTCCGCAGGGAAAGGGCTTTTAATCAAAGAAAGGGAATCGATGACAACTGACACACACACACACACACACACCATTCTCTCCTTCATCTAAAGCCCACCTAGGGCAAAACACAGGCGAGATGAGAAAAATCAGAGCAGGAAACACACACACACACACTTTTTCAGCGCACCTATAGACATAGTGAAATTTTAGTGTCTTTTCTGCTGAAGTCAGGAGTTTTTTTCCAGCTAAGTGGGTCATCCCCATGTGTATATGTATATGAAGGGTGCACAAGTAAGACGGAGGTGGAAGAAGCTATAAAGAATGAAAATAAGCAGGAAGAAAGATGCAGGACTAAAAACAGACAGAAAAAGAAAAATCTTTGGCACGTCATATGAAACCGAAGGACTTTTTTATTGGCTTCTAATCCGTGTGAGCTCTTTTCCAACGCGTATATTTTATCACTTCATTGACATCGACGAGGCACGGCACGAGAGAAGATGCCAACTTCAGCCCTTTCTGTTACCTTATCTGGATCAGTGTGTGAAAGAGGATGATGCTTCCACCCACACCTCTCTAATGAAACACTCTCTTCTCTCCCTCCTTCGCTTTCTCTTTCCCTTCACCTCTCTTCTTCCTATAGCCTGGATTAACTGACTAAAGCACCGCCTGTTATCGGATACTTTGACCGCAAATGTAATTTTATGAGATTGGCGGCACTGCGTACATCGCCCGTCTGACCCTGGTCTTCCTCGCCATGACTTCATTACCTCTCCATATGTCTCTCTTGCTCTCTCGCTCATCATTCTATCAGCTCTCTCCAGCAAAACATCTGTTCTGATTACAGCTAATTGGTATTATTGATAGTTACTGTGCAGTAGATAACTGGATGATATCATACTAACACTTAAAACTGTATACCAGAGGCCATCAACTGATGGACTATAGACCCGGCAACGTATTTCACTTCACTGAACAACATGAAACACCTGAAAAAAATGTTAGCAGGGCCAATCAATGTATTTAAAGACTGGCTAGAGTTCAACAACTCTGGTTTTCTAAACATAAAGCTGTTTGGCTTCTGTCAGGCAAATGCATTAATGCAAATATGTAAATATGAGAGAGCTGCAGAGGTTAGAAATCGTTTTCTGGTCTGATTAGTGAACTGACAATATGGCAAATCTTCTGAAGTGATGTAGAAATGTTACGGGTGTTAACTGTTTTTTTTTTTTCTTGTTACTAACATGAAGCACTGTTTATACGCTCTGCAATTTCAGCTTTTAAAAGAAGCTATTTAAGAGGAAAGGGATTGCGTACACCACACATCAACACGAGCATCAGGAAAGCTGATGTTCCATGAGGTGGAGGTTTATCCATCCATCCATCCATCCATTCTCTACACCGCTTATCTTACTGGTTTGTAGAGAACCTGGAGTCCATCCCAGGAGACTCAGGGCACAAGGCAGGGTACACCAAGATGCCAGTCTATCGCAGGGCACAATCGCTCACACATCACAGACAATTCAGAGATGCCAGTCAGCCTATAAGCCATGTCTATGGACTGGAGGAGGAAACAGGAGGACCTGGGGGAAAACCTTCAGGCACAGGGAGAGCATGCAAACACCACACAGACAGGAGAGAGGCAGGAATCAAACCACTAACCCTGGACATATGAGGCAAGTGCTCCCTCAAGGTTTATTTAAAAAAGCCTAGGAAATTCAATAAAGTGGTCAAGAAAATTAGGTCAAGGTTAAGAATCAAGGTATATACTGTATATGCATAGATCAGGAACAAGGCTCTGTACAAATAACCGAGGCAAGACTTCACAGTTTGGATGTGTGCACAAGTGTCCTTCTACAGTACATGAACCGAGAGAGCAAACCAGGACAGGAAGTTCATGAACAGTTCAATACTCAGGGGACTCTGTTATTGCTCAAATTATAACTCCATTCCAATCCTCCACAACACTAGAACCTTATTTCCCCTTTAGAACCCCCAATTAAAGGTAATAATAAGCTTCATTATCTGCAGATTATTAATGATCTGCTCTACCAGGGCCTCTGGAACCGATGACCTGCTGTGTTGTTAATAAGGACCAAGGTCACCTTTACTACCATCTTTTTTTTTTTCTTTTTCCCCTGACACTGGGATCCTGTTTGAATTCTACTCACGCTTGACATTTTTATTATTTGCTTTATCGTTCCATTATGCACTTCTATTATCAGGCTCTCTCTCTGTTTCTTTCACTCTCGCTATCGCCGAGGCTCTGTTTCTATAGTTATTATTATTTTTTTATCTCTCGCTCTTTTCTTTCCATCTGCTAAATGTCTGGAGAGGCCAATGGAAAAACCCTTCTATGAAAGAGAGAGAGAGCATAAGGGAACATCAGCATATAAAGTCCAGTGCCTTTGGGTTTGCCAACAAGGCTCCCTTACACATCCTTGGCTATAGATCAGGGATATACAAGTAAAATTTGTGAACGTTCAACTTAATAAAATTCTCGTCTTCAATGGTCCTTTTTGGTGTTTCACGCTAAATTAGATGTCAGCTTGAACAACGGAAAGATCTCCAAAATATTCGCCACCTTGATCTCGCAGCATCTGCCATCTATTCCTTTCCATATTCAACAAACCCACTGGTTCTATAATTGATCCTGGTTTAAAATTACAATGCTTTTTTGTCTTTTTGATGACTCTGCGTGAATTCTTGTTTCGCCAAAGCGTGCTTTAAAATGGGCATAGAGGGTGATGTGACCTCTTTTAAACTCCAGGATAGAAATTAAAATGGGCCACGCTATGGCCTTATACACCACATGAGCAGTTGAAGTGTGTAACCGAAAACAACATGTGTGACATTTTGTGACAGGGCAGGAGTCGATATTCACAGTGCTCTTCTCATTTCTGTGAATATTGTTGCCTACTGAGTAACAGAGATCAAGATTAAGAGTCAGAATTTGGAAACAATTTTATAACAAGCACAGCATTCGGTTTTATTCCCGAGGGGAATTTCGGTGTAATATCTAATATCTAGGAGTTTAATAATAAAAGTGTTTAAGGTCTACTTGGTCTCACTGATGGGATTGTAAGAATGAAGTCAGACAAACAGTTACACAAAAGGCATTTAGGTCTTACAGTCGATGATGCTCTCGGTTAGCGTAAATTCTCTTAAAATACTAAAACTGCTAACGCTTTTGTTTGAACAAAACAATCTCACCAACCTTAAAGTTCTGTCCTGTGTGTTTTTATGCAGTCTGCACTTTATTTGAACGATCTGAACCTTCTCAGTCACTCCTAATGATGTGTTAAAGACGGGCTGAAAAGAATCAGCATCAAATCCGGGCACGACCGTGACATTAATCTACACTCTGGGTTAGACGGAAATCAGCCCCAGCCTCACTGTTCTCTCATTTTCCTAATGATCCTTCCTGCACTCGTTTCCAGCAAAGTCCATAAAATTCTGCTTTCAGACATTTGTTAAAAAATAATTGAAAGAAAAAACTTGTGTGTATTTTTCACCTTACTCTAAAACTCTGAATTATTGAAATGTTGCCCTCCCTTTCTGCACCCTTCTCATCCCTCTTTTACTTTTTTCTCTCTCTCCGTCTCCTCCTGATGAGCTGTAGCACTTCAAAGAGCAGGTGCTCTTCTGCTGTCTATTTCATTCCTAATTCATTTCTTTTTGGCTGTCCTCCTTTTCCCTTCCACTCTAAAAAAAAAAAAAAAATAATAAAAAAAAACTAATATGAATGATAAAGCTCTTTCACGCCCCTTTGTTCAGGAAAGGCAGAAACAAAACAGTCGTAAAATCCTGTTTACCAGCAAATGTATGTGCATTATTTGGGACTAGTCTCTCACCGCTGTTTCAGTTCATTAGGCGGAAATATAAAAAGCAATGCTGTTCCATTACTGAGCTGCCAACATTGTGTAGCAGAAGCTAAAAGGCTTACGATCCCATCACATCTTGCATGAAGCGACAGTTTTTTCATATCGTCTTAAAGAGGGTACTTTTTTCTTTTTTTTTTTATTCCCGCTTTACTAATGGTGTGTTTGTGAAGGGAAGATCATAGCAGAATAAAAAGGGACAAGACAGGATTGCCTCAGTGTGTGGGTGAGATCGACAGAACAGTGCATTTTGAGATCAAAACATCTCATATCCATTTACAGATTACTTTATAATATACTGAATGTGACTGTTCGGAATTAGGATGTGTCGTAGGTTAGTTCATCGTCATGTACAGCGTGTGATCTATTGCCAAATTTCTACAACGTGTTACCCCTAATCTCATTAATACCTGATATTCATTCATTTGCTCATTCATCCACTCTGTATTTATTCATCTTCTATACTCCTCTGTATTTTCTTATTCTTATATTGTATATTTTTATAATATTTGATTCATATTTTTTATTTTATATTTTCTATATTGTTATAATGTGAATTTTACACTTCCTTTGCTGCTGGTCTCTGAGAGCTACCAACCAAATTTCGTTGTATCACTACAATGACAATAAAGACTCTTTATCTTTATCTGTGCATTCATGTGACATTGGAATTGTAGATATTTCAATATTCATATTCATAAACAGGTTATTTGGATTAAAAATACATAACACACCTTTTACAAAATGCTCAGCCAGTCACGTGGCAGCAGTGCAATCCATAAAATCCAACAGAAGCAGGTGAAAAGCTTCAGCTAATGTTCAAATCAAACAGCAGATTTCGACAATTTGATAGATCACATCGCGTCGCACGTGCTTGTTTTGCGTATTTCAGAAACTTGATGATTTGTGAGGTCAGAGGAGAACGGCCAGACCGGTTGAAGTAACTAGAAGTTTATGTAAATAAACACTCTTTACAACCGTGATGAGCAGAAAAGCATCTCGAATACACAACATGCCAAAGCATGAGGTGAATAAGCATTACATTGTGGCATAGCCACATTAAAAAAATTGTAAAATAAATGTTTGTGAAATATTTGTAGTGTAGATAAGTTTACATTACTATTCCTGCCATAATATACCCTCTGGCAAGGATATTTTATGCAGGGAGATATTTTTAAGTGTTATGTTCCAGTTAAGAAACCTTTAGTTGGTCTAGTTTGGGAGACTCTTATTCTAACAGAAAGTACCATGGTTTGCGGAGTGGGGTGGCCATTTTAGCTAGCTGCACGGGTGGGAATAATTTGTTCATCAGTAAAAGAGCCTCAAGCTAGACCTTCAGATTGTAGTCGGCCTTTCTTGGATTTCTGATGTTGAACTAATCCTTTGTGGTGAAGTTTCTAAGAGAAGATAGCAGTTGGTGAGACTGTGTTTTTGTCAATTTAGGTATGGTCTTAGGCCTGGGCTACAAAAGACTTTCTTGTTTGCCCTTTTTAAATACTACAGTTGCTTTTAATTCATTTGCGTTTTGGTTCATTTGTAATGACGTTTGAGGGTTCTGAGGTTTGAGGAATTGATTGGTGTTTCCTTATGATGTTTATCTTTTTTTAATGCGCATGTTTCAGAACTGCAAAAGTTAGCTTTCTGTGTTGTATATTTAATCAAGTATTTTTGCATAGAACACTAGTGCTAACATTTGGTATAGATCGTGCTAGCCAAGTGAATCACTCAAAAACACCAGCTTTTTTTTTTTTTTTTTTCTCAGAGAAAATCAAACATGGTGGACAAAGTACCAGTAAAGAATTTAGTCGTCTTACTGAAAAGATGTTCGCTCTGTTAGCTTTTGTCCTCACATATATTGGTTATAGTGACAGATAACAGAAAGCCTCATTTCACACCCCTCCAGATTTAAGCTCTGTTCCATCAACAATCCATTAACAACCAAAAGATGATGCTTGAGTCATATATTTCTTTCTCACTCACACTTTTCTTTCTTTCTTCCCCCCCCAAACCCTTTCGTCCTCTCTTGTATCCTCTTCAAGCAAGCAATTACTAGCTTTACTACTTTTTATAAAATTTAAGTGAGAACTTAAATCGGTGAAAAGCCAGCTGTCTAGGAATGTGACAAGCTAATTAACATGATTTCAGGAGCCTTTCATTTCATTTTCCAGAAGCTTTATTGTTAAAACAAAAGACGAAAGAGTTTTAGGAGAATGAGTCTGATGGAGACTGATAAAAACATTTAAATCTTTCTATATATGCTTTAGCAGACGATCTTTAGCAGGCTATCTGGTCAGTATTTTTTGCCTTACAAAATGGAAGTTTAAGAGAGAAATTTTAATTAAGCTAGCTTGTCTACAATACTGTGGTTAGGTTTAAAAATATATATATCTTGCAAAAGGTTGAGCAAATACTTTTGTAACACTGCCTACAGTCATTAATTAGCTGTTTACAGAACAGTACTTTTTCTTACACCATTACATTTTCTTACCCTTTTGTATCGTAGAGTGCAGAGTTGAATTAATTTGGGATGGACTAAATCTGAGATCACGTTGTGTAGATAGCATGTAGAATTTTTTTAAATCATGCTTGTGCATAGCTACAGAAGTACTATGACCTATAAAAATAAAGCCAATAAGCATAGACGCAAGCCGCAACACACTTCTGAAGTTGTGCACCTTTCCTTTACCCCACTTTGTCCTGCCCCTGACGCATGCCGTCTTGTGAAATTCTTTCAAAAGACTTAGCCTGGCATCTCTGGTCTCCTGTTTCATAAATCACACCTAAAGCATCCTGGAAATATTGCACCACAGTAGCTTGACCTCATTCACGCCTCACCCGCCTATCTATCTTCATAAGTAGAAGGCCATAAAGCTTTTAAAGCTTGTTTAAACAGCTCTGTTTCTCCCTCGAGTGTCCGGCAGACAGTCATGCCACTCTCCATCTGTACATGACATCAATCGTTGGATAGTCTAGAGATTAGACGCTGCCAATCGGGATGATAATGCTACGAAATCGACCTCTTGTCTAGAAGAAACGCCGATTTAAAAAAAATAAAATAAAAAACATCCCTAGTAATGAAACAATTCAATCAAAACCATAATTCCTTGAACAAGTATCCAGTCATTGGCTATTATAACTGATATGCATGCTAATCCATTGGTTCTAGCTCCCATATTCGCATTTGAATGATCTCAGAAATGCTAACAGATTGGACTGCAATCATCTCTGTATCTTCATATGCACTCAAAGACTTGTAAAACGTTCCAGTGTGTGTTCAGTTTCGTTTAAGCCATAACCAAGCTAATGGACTCATTGGAAAGACGCTGATCTGGCCTTGTTCCAATCCGAGTTCCACTTAGTGAGAATATAATGCATTAAACATTTCAGTATATTTCTCAGACATGTCAGTATTCTAGTCTGAGCTAGCTATTATATAGATGCGGCAAAATAGCTGACTCGAAATTTCTCACCAAAAAAGGAGCAATTGAAAAACAAATCTGAAATGATTGACAGTTTTGTTGCTGATATTAACCGACACGTCCTGGAAGCCCCGCCCCCTTTCTCACCATAACACAAATGTGTTAGGTTCATTTTCCATCAGTTGACCATTTATAAGGAAATATTAGACAAAAAAAGTGGCTACATTTTAACTAAAACAATGAGAGGTCTTTTTCTCCTTGAGAGTTTCACATATTCATACTCCAGTTTTTACCTTAAAGTGATTTGTAAAAAGACCGTCAATATCTTTATTTTTTTTTTCTTTCTTCTCTCTCTGGAAGTTCAGGTCATGCTCTCTTTCTCTGCCCCACTTCTTTCATTCCCCCTGCTCAGTCTCTTGTGTTAGAAAGGAAAAAAAAAAAACAGGCATGTGGTGGACTAATTAAACTCCATACGAGTGCTCCTCTCTAAACCTGCTGCCCAGATTAGCTCTCAGACTAATGATGGCTCTTCTCACCATGTGGAGTCCTTCACTTCTCCACTTATTCATTAATCTGTCTGTTCTCTCAGGTCCTGAGTGGGTCAGGAGCATTCTCTCTGGCTGCTAGACTGCCTAAGTTCCTGACACTTTAAATCAGAAGGGCTGCACTGAAAGGATTCTCTTATTATTATTATTATTATTATTATTATTATTATTATTATTATTATTATTGATTATAATTATAGGATTGTACATACATACAGAACTTTTTATATTTCATACACCACAAAGAGAGCCCTAGCTCTCAGCAAACCCGGCGCAGCTCGTTAAAAGCTCAGCACGAATTAATGAATATTTTATTTATTTTTTAAAATAACAGCGTTGGTAGACCTGAGCAAGTGATTATCCAACAAATGAGCACTCTAGGGACCTGGAATGGGGGAGAAGGGGGGAAAAAAAAAAAAAAAGTTCTATTTATGCTTCGAGGTTTTAAAAGCTTCTCGCAGTCCAACCCGTGTTAATAACCAATCATTTGTGTTTGAGGAAAAAGGTGTAGATTCCCTTAATGACTTGATGGTGGGACGTACGGACGGTCAAAGAAAGAAAACCAGGAGTTTTGTGTGTAATTTTCAGAGTAATTAAGAGTGAATACTTGAGCTAATGAGTTTCAAAAATCGGTGGCTCTTGTGCTATTCCCTTGTCTTATCACCTGCCTTTGTGCCTCGCCAATGCCTTTTGCGACTTGGTAATGAAGTTGCTCTTTCCAATCAGTTCTGCCTGTTATAAATAATTACCGATACCAACGTTGGCACGCTTTCCCAGCTGCCGCTTGGCCCAAAGCACGGGCAAACACTTCAGTTCGTCTCTTACAAAACCGCCTCTTAATGCGGACGCATTTAGGTCTGTCTGTTCACGATCTCGTTTACCGGAATCAGTCCCACATGTGCCTACACATGCTGCGTCACATTTCTTTGCTATCTATGCACATAACTCCACAGCCCTACAATTAGCGGTAATTGCTTTGAAAGCTAGT
This sequence comes from Hemibagrus wyckioides, assembly GCF_019097595.1. NCBI lineage: Eukaryota > Metazoa > Chordata > Actinopteri > Siluriformes > Bagridae > Hemibagrus > Hemibagrus wyckioides. The sequence continues at coordinate 13,789,562 of NC_080738.1, read as the reverse complement.
GATTAGCTCCATGGCTAGCAGCTTAGCAGGTTGCGGTGAAAACACGGGAGGCGCAGAGGATCTTGCTGCCGACATCCCCAGCGTCTCCCTGCTGTAATGAGCGAGACAGGATGTAAATGTCATTTTAATGCCACATGAAAGGCCAGAGGGGAACTCGCTGTTTAATTTGTTGTCCATTTGTTGGAGACTGAGGACATGGGGGACAGGAGGAAGTTTATGAATGTGTTTGAGTATATTTATAGTGTGGCTGCTCTTCCCGTTAGTTTCGGTGTAGAAGTACATCCACATTGTAGGATTTAATCCTCTGCTATTCTTAAACTAATGGCAACTGGAGCAGGTTGGAGATTGGGGGGATAAAATGCAAGCGATTAGATGGCTGATTGTCCAAAGTACTCCAAGATCTTGAACTTAGGAGATGGGGGGTTGGGGTTAGGAACATCTTTTAACCTTGTAGGAGAGAGATCCGAGGAGAATGGCCAAACTGGTTTGAGCTTAAAATTGCTTAAAAAATCTCAATGCATAACACATCCTATCTTGAGGCGGCTAGATGGGACATTGGGTTTCACTCTAGGGTCATGGAAACTGGACAACTGAAGGTAATAATATTCAAATTATAAACCACGCTCATGTCCACAATTGCATCGCTTATTTCCAAACAAAATCCCAATCCTTGCATTTGGCATTAATATTCATGACCCTCAAATTCTTGTTGCTCAAAACTCATACAATTTTAAAAAAGACCATGTAGATGAATAACTATCAAAGTTTATAAAGTGGATTTTGACCTTGAAGAATAACATCACAATTTGTTTAAGAAAACCCCCTATTTGTCACAGTGTTTCAATTACCATAGTGCAATTCCGTAATCAAATCTCTCCCAAACCTCCAAAGACCCAGTTGGTGTAGCGTAATCCTACAGAAATAGATTTCCATGTAAAGTCTATTAGGGCCAATGCTCTACTGGTCCAGTGGCTCTTGGAGGTGAATTGGCATCGTCTCTTTTCCGACGGGCTCAGAAGCTTACCTAAACGATTGTCCCTTACGCTCGGCTAGTTTCCTATTTAATGCACTGCTGGGTTGTTAAGCCCTGATGCAGAGGCCTTGACACCTCTGCCGCTTTTACCCACACTTCAACTCTCCGCACACAAAAGCCACCATCATCCGTGGCATGTCTCACTGACGACTGGGAGACGTATAATATATATGGAGGTTATGGATAAAAGACAGAATTATAGAAGGATGATTGAGATTGAATACCACAAACAGTTGAAGCCTGAACGCCCCCCCCCCCCACACACACAAAAAAATTGGATTTTTTCCATGACTTCTTGCAGCGGAGCACCGAAGTACTGTATGGTCTTGTGGTTCTCAAGTGTTTAAAAGACACTATGTGGTCGAAATAAGCTGAAATAGAAGACACTAAGTTTGTGATAAAATCTTTGTAGATACAATGGATGGTGTTCTAATAATGGAATAATGACAGGTGGTATGATATTACGACCTTGCAGTTGACCTAAATCACAACAATTTACCAATTTGTTGTGGTCAGACAGGCTGGTTTGAGTATTTCAGAAATTGCTGATCATCTGGGATTCTTGCAGTTTTTAAAGTTTTCACAAAATGGTGTGGAAAAACCAAAATCTAGTGTGCAACAATAAGTTAATAGTCTATTATTATTAGTAGTAGTAATAGTAGCATTCATGGGAAATCTTTTCCAACTATTCTCCTCCAAGGTAGGAATGCAATGTAGATTTGTTATGATGTTATGAAGGAGTTTGATGTTTCAACAGCGAGAGCTCACAAGAGCAAAGTTATGAGGGAGGAATACAGCATGGCTATGATGGATAAGAGTTAAAAAAGTGTGCAGAAGCTTTGCTTAAGGCTCTGAGATCCTGCAGATGAAGAGGTTGCTGTGCAAACAGAGGTAAGGTTGCTGTACTCCTGACAGAACAGCCAGAGGCATCAAACACTAGACAAGCTGAGTAGGAAGGAAAGACAGGGAAGATTCCGGAAGGAAAAAAAATAGCACTTGTTGACTTTTTTCCCAAAATCAATACTCTTACCTAGCCTATATATATATATATAGTACAACCTTCATTATAGCCACTAGGGACCAAAAGTGAATATTCCCTACTCGCTCTTACTCTGTTTCATGTTCCTGTGTTTTTAAGACCACTTCTCTCCATCCCTCTTTTGCCCACTTGTCTCTAAGAGGCCCTATTGTGTACAGCACAGTTGGACAAGAGGGCACTAAATGAGGTCCCCTTGACTCAGAGGGCCCATAAAAGAGCACTTGCTCGCTCATTTAGAAGTTCTTCACTCGATGCAACTGGCACTCTAGTTTCCCCAAGCTCGCTTTAATACTTGACTGAAACATTAACATGGTAAAAAGTAAACCATTTGAGTGTGCCTAAAGTAAAACGCTGCTTCAGATAGCACTTGGATGTCTAGAGTGGCGGTTCGTCATTAAATTCAATTGGTCGAAAATATTCTACTATGCTTCATTGCTAATATTATGAAACTATTATTGTTTAATTATATCGAATAACGTTTCATTAATTCTTAATGCTCACAGGGATAAGGATTCGTTCCATAACCATCAATTTTTTTTTTTTTTTACTATATCCACTAACCGATTTTCTTTAATGGTTAAAATTTAGTTCACTTTACCCAAATGAGCCCAGGCTCCAATTCTTGCAGAAAGGGGATTGGTTGAATATGACCAGTCATAGCTGTGTAAACATGTCTTAAGACTCAACCCACGATACCAGCGTTGCCTTCAGCATGCGTTCAAAAGCCACATGATTTTTCGCACATTTTTTCTGTTGACAGATTGGTGGTGTGGGTGGTCTCCTCTATATTAGCCCAAGCTTAGTGGCACGACTTCCTGTGAGGAGCCTTGACATGGAATGCTTGGCTTGGGTCAGTTCTTTGTAAGCAACCATACAGTTTACATGTGTTTCATATTGGAAATATTGGTCATATTTTTGGGTGGCTGGAATGGATTATCTGTATTTACATTATTTATACAAAAGGATGACCATTTACACACACACTATTAAAGATACTGTTTAATCTGCATACAAACGTTAATGATAACGGTGCAGTTCTACAGTCTGGGCTGGAAAGAAATCAGCCCCAGCCTTGCTTTTTTTTCATGAGCGTGTGTATTTCTAGTCAGAATTTGGGGGCACTGCTGTTCTTGGTTTCACAAAAATCAAAAACTATAAGCCATTTGTCAAAAAAAAAAACAAAATCACCAGTGACATGTAGGTTTCCTTTTCAAAGAGAAAGAAGGCTTTTCCCTGTGAGCCCATTTATACCAGCCAGCCCCAAGAAGCGATATGATATTTATTATTTTTAGTTATGTTTTAGAGTCTGTGGTTGTTATCTAACCCAGACATTTTCAGCTCATCCGGAAGAACCCCTCTAGGAAATGTCAAGAGACTCCTCTGATTCAAGACAGCGTAAGAACTAGGTGTGTTCCACTGGGTAAGGCAGAAAAAAGAAAAGGAGGAGGCAGGTTGAAGAGGAGAAAGACATGAAGTGAAAAAGGTGAGGCAAGGTGAGGGAGACAGGTGGCTTTAGGACGTCAGGGAGTACTGAATTATTGAGCAGACAGGCAATGTGGATTGGAAAGGTTTGTGTTGGAGGGAGGACTCCTTCCAAAATCTCCTGGACACCTGAATTATTCAATCAGCAAGAAAGGTCAGTGAATAAAGGAAAGGGGGCAAGAAAAATAAGGGAGGATAAATGGACGACAGAAATGATGTAAACCAGCTGGAGATGGAAAGATTGTAATAATAAGTGGGGGAAAACGGGCAGAGTGAGTAAGCGAGCGAGAGAGTGAAGGAGGTTTCCTGCATCGGGTTTGCAGTGTAGTGAGGTGTGTCCGACGTAAATGGTGCTTCTGCAGGCTCCAGTGAAGACGATTACGTCTCGCTGAATCGCACTCCAGTCTGTTTTGGACGCATCATCTCTGACGGATGATAGTCATCACTCTATCACTACTCGCATACAGTGAGCTAAAAGTCACGGCTACAGCCTAAAAGCACTCTCTTGTAAACGTAACGCGGCGATAAATGCACAGTTCAGCGACTTTTATGACACGGCGGGGAGAATATTTCACTGCTAAAGCAAACACGCAGGGAAAAAGAAATGTTGTTTACTTTTGAGGTGAGCTTGCCGGACAGATCCGGTAATTACGAGCCACTCCAACACATCGCTCAAACTAATGAGCGCTCGGGAAAACAAAGCTGTTGCGTTCTGGTGGCAGACAGGGCGGCCATATTGGCTCTGTGCCTTGCACTCGTCTTGTAGGTCTCGTCAGCGTTGCAGCTTTTGCCCGGCTTCCTTGTGCAGACCTTTTTACTTTCTTTTACTCTTAGTAGTAAGTCGTTTAATATATTTCATAACGCTGTCCGATTAATGAATTCCTTTTTACTAGAAATCTGAGAGACTTTAATGAGTCTCACATTAAAGCCATAAACAGGATTACACACCTGTCGCCCATGCCATTTACAACAATGTACGCTCCTGCTATGAATGAAACATTAAAAGTAATGGGATTCCGAGAGGTTAATTAAAGAGTTAATTCATGATTGGCCATCGTGCTGCGTTTGCTTTAGGAGCTAACAGAAGTGCGATGACTCATGCAAGTAAATCATGCATAATAATATAAGCCGGGGTGCTTCGGCAAACAGTGCGTATCAAAGCTGAATTCAGATTAGGGATAAACTGTTCGTTTTCTGAAATGTTACTGCTTAAGTGAGTGGTTTGTGCCAGAGACCGATGCTGAACACTGCTGAAAGAACCTAAAATTATACAAATATATAAACTATAAACACACACAACACATTTATCTCTTTTAACATTTAAAAAAAATATGGAGTACTTCATAACCAGGAAACTTAACTTGTGACAAGTCTCTACTTTCTATTCAGTTTAATTTGTATTGCGCTTTTAACATTGGACATTGTCTGAAAGCAGCTTTACAGAACATATAGTACAAATGGTTCAAGATTAATGTTAGACAAAAGGTTCAATATGAATATTACAGCCCTGTGATGGACTGGTGACCTGTCCAGGGTGTACCCCTGCCTTTCGCCCTATGTGTGCTGGGATAGGTTCCAGCAGACCCCCGTGAACCCTAATTAGGAATAAGCGGGTATAGACGATGGATGGATGGATGAATATTAGACTTACATTTATTTGTATCCCTAATGAGCAAGCCTGAGGCGACTGTGGCAAGGGAAAACCTTCGTTAGATGGAAGAGGAAGAAAGCTTGAGAGGAACCAGCCTTAAAAGGGAAGCTCATCCTCATTTGGGTGACACCAGAAAGTGTGCTTTATAAATTATTATAAACACCACACTAGGTGAGTGTGATGATGAATAATGTCCTTTTTACAGTCATTTGGAGCTGTGTAACCAGGAGCTCATAAATTAGCTCAACATCTGAGTTCATTATCAACTCGAAGCCTTCGACTGATCAATGATTAAGATGTTAAAAATGTTATTTTGTGTATTAAGAGGTAGTTGTCCTCAAAAGCCACATGGAGCTGGCATCATCTTCTTCTAGAATAAGAGACTTTCTACATCACTACAATCATATATATTTTTTTTTCCAGACTCAGGCAAAACTAAGTGTTTACTGCAGTGTTAATGGCAATAGTAAGACTGCTCAGTGTCACTTATTTGCAGCTAGTCACACTTAACTTTCAGCTAGTTTATATCTTGCTAGCTAACGTTTTGCTAACTTGAGTAACTTATCAGGAAAAGCACCTTTTTTCTTTTTAAGTAGGCTTTTTAGTTTTAGTTTATAGTTTTCTACTTTGAAAGTGAAGATATTTTCGGACTTATTTTGACTTTTAGTCTTTAAATATATTCCAAACAAACTGTCTTAATCATTTCTGCACGATCTATTTTAATTTAATTTATAGACTGTAGTGACGGATGTACATCGTTTCCCAGCAAACCGTCCAACCCATGTCTGCGCTCATGAGTTCCACTAATAAGTAAGGCCAGAAAATGAGCATTTTGAACATCATGCCTGCCAGGCTGATTAAAGCAAATGGAAATAAATGGACTGTAGGACACTGAGGAGTCTCTCCATGCCTGGCTTTCTGACATTTTCTTCGATTCCTGCAGTGCTGGATTGCTACAGACGATCTAACACACATGCCCTCTCACACACACGGAGGCAAAGTGTGGTGCATTATCATGGTCAGTGATTAAGAAATTACCATGACATGGTGGCATCTGACATCTTAATTGCATAAATGTTTTAACCGGGTTGAAATGGTTTAATTCTCACACCTCTCTCTCTCTCTCTCTCTCTCTTTTCTTTTCTCATTTAGCACAGTTGTTTCTGTCGTGGATTAAAACACATGGAAAAGGAGGCCACCCACTTTTCTCCTGAACTCTCCTTCATGCCTCTGGAGAGCACGTTTCACGGCACAGCAGGGAGACGGAGAAATTCTCAAACATAAAGCGAAAATGACTGCTCGAGTTAAAAAACAAAATAAGAAAATAACAAATAAATGGAAAATAAGTAAGGAATAAAACACGAGAATGGGGAGATGTGACGTGGCTTAACATGAAACAGAGATACTGTTACTACCCCAGTGTTGATTGCCATAATTTTTTTATCCTTTTTACAGTTACATTTATTGTTGTTAAAGGGGTACCAACTACCTATAACTTGATTTTATCACATGCTACAGAAAACTATAAAAATCATTCCCTCACCATCCTCCTTTTTTCCCCTCCTCTCGCTTGAAGATAATAGCAAACTTTGTCATGTTGCCAAAAAACACACACGCACCTGAAAACTTTTCTGTAGTGAAAAACGAATCTTTTAAACTGGAGACTCCTTCCATGAGTTTTAAATAAATTAATTAAAATCAATTTTTCATAGGTAAAAATCAGCATTTTTAGGTAAGTGGTATAGCTTGTCCGAGCTGCTGTTACTATTGAAAGTAAAGCAATGCTTAATCATGTTACGTTATGCCAGCGGTTCCCAATTCCAGTTATAGTAAAGTCCTTTCCTGGACATTATCCTGTTCTTCCAGCTCGACCAGGTAGCTGTTTTATTTGGAGGAAGCAAAACAGTTTGGGAGCTACTATATTATACTAACGCAGATAAACATTTATTGACATTCCAAGCACGTCGCTTTGCTAGTAATAAAGAGAACGGCGCTATGATCAGACACTTTGGCACTTTTGTTTTTTTAGTAATTCACATGCTGTAAACAACGTGAAAATCAGCTCCACTATGCCTCGCCTGAATATTTCTCTTCCCATACATACTTTCCTCATTTTGGCTTTCAGCCCACTCGTGCGCTCATCACTTGGCTGTCTCACCTGTCTTTAATACAGGATTAGCAGAATACAAGCTTGAAGTATGTATGTCCGAGGGGGGTTTCAGAAAATCAATTCTCATTTCGAAGAGAAACATTTGTCTTTGGATGCCAGTGGCTTCTCTTCTTCTGTGTTCATAGGTATGTATTAATGGTATAGATGTGTGTGTGGTGTTCTGAATGACCTTGCATTTCTACATTACAGTCTTAGGAATGGACCCCAGAGTCAACCCTAACGTCAAGACTAAAATAGTGATGTATGAGGAGATTGAAAAGCTTGAGCTATTAGAGCACCTGAGAGAATATGAGACTTATATCTCAAGGATTTGATCTGGAGATAAAAGGCTGGATCAAACTGAGACATTTCAAATTGGGAGCTTTTTTTTTTATTAATTTGCATTTCAGGCTTTGTCCTTATAGCAGTATTAAGGATGTACCGGAATATAATGCATTATTCAGAACTTGTGATGTACCTGAGGATGAGGAACCTGTCAGAACTGGAATTCACATACCATATTGACATTTTCTTTCTTTCTTTCTTTCTTTTTTTTCCTGCATAGAAGTGTTTCTATGTGTGTAAAGGAGTGAAAGAAAAAAAAAACCTTTCTGGTTTCGAGTAGTATATGGATACGTGATACACTTCACAGGTACGGATGGTGTATTGCTTTATAGCGCTAACCAAGGTCATCAATTCTGGGGCAATTTGCATCATTCAGATTAGATCAAATTATGCCAATCCTTTTAAGACATGAAGAATTTTCCTACTCTATGTAATACAGTATAAGCAGTAGTCCTTTTGTATCGAGGGTAAAACGGCTAAGCCATCCTTGTCTTACAAAAAAGCTCGGACTGAGTTCTTTCTAGCCCATGCTGTAGTCGTCTATAACGGTCCTATCAGGTGATTCCATCAAGTTCTTGTATACATTATGCTGTCCTCGCATTGAAGATGTGCACAAACTCCAATAAATGAACAAGTAGGAATATGTAGCTGAAAGTAAAATCATGGGAAAGTAAAGCAATGCAACCTCTGTTGTTCCTTCTATTATTCTTGGCCTTAGCCTCTAGTATAATTGGAAGTGTGAAGTGAAGCCTCCCAGAAGGTGTGAAAACTCCTCTCCTTTCAAACCTCCACCATGTCTCTCACCAGCTTGTTCCATTCCCGGCTCTTCCCCCTCCCCTCTCTCTGCTTCATCACCTACTCCCTGTATCATTCTATTACTCTCAACCCCTCGTCTGTTCTTTTACTCCCCCCGAGATCAAAGGGGACTGTGACACCTTTCACGCCTGCCCATGCACATGCACACGTACCCAGTCAGTCTTGCCCCTCTAGACCCTTGCAGCCAGGTGGCCTTTCTCTTTTTGTTGGCACAGTAGAATAAAAGTCGCTCGTTCAATATTCATGGCCATGCTCGTTCCTGCTGTTTCCTTCAATTCACTGCTTTTCTTCTGCACCGGAGACCTCTCGGTGCCAAACAAACTAAGCCAGGGCAGAGTGTGGAAAATTAATACAGAAAGAAAGAGAGGAGAGCGAGAGTAAATATGAGAACTAATCAGAGAAGTTTGATCAATACCACACAAAGTCTGAGCTCACACCAGAAAGTTCTGTCCACTCGGCTGCGACGGAACAGCATTTTCACTGAGTGGAATGATTTCATCTTTCACTCGATCCAAAAGTCAAAAGAACACTCGTCGAAAAACCATTCCTCTTAATTTCCTAAGACCTCTGCTTGGTAGACTCTTTAAAAGAGAAACTGATTTGTGTGTGTGGGTAGGATTTAAACCATCAAGTACAATCTCAGAATATTTTCTGTTCTTGTCTTGTTGCTATTCATATTTAGACTTGATTCAGTCTTAAATATTGGTCTTGCTGAATGTGGTTTAGCTGTAAAAGAATAGTTAAAATGTTCATACACAGTTTAATTTAACCTAATTATTAGCACAATGCACAAATTAGATTTTAAATATAATGCTTTCCGTTCTAAATCTTGACATGGACTCCATCTTGATGTGGCCTTGCGCTTAAGACTCGGTCTCATCTTGCACTTTCTCAGCCTTGACAATGGCTTCATCATGATTACAATCCTACTTGTATTATTCTAAATAGAACCTTGTGTACTGGCCATTTTTCTTGGAGAAAGATTGTACATTTGGATCTTTCTGTCCAGAACAGTGACTTCTTCTTCTTCTTCTTCTTCTTCTTCTTCAAGGTTTGAAAGATTTAAAGGTTGACATTTTGTCATTTTTAAAATGAACTGTCAGCTTAAGCGTTGCATTCAATCTCAGTAATTGCATGGTCGGTACAATTCCACTTTCCGAATCCAATTTTTTTTCTGATTATACCTAACTATCTACTATAATTATCAAGTCCCTTAAGAGCTGAGTCCAGTATGTTACAGCTTCCAAAACCGCTGAACTGTGCAGTGCCATTTCATACTATTTTTATGTTGGAGAGCTTTAATTTATAAGATATCAAATAAAGATGCAATTAACACTGGGATAAATCTATCAGAGATTAAATGGGTGAAAAATATTTGAATTGCAGGTAGTAAGGTTTGCAAAGGGTTTTTTTTTTTTTTTGTTAGCTGCAAATTCTTGTTTTCATGTAATAGAAATTTCGTGATTTTCTGACAGCTTGTTGAGCGCTGCTTTCTTCTCTCTACTAAGTTCCCTCAGTAAATACTTTATGATCCCTCACATAGATAACCTTTTATTTAAATCCAGTCTGTCTGGGAAATGTACACACACACACTTCACTCTGCTTTTCACACTTCTCTCTACATATCTCTATATATTTAGAATTTAAGAATGGAAGATGTATTTTCATGCCTGGTAGAGACTGATTGACAAACAAATGAAAATAATGCAACTTGAATGAAGGCAGTCTAAAAAACCTCACCAGGTCTCCTTTAAGAATCCAAAATGTTAGTGTTTATACATAAAAGGTCCCAAATGGGAATTAGTACAATGAAGCATTCTGAAGACGGTGGGAATACATCCTAGATATATTCACGCCTCGAGAATACAGTATTCACACACTCATTCAGATGACGGGGAAATTCAGAGCTGATAACACGTCTTCAATGGTTTAAGAGATGTGAGGAACCCAGCAGAAACCCATGTGAATACACTGAGAACTTATGATGAACATGAGACCCAACTAATATTCCAACCGCTTGTTCTTCAAATTAAAAACCAAAAAAAAAAAAGGCCACCGCTGGAATTTGGAGTTCTCGTTCTAGTTTGTTGAGTGACTCCAGACAACAGCAACAGAAATATTGACCTTAGTGGCATCATCCCAGCCTGAGGTGTATTTATTTATTTATTCATTCTCCTGCTCAGGGTTGCAGTGGATTTGGAACCTATTCCAGCAGGACACCCGGGATGGGACACCAGTTCATCACAGGACACCATGTAGACACACACTGAGAGCTAGGGGCAATTTACAGTCACTAATACACCTCCAATGTTTTTGGGAGAAAACCATGTCTGTAACTTAGTTTACGATCGAACCAGGGACTCTGGAACTTTGAGGAAGCTTCTAGCACTTCTTGGAGCAATAATGAAAAGGGTCAATATCATTTAATACATGGCACCAATGGGGAACGTGTTTAAATATTCAAACAACTCTTTTCTACCTTTTCAGATATTTAACCTGTGAGTTATGTGAGCAGGTGCTGGATTTTTTGTGACAATCATAATTACAGAATCCAAATGATTCAAATTACCGGTAATAAAAGTAGGAATTCAGTTCAACCCCAGAGGAAAAGTGGAATTAATATGAATAAAGTCCGATAAAATATTCGACGTTAAACTGAACGAGCAAGATGCAAGAACCACAGTAGCTGAAATACTGCAGGGCATAAACATTACATTTTTTATCGTAAACACAGAAATGCGATCTAATAGCAACAGATCCATAAATAACTGCAATTTGTGCTGTTTGTTATGCATGGTTGACAGATACACATGGAAGATTAAAGACATGTGGGCATGCTGCTTTTATAGCCAGAATTTGCTTGATTTCCTTTCATATATTCTCTTGGGGTTTTGGTGTGTGTGTATGTGTATATATATATTTTATATCAGAACACAATACAACATGTTTTGAATTTCAAGGATTTTTTTCCACTAGCATGCTTTTTTTAAATTTTAATTTGTTCACGCTTAGCACAGAATTTGAAGGGATTTTATAGGAAGAACAAGCACTGATTTAATTCAAGGCTAGCATACAAACGTGTCTGGGAAACTGACTGTTTCGAAACTCAGGACCAAATTTAGTAAAGCAGATTATACATGCTGAAATGGTGCAACATGTGCGATTGCAGAAACATTACTCCAGGCTGAGAAGTCTTTCAGGCTAGGCTATTACCTAGGAGCTTGTACAAATGTATAAAGAGAGAACGTAGATTTGTCAAAGCTACACACTTACATATGCATATTTTCCTGAGTGTATTCATGAAATCATGTACATTAATGAAAGCTAATGTAGCACTCGATGCTAGAAAATACTTAGATACTTAATATGAATGAGCAATCTGGGAAATGGCAGAAGATATCAATCTCTCTCTCGCTTAGCTCACTCCTCCTACGCACCCTCTCTGGCGCTCAGACAGCATTAGCTGCATTATTATTCGTACCTGCCAGGTAAGCAAGCTGCACTGGCTCTACCATGTGACAAACCTGCTCTGTTCTTGACTGTAGTGCCGTCGGAACGTAGCATATCCATCAATCTTTCTGCCATCAGCTTGCTCGAGGCATACTGACAACCACTGCGCTGCTCTGATTCTGTGGAGTCCACAGTCACCAATAGTCCATTTTTAATCAAATATCACATACACAGGTGGATGAAATATTGAGCCTCTAGGACCATGGTGTGACACAGCAGTCAATAAGAAGTCAAGGGCACTGACACAAGACTACAATCCAAAAAGTGTGAAATAATAAAACACAACTCAATCTTGTTGGAAACCATACCAGGATGTAGTTGAGATAAAGAACAAGAGTAGTAGAATAAATCATATGGGGAGTTTAATTCTGTGTAATCAACTGAAACGACTGTCACTGATAGTCTGTATGAATCTACAGACTGGGCTAGAACAAAATCAGCCCCTTGCTTCTTCATAACAGTAAGAGTATGTTTGAGCCATTGGTACAAAAAATAATCCAATATTGTACTGACATTTGTTTTTTGAGGTGGGGTGTGACTTGGGGGGGTTATAGAAGGTTAGTCCTAGTTACCCATTTGTAGCAATTAGCCATTATTTAGTTTTCACTGTATTTGTTTTTTTTCCCCCAAATGAAACCAACCATATCTAGTGCTTGTGCAAAGTATCACTTTTTGGCTAAAAGTCTACAGTCCAACAATATGGTAAGAATATTTAAACTACTTTAGAGACTGAGAACTTCTAAGGAACTCATGTACATGGTACACTTTGTAGAACCGAACTGGAACCTTGAATATTATTACCTTGTGGTAACCTTAAAGGCACAACATGGTAGCCTAGCCATGGTTGCTTTCCTTTTAGAGATGGTTCCAAGTGAAAAGCCCAAGACCTCCAAGCTACGAACTGTGCTAGGATCCCATCTGTTAGAAAATGGTGCTTTGCCATCATTTGTGTTTTTCTGAAGGTACATCATTTTGATTTAAAAATGCTATTTTCTTGTTGGGAGTCTGGTATGTATCCCAGTGATGTTTTAATCAAAGAATTGGGAATCCCAAGTACTGAGCTAAGTTCCTCTTGTATTAGACTCAGTAGATTTGGTTTGGTTTGGTTTATCTCTTCTTTCCCAATCACCTGAGACATTACGAAGGAGTCTCAGGTGTTTGTGCTTAGTAACATGCCGTAGCAAAGTCACCGGAAAGTCAAAGCTTTGTGGATGCTCAGTAACAAGCTGCCGAGAATGAACGTTTGTAGTTGCTGTAATGTCCATTAACGGGAACTAACTTGTTAGCATATAGATGCAGATGGCGCAGAACATTAGCGCATGAACTCAATATGTTGTTTATTAGCGAAAATCCATGAAACATAATCAGAGTGTGATGCACGGGTCAAAGAAATGGCAGGCTTCATCAAAAACAGATAATTGAGACATGTGCACGTGTCAGAACTAGGGATCACAGAGCTAGGTAACTGGTTATGCAGATGGTGCTGACAAAGTCGGCATGCTCCGAGTGGATTCGTGGCACCTGGGATATGCTGTTATAAGAATATCATCAACTTGGCATCATGCCTCATGACATCACCCTGATGATGATTATTTTCCTATAACAGCAAGTGTTTTAAACCTAATAATGAAGAATGGATTGGATTAAAAGTAGGAAAGGAGAAAGGAGGAAAGCTTCCTGTGTTGCTGTGCATATTAACATGCTTGGATTATGTAAAGGAGCCCCTCGCCCCCACCTTTTCCCGTCCTCATTTTCTCTCTCCCTCTGCTCTCTCTATCTGTCTCCATGGCTATTTCTGCTCTTCCATCACTAGGACACAGAGGAGTAGTGTCTGGAGAACGAGAACCGTGGTTTAATCACCCGTTTGGCCACAATCAGCGAATCATTAAAGGGCTCCTTCTGTCCTATGGTCGTGTACTGAATGGGTTCTGTGATTTCCTGGGGAACGGGCCAGGTGATTAGAGGCAAGGCTGCTAGGCGATGGACCAACATTGGCTTATTCTTACAGCATATTTGGAGAGAACTGGTGGTGCTCTTCCGAAAGATGACACTGACACTTTTACCACTCAGTCGATTGTAAAGTTTGAGAAATGTCTGCACTGGAAAATGAGTTGTCAGATGATTGTGGAGTCCATGGTGTGTGTGTAGGTTGATAATCACTCCAGACAAGTCAGAAAGTGTGTGTGTGTGTGTGTGGTGTGTTAATTCAAGCCAACTCCCTAAGGAGTGCCCTTTCTGCACTCCACTGTCCTACAGGAAAAATGAAACAAGCGCCGTTGCAAAACAACTGACAAAATAAGTTAAAGGTCAATCACCTCATTCTCTCCCGACTCCAATTATGCACGCGCTGAAATGTCACAGAATTTGTATGTACAACATATCAAATTGCCGGTCCAGTATCAAATTACAAACCTACACCAAAGAAGGCTGCTCATTACTTCGGTTTGTTGTTCATTTCATACTTGATGACTAATGCTTGAACACCGAAAACCTCTTTTAATATCACGGAGGGCATTTTCATAAAGAATGAGTTACTGAACGACATTTATATGCCCCTTCCATTTACAGGAAGGTGTACTATGTTGTAAGTATTACTCTGTCGCGAATCTGAACTGGCCACGCTGGATTTTGTCGAACCGTCTCATTTGAGAGGCTAAAAATCCATCTTGACGGTAATCGTAGTCATTCGCAACACTGCTCAAAACACAGGTGAGTTATCAAAGCGCAATCAGTAATTGTCAATCAGGAAGACATGCACAAACAAACAGCCTACTGAAACAGCCGGTGACTCATGCGGGGAAACCAGACACAACAAAACATAGATGTTTATATACAAAAACTAATAAGGAGAAAACAAAGGTATGGGAGATTATACCGAGGAAATAATGTTGAGAAACATAAAGCACGCCATGACTCATGTTAGCAGCAATGCAAAGCATAAGGGAAGATCATGACAAACAGATTACGTTAGCAAGCTAGGTAGTTTGGGCCCAGACGCATTAACAGTGGAGGATCTGTAATTGTTAATATGGAAAAAAACTCGCCTAACGATAAAGCAGAACTTGCAGGGTAACCAGACACAAACAGCCTTCCCGAGACACAACTTTCTTTTGAACTTGTCGGGAAACCAGACAACACAACTTTCCCAAGACACAACGAAGCACAGATGTTTACATACAAAACCGAATAAGGAACACCGAAACAAGGCTCAGGTGAACGTACCAAGAAAACAACCTCTGATAAAAAATGAATGCAGTATAAACACAAGCAGTGCTAAAAATATGGCACAGAGATATAGTGTTATATTTGTCTGCGGCTATTATTATTCCTTATTTTCAACTGATTATTTCTAAATAGAATAAGATTACATGTACCCAATGTGATATGATTGAATAATGAATCACTATTAAGTATAAAGATGAACACTCCAACTTAATGTCTCCGAGGTTAACACCGGACATCAGTATCTAAGCCTTGTGTGCCTGCCTGCTTACAGATGCACTCGGTATTATAATTAATGAACAAATAGGATTAGACCGCCAAGACCTCCCTAAACAGTTGAGCCGGAGTGCAAAAGAGTATCCGACTAATATAATCATTTCCCCAACTTGCATGAGAGAAAAACAAGCAACAATTCGAAGCGGCCTGTGCGGTCAACACTACCAGCAGGAAATGTCTTGAAAGGGGACAGCAGGGGGAACAAGTGTGGAAGTAAACTTAAAAGAAGTAGAGGAGGAGGCATGGGAGATTTAGATTTCTATTCCTAGAGAAAATAAGCAATGGGGGGAAAAGGGCGAAGGAGTAGGAACGCATGTGACAGGTTGCATAATGATATGGTAATTCACATGTGTGGAAATACTGCAATGGCATTCTGGCTTGTTTGCGAAAAAATAACACTTGGAGTTTAATGCCATTTTGAGTCTCTTGACCTCGTTCTGATTATTTTGTAGTCTTAAAAAAAGGCATGTGTATATATCAAGCAGTCAATCAAGAAACATCTGAAAAAATGGTATCAGGCATCAAAAAACATTGTACAAGCTTGCTGTGCTTTGAAGGTGCACAGGTGAATGTGTTTTTATGGTGGAAAGCCCAATTACCAGTGTTTTTCTCTGAAAGGACAAGATGCTGCTATCAAGGTTGATAGAAAAAAATCATAATCTTTCATTTTGACAACTGCTTGATCCTTCTTTTGGATGCTCAATTTAAAATGGACTTTATCAAGGTCCTGTACTAGGAATTATGTTTCTTTTTTCCTCCTGATATACACCTTTCTAGAGCTACCCTTTTTAAGTCATCCTTTCTTGACAAGTGATGTCTTTGTTGGCTATTTCTTCCTTCCTGGAGTTTCTTCAGTTTTTGGCACTGGGGGAAAAAAAGTCGTTCTGCGTTTGCTGTAGGTCTGGCATGGGTGAGTGTTTTGAGGCTCTTGCACTAAGCTCTGGGGAATCAGACGTTCAGAAGTCAGCATGCTGACCGTGGCTACGGACATGCTGGACCTAACCAGACCGATCTTTCTGTAGCTTTCAAACACTACAAATGGAAAAGAAAACGGATTTGACCTGGAGAACCAGTGATTCTAGCAAGGCCAAGTATTAAGACCTTGAGAGATTCTCCTTGTGTGAGGATGGCCAGGAGTTAAAGTGAGCTGGAAGAATCTTGACTTGTGTTCTGGCATTCTTAGCCACTTGGAGCAGGTAAATAGTTCATTGCTTGGAATTGTGATGTGATAGACAGCCAGTTATGTTTCAACTTTAATAGACATTGTCCAGTATACTCTCAATAATTATTTGACAAAACATGTCAACGTTATCTTACCTTTATATAAGCCCTTATCTTGTGTAAATATGTTTATCTTTTATTGTTTATGTCTAAATCTAACTAGTTTGTGAGCTTAAGGATTAAGTTAGCTAGCCAAGTCCATAATGCAATCTGGTCTTACAAAAACAGGTTTGAGGCTAGATGCAGAAAAGGTGTTAGCAAACAGAATAATTGCAAATTCATTTGCTTAATGTTAGTTTGTTTTTAGGAGGGCCAAAATGAAACCCATGTATATTCATTTTATGCTAATGTTAATGCAGGTCAACTCATTGGTAATTGGTAAAAGATGTAGCTGAAACTGCAAGCTCCGCTCCACTCACTCCACCACCACCTTCCAAATTCCACTTTAACCCCTAGCCGTGACTATCTGTGATAAGTTCCCAATTGGCAGCCGAGACTTTTGTTAATTGTAGTGAAAGCAGTGAAAAATGGGAGATGTGTTTCAAATGAAGGTCAGTTTGATAGGTCATCTGTCTTTTTGCATTCTCTCTCCTGCTTCCATTGACAGAACAATATTCATTATTCATTCCATATTCTGTAAATTGTCTTATCTTTACCCAGGCAAGAAAGGAATGAAGGGAAAGAGTGAGGTCCTCTTAAACATAACCGAACCACATTTCTGTAACAGAACCAAGAAAGTTTTAATTGGCTCAGCAACTCCAGTCATGTCAAGTGAACCAGGGAACATGCTGGAGCCACCCAAATGTGTTTTCCTCGTTTCTCATTTTCCTCCTTCCCTCCTGAGCTTTAGCCCACTTCTTCTCCATGTCTGACTCCACAACTTGATTGATCCTGAAACTATAGTCACAGCTTGACAAAGCACTCAAGGGAAAGTGGCTGGTAGAGACAGAAATGGGGTTGCTTGAAGACACTGTGGTTCAACGAAGAGAAGGAGAAAGAGAGATACTTCATCTGGAGGTTTGGGGCTTTTAATCACTCCCAAATTACTTCTTCGATCCAACGGCACAGTGGGCTAAAATAATTGCTCGCCGTTGTCCTTGATTGGGTCGCAATAATTAGGAATTGAGGGAACTTTCCTGATTACTCTAGATGGATGACTCCTAAAGAGCAAGGTTTGTCCTCAGCATAAACTGTTATGTTGTAGAAATCGCAGAAGACGGTAAAAAGTTGAGTAGATTCTTTTATAAACGTTCTACCTGATCAATTTTACAGCTTGGTTCAAATTAAAGGTGCATTTGGGTGCAATATAAATGCCCTCTGAGCTACCTTTATGTCTTCTTATTCTACTTGGTCAGTTTAAGTGAAGAACAAGCAAAATACAAAGGTGCAAAGATGGTGAGGTTTAATTCCTGTTTAAACCAGTTTACACCAACATTCTACTTGTGCACTGGAAATGTAGCTAAGGCGGTTGACTTTATTACAGTTTTGGTTGTGAGGTTACAACATTTTCTTTTGTTTGGTTACAGAATTTGCCCTACAGACACATATTTTTGGGGAGCATGGTGGGGCTTTTTGTTTCCAGTTTAAGATTAGGATTGCCAGTTTCTCAACACATAACAGCCCTACACTTCATGCTGGGCCACCCTGTCATTGACGATATTCCTATAACAGCGTAGTGTTTTAGTAGAGGTACACAAAGAGCAATCTGACAACAGTTACAATATTTGTTATTGAATGATCCATCATGCTTTTCATCCATTTAGCGTTACATTTAATATCCAATTTAGTTTCTGTGATCACTTATATATATATATATTTTTTTGCTGTCTTCAACTGATTTCTGATGTTACTAAGAAGTCAGAAAGCTGTTCTGAAGACGTTCCTGTTGCAGAAAACTTTCTGACTGTAACACCACTTGAGACTCCAGATGTCTCATTCCAGAAAAGTCCATATAACCATTTCTATATATTTTATCAGCTTTTGATTATCTACCATTCTTGGTCCTGTGATAAGTATAGGGAAAAAAGTATTAGAATCAGCACACTATGAACCTTCTATCAAAGATGCCCTTATAAAAAATTAATCAAAAGCATCAGATTAGAAAATGTAGCAGCACTTTGGTATAGCACATTGTTTCATTATGTTCAGTGTGTAATAGAATAATAAAATATTGACCACTGCACCTTTTAATTTATGAAATTAAGCAATTAGCCAGACTAGCGCAAACGGTGATATTTCACTGCTTCTTGGTTGTACCGTTCGTCTTTAATCCCACTTAAAGTAGGTCATGCCTGCACAAGCAGGTCAGGTCAAGGGCCAGTTGTGAGGCATAAGATCAACATTTGTTTCCAATGTTGTGAGTCAGAGTCAGACTCTGATCCAGTAGGTCAGGACTCACCCTGTTACTACTGACTGACTTAACATGGCAGTCACTCAAGCAGCATGGCCATTCTCATGACAAACAAACAAAAATAAAATGTAATGCATCATAACCATGCTGTGATTTGACCTTACCACAGTTGTATGGCCACTTACTTGACCAGAGGGTGCAAAAACTGTACCAGGGACTCAGCATTAAGCAAAGTTGCTTGCCAGCTAATTACCACCCATTTCCCAGTGGTGTTATTGCTAGATTTCTGCCAGGACTATAATCATTGAGTCATACTATGTTATAATAGGCTAAATTACAATATCAAAGAACTGTGTGTAATATAAATTATGTTGACCTTTATAACTTGTTCGTAAACCGTTAATGTGTTGCCATTTGTACACTATTGATCAAGATGTATTATCCCATATTCCTGTAAAGATAACTCACCCGTGAGGGGAAAACCAGATAACACAACAAAGCACAGATGTTTATATCTACAAACAAATAAGGAGGATAGAAGGTACAGGTGATCATACTAAGTTGAGAACAAACGCACACAAGGGCTCATGGTAGCAGCAATGCAAAGCATGAGGGTAAGATTAAAATTAAACTGTAATTGTTAATCAGAAAAACATGCACAAAAATATACAGCACATATGTTTGTATTTTGTACACAAGTTTGTTGTATTAAGTCATGAATACATGCCGTTACTAACTATTGGTTGTGTCATCCATCCATCCATCCACCCACATCCCCATCCATCCATCTGTCCATCCACCGACATTCCCATCTATCCATCCGTCCATATGTGTATGTATTTTGTATATAAGATTGTAGTTGTATTAAGTCATGAATATATGCTGGTACGAACAATTAGTGTGTATCTATCTGTCCATCCATCCGTCCACATCCCCATCCATCCATCCACCCATATCCCCATCCGTCCATCCATCCATCCATCCATCCATCCACCCACATCCCCATCCATCTATACCCACCCAACAATAAAATTTACTTATTAAAGAAATAATCACAGGTTGAGCTAACAACATTAAAGTATTATTATTATTATTATTATTATTATTATTATTATTATTATTATTATTATGAAGTTACTAATATGCAGCTATGTACAGAAAATCACTTTCCAATCCCTCCATCACAAACAGCGCTACCCGGGGTCTAAAGGTCACAAGAAACAATGCATAATAAAAAATATGGCATGTTACCACAAATCTCTGTGTTCCATAATTACACTGCTCCAAATGAAACACCTACTCACATACTAACCTGAAAAAACCATTTATGACTCAAACAGTCTCAGGGAATTGCTGCTATTTCTTGGCTATTTGTAGACTTTGGGTGCTCACTGGACACCACAGCATGAGTGGAATCAGTCTTTCGCTCATTATTTTTGACCACATGAGCATAAATATGCACTGAAATGGGGCAGCGTATGTGAAAATGGATTATAGTTTGTTGGTTCAAAAGGCGGAGATCATCTATTAGACAATTAGCCTGTGCATGACGTGGAAAATCTGTACAAAGTTCTCCTCTAGTCACAACAGTTAATTCACTGATTTTATAACTATGCAAATTGTAAACCACTTTAACCCTACATATTTCCACCCACTTCCACATTGCCCATATTCACATGATTTACACAAAACACAATTATAAAAATAACATTATTATGATATGATTATGCCATCGCACAGGCTTGGGTCTCCAAAGCTGTAGCACAAAAGCAGGATGTTGTTGTTGTTGGTCAAAATGATTCAACTCTCTGCTCAGTGCACAGTTTTCATGATTTAAAGTCTGTAATGCCATAGTAATCAGCTGCTATTTGCCACCATTTAGTCTTGCTTTCACATTCTCTGGTTTCTCATCGCCTCGCTCACTTCTTCACTACGGCGCAGGCTGAATCCTTCTCTTCTTTTACTTCTCAAATGGCATGCAAATTGTGCATAGCTGAGCAGACACCAGCAAAAATAAAGCAATTTATGATGTGGGACATGGCTGTGTAATAGGTTTGGCAAACAGAGATGGTGTGTGCATACATCACCAACTGGCCTGTCTTAAATACACACACACATACACACAGAGAGAGAGAGAGAGAGAGAGAGAGATGCACAGCTGGGAAAGCCCTAATTATCCAACTACAGCCTAATTGTCTAGTAGATGATCTCTACCTTTTAACTAAGCTCTAATCCAGTTATCCAGTTTCCTACACGCTGCTCGAGACACCTGGGTAAGATCTATGAAGGACATATGCATAATGACCTATGAATATATTCATAGACCATTCATACGCTATAATTTATGACTGCATAAATTATAATGCCCACTTTGCATGATCTTCTGCTTCGGATCTGGTCCATTCTCCTTCATAGGCATTTCATGTCATTGGTTGATTACCTTATTGTGTCCACCTGTTCTGTGTTTTAGCTACATTAGTCTGTATAGCCCCTGTTGTTGCTGTAGTACCCAGTAGTATCCTTCAGGCCATCAATGTGGATTATGGAGAACTTTCATACTGCCTCCACTAAGCACATGTTCACAGAAACTCCTCAGTTCATACAGGGCACTATATTAAGTCATTAACTGAAAACTATCATTAATACTATAGATAGACAATACAATTATATCTATCTATAGTATTATGCAATTATACATTTATTTAACTTCAGGGTGTAGATATTTGTTGTTATCTAAATATACCTCATAGGTTATGCGTATGCTTATAATGCTTCATGATAGCTATAAAATGTAAAGTTTTCTTCAATGCTCCTAACAATGTATTCTGTACAATGCCTTATGATTTATTATTAGAGATATGACCTTTGTAGAAAGCGTTACAAAACGAAAATCTTGATTTATTATCTCTTCTTTACCATGAAAGCTTTGCTCAGTGTATCCAACACCCTCTGGTGGCTCCAATGTGAATACCAATCTTCCCATCCCATAATGTAGTATATCAGACCCTAGGGACCTCAGATGATCCACATCTTTGCTCTCTATTAACTTGCTAACTAGGTATGCACCAGATATTCATTGTTTCTTATAGCTTGATTCAGATCAAGCATGGATTTGTTACCTGGAGTTTTGTAGCCCACATTTGCCATATTCTCTATTCACCTTCTACGTCTAGTGTTCGTTTGTGCCGATGTATTGCGTCATCTCGTCAAAATTCAGACGAAGTCCTCTACCATTTACTCCTATTAAAGCACCAGGGTCATGTCTGGTGCCCCTGCTGCCTCGCTCCTATTGATGCCATTTGATTTGACTCCATCCACTCCACTGCCGCCATTCAGCGACCTTTATCTTGCAAATTTCAACAGAGTCTCTAATGAGTCTGACAGGTAATTATGGAGAAAGGGCTGTGCCGTAGTCAAGTCATGGCCAACAGTAATTAAGATGCAGGTAAAAGGCCTGTTTTAACAGATCTAGGATCAGTGTCCTCTACAGAACTGCTGACTATGTATGCAGAAAAAAAAAAATCAGAAAAAGCTGATTTCAGATCAGCCAAAAAAGGGCATGATATTTTATGTCTTTAGACCTGTGAAGGGAATTTTCAATGACGTGGTAAATACTCTCTTGTAAGTATTTAATAATGCCTCATAATGCTCAAATTATATATATATATATATATATATATATATATATATATATATATATATATATATATATATATATAAAATAAAGGCCATATGTACGATAATCTGTGAATGCATTCATAACAAAACAATTTTCCAAACACTTTACTTTAAACTTTATTATTAAGAGAATAATCAGTAGTGTTCATAACACATTATAACCCCAATAAAAACACTTAAATGTATACCATACTATATACTAAAACATAAATAATATGGTTCAGTATACAAATCATGTAAATGATTGAAAAAGATGTGATATAATAGCCAAATTCTAATAATGTGCTATGAACACTATGATGTATCCTGTTAGGAGTTAATAATGCATAATAAAGATATCCATTAAAGTAATGGAATTTTACCAATTATTATAACAATGTGTACAGTTTCTTAATAAATGCAGTATAACATGACTGGAACGTTGTGGGTTTCATTCTTTTGTTTTTTTCTGTCTGTCTTTCTTTCTGTTTGTCCTTTCCTTTCCTTTCCTTTCCCCTTAAAACATCAAAACAATGTTTTATTTACTGATAAAACCCACAAATTCTTCTCATAACACACTATGTAGTGCAGAGTCGACTTTGATTAAATGTGTTACACACTATAATGCGTAATAAAGGTCACAATAAGGCATCATTTCTTTCTGGAAGGTATGGTACGAACGCCTTATGAAAGCATGGTTATGAATATGTGCATAGTTCATTATACATGTGGCCTTCATAGAACATGTGTTAAAAAGGTAGAACAACCAACATGAAATAGAGTCTAAGCACAGTTATAATGATTCATGAATATGAATTCAGGCTTCACAGAAAATGTTGCCGATATTTAAAAAAAAAATAGAAAAATAAATATCTGCAAAATCCTGCCAGCCTTGGTGTAGAATGGCATCTCAGGTTTATGTTTGGTGCCTGGAAGAATGATAAGAGATTAGATATTTCGGCTCTATATGTCACTCGCGAGCACTGGCCGAGTCCTGACACCATTTTGGATGAACTCAGCACATATACAGATATAGAGTGGTGAAAGAAAAAGGAGGAGATAAGGCATAACAATGTTAATCTCAGGGGGGGAATGATTTCTCTCGATTCTGGGTCGTGAATAAAAATAAAATGCACGTGTGAAACTGAGATGGGGCGTTTGGGTGGAAGGCAAAATGTAGTATGGTATCGTCTTCATATTACCAAGCTAGAGGTCACCTCCCCATCAGTAGAGAATGGGAGAGATAGAAAAGGAATCAGTGAATACTAGCTTATCACATGCCTTCCTATTATGCTTTGCTTTCATCAACTGCTTTTTCCTCTAGCCTCTAGCCATATGGCTACATTCCCAGAAATGTTGTGTGCCATAACGTCAAACTCACATAATACATTAATGTCACTTTCAGGAAGCCCTAAAATACAAAGTCTTCCAAAATATTTCAGAAGTTTTTTTTTTTTTGCAATAAAATAAAGCAACAGGAAAGTAACCCAGTCAAATTCCACTTAGCAAAGTAATCCTTAAGAACAACAAACTCTCACATTGGAGTTTAATTAACACTTACTATTAAAGAAGTCAATCACGTAGTCGCCATTAAGCAGAGAGGAACAGCCTAGTGGCTGTTATTCCTGTGGGATTTGGCCTGATAGATATTTGACAGAGCTCAATTTAGCAGCCCTGGGGTCGGGCAAAAGAAACTCTGAAAGTGCCGTTTTGATTGGGAGGGGGGTCTGGGGAGAAGAGAGGTGGGTGCGTCTTTTGTCTGATGAAATAGTAATCAAGTCCTGAGCTCTGAAGTAGAGATCAGGCCCAAATTTCAGCTTTATGGCAAAAGACTCTCTGATGACATAATCTCACCTTATTGTTATGGCAGTAAATGGACACTTTATTCTCTGTAACAGAAGAATTTGTCCCCAAATGCGACTTTTATGTTTGCCCAAAAAGCTATAAGAGGGGGGGGGGAAAGACAAGAAAGTGATACTATACATTATGACATCATGATATCAGCAGCAAAATCTATAGTGCATAGACTCCAGTATAAGTGAATTTCCGTAATGACTGTTGGAGCAAACGATACAAAAATTCAATTAACCACTGCAGGATTTGCTCGCTAGTTCTTGTTAGCCATTTGCGCAACTCTGGGAGTGCCCGTTTTAATGTGACTGATATATGGACGCTACAACGAGCGCTCTCACCACTTTACATTCCTCTACAAATCATGAAACTGTTTAAATGTGTCTCCTGTCCCTGGCAGGCAGCTGTAAGAAAATTTCCGGCAGCCAGACCGCTGAGAGTGTTCATCAGAGTAATGCTATGGAAAAGCGATATGTGAGACAAGAGAGGGAGAAAGAAAGTGAGATAGATGTAAATCGTACCAGAAGAGCAGTAGAGCCAGACATGCACATGGTTCCCTGATGCAGACAGTGTCCCAGAGGTACTGCGGTGATGGATAATTAGTTTCGGAAATCATTTATTAGATTTGCGCCAAATACGTCAGGAGTAAGCTCCAGGATGGAGCGACGGTCCCTTTGGCAGCTCCAAAGTACTAAGAACCGATTTGATATCTGACCTGAATTTTTAATTCCGACAGCATTAATTTTTCAAGATACGTTATGGAAATATTAAGTTGCGCAAAGATGGAAAGACAAACACTGATAGAAATCGTGCTGGAAGCAGCAACTTAGAAGAAGATCCTATGTCACGTTTCATTCATCACCGTAATTGAGAGTGGATTTAAAGCAGCCAGAAACCCGCTAGCAAAAAAATTAATAAATTAAAAAAAAAATAAATAAATAAAAAAATCAAAGATCTGCTAGGATTGCAGTAGAACATACTGCTCGTGCGTCCCAAGGAGAGGATAACTTCTGAACCCATTATAGAGAAAGGCATATCCGAGAGAGTAGGAGAACAAACAAACAGTTTAGATGTAATTTCATATCTTCACTGCCCTGCTAATGAAAGAATAATGTGCCCCAGCATCAGGTTTCGCCTCAAGCGCTGTACACAAAAGCGACACACGGGCTCACACTATTTGGAGGAACTCGACGAATAATTAATGTGAGCAAATCGTACTGATTAATTTCCTCAGCGGGTCAAATGTTAAACTCAACTTCCTGTGTTTAACATGGATTGCTAATTATACCGCAGCGTAGCAGCGTAGAATGCTGATTGGTCAGAAAATGGAAGATGTGTTCATTGCGTTGTTGTTTCTGTAGTAACAAACCTTTGCATATGATATGGAGGCTAAGTAAACGTAAAAAGAGGAGATGGAGTCTCCAGTGTCAGAGCTTTCGTACTAGCCTGAGGTAAAGCTATTAAGGAGGTAACTATGGTATATTTTAATTTATAGGAAATGTTCAGGATGGACAGCTTGGGATTTTCTCACTGCAAGCTAGGCATTTTATCTTTATTTGAAAGAAAAAGAAAGTGAGGGAAAGGATATTACATTTACTTTTCTGGCATTTAGCAGGCAGCCTTATCCAGAGTGACTTACAATTTATCTCATTTTATACAGCTGAGCAATTGAAGGTTAGGGGCCTTGCAGTGGCAGCTTGGTGGACCTGGGATTCAAACTCACAACCTTCTGATCACTAGTCCAATACCTTAACCACTAAGCTACCACATACTTTTCTACCTTAGGTTTAAGGCAGATTGCTGAAAATGATTGCATATATTCTATCTAGTAGCTAGTGGTCATTCAGGGATTCTTTTTATTGACTGACAGCATAAAAGATGCAATTGTATCGCATCAGTATGATCCTTATAGTTAACTTCTATATGATCCTGTACATACAGCTTCCATTATCTTCCATAGCAAACTCGAGACCAGACAAAAATCACGGCTGGCTTCTGTAACCTTTTCTGCTCCATTCTCCTCTTTACCCCGTCCATAATACTTACCCCTGGCAAGGTCAGCCGCAGAGCCGTGTAACTACTGAGCAAATATTGACCCTCTATCAGCCTCCTTCTACTCTGAGGCTAGACAGTAGGCACAGCCGTGCTATTTTCTAGGAAAGAAAGATGAAGAAGATACAGACGGCTACACTATGCAGCAATTTCCTATGTAATAGTCGTAGTCAAAGGCCAGCGAGCCGGTCATCGAACGTACGGGGAAAATTGAAGTGCCTGCTCAGGTCAAAGCTATTTGATGACAGCTAGTTTTCCGTCATCACTATATCAGACTTCTAAGGAGTCTGTAAGTAGGATTTTAAAGTTGTTTTTTTTATGTTTTCTTTAAGGGAGCAGTTTACTAGAATTAGAACTAAACCCAAAACTGGACGTAAAAAGTGTGTTTGCTCACTTCAGAGTGCTGGTCTGAAACACAGCCGTCTTTAGCGAGTCCGTAACTCGGTAATTGGTTGTTATGAAAGAAAGAGAAAGAATCGTCCTGTCTTGAATTTAGGAGATTTGATGTGACGAGCTCGGGATAATGCTGTAGAGGAAAATGAGAGCGAAAGACAGTGTGTTAGAGGAGCTCTTTTCAGACGTGTCAACAGAAATCCTGGTGCAGACTCATCACAGAAAATGTAACGGCTCAGATTTAGACGTGTGCGAATACACAAAGACGCGTGCGCACACACACACGCACAAAAGGAAAATGATGCACAATGACGTCTCCAGAGGATCCTCGAACATATAACAACAATAATTACACTATGTAGACTTGGCTAATTTAGCAAACTGCATCGCTAAATGCTAAAAATTGTCCAGACGTGTCGCATCCATCAAAGACGAGTTTATTTATTTTTTTAACCATCTGCATTCACACAAAACTATTGCACAGGCATAAAGCATATATTGTCTAGCTTGTTCCCACCATCTTGCTGCACCTCGCCTCAAAGCAGAGCAACCAAGAAGTGTAGTTTGGACAATTGTCCGATTTTGCAGTTATATGTAGTCTGTAATCTAGTCCGTGCTCTCCAGCTGAGAATGTGAATCACATTGAAAATCCTCTGCACCCGTTTCCAGTTCAGAACGACACAAAGGCTATTGCCGTGTCAACGAAAGGCTGTCTGTAAACATTTCAGCTTTCAGGTCGTGTTATAGGAATAAATTCATAATGCATTTTAATTGGAGCCTTTTTCAATGTGTAGGCAGATTGTGTTAAACACGCTAAACTTTCTTCATGCTAAACTGCTGACCAGCTTGCCCCGAGCCCAAAGGTCATTAGCCGACTCGCGTGCCCTGCAGACGACATCGTTATTTTTCTTATCTGTTCGTTTGGGTGGTGATGTACCCGACACGCTCGCGCTGAATCATCCCACTGAGACTAAACGCTTTCCTAAATGGCAACAGCCAGTGGGACAGAGACGTGTCTCACCAGCTGAGCCATGCGCATTAGAGGCACCAGTGTAAACTCAAACAGCTTCAGAGGTTCCTACTGCTAAAATCCCAGAACAAAACAAACCGAAGCATGCATATTCAGAGGCAAAAAATAGAATATATATATATATATTTTTTTTTCTTCTTAAGACAGTGCTACTCCCATGCATAATCTAAGAGGTCTTGTTTATTAATGTGTGAAGCTTCCAGTAGCAGCAGGAATCAGTGTGCAGCCCCGCATAGCAGCACTTTAATATCAACCCTAATTAATAATTAACACCGAGCTTGCATCAGCCCTACTCTCAGTCACTCTGAAGCTGTGGAAGTCTCCCGAGCTGTCATGCCGACTCATCTTTCAACACAGGAAGGGGAAAAAAAAACAAAACAGACAGGACAAAAGGTCTGTCTTTGCAGAAGTGTCTCCAGTCTCAGAGGAAATCACCAAATCAACAATCTCTAGCTGAATAACTTTTGCTGGACGTATAAATATGGTCAGTAGGAAATCAGAACATATGTGACTAGCGAAATCTAGCATTTCTCTTTCTTTCATACAATCAGTTGTTTACATTCTTGGCGTTGTTTGTCTTCCATGGAATACCCTATTTACGATGCGATATTTATACACCTTTATAACGTTATGTAGCATACATAACGGCTCACATGAAAATGATTACATGTAGAATCTAACACTATAAATAGGGCGAGTGCATGTGATTCTTTCACTGCAGCCAAACAAACATGACCGAAATGGACTCCTAACTCCTAGCAACCACCAGCAATCCCACACCTGCAGTCACGAATCCTTTTAATTATGTTCACTGTGTTCAATTATGTATGTTTGGTTTTTGCACGACTTCTGATTTTCCAACGTGTTCCAATATTTTTGCCCTGTTCCTGATTTTCAGCCTGTTCCAGTATTTTTGCCCTGCTCCTTCTTTCTTGCTTTCTCTCTCTCTCTACCTCACAAAATGCTTTAGAACGGTTGTGGATGTGACTGTAACTATATAACTGTAGGACATGTCTGCTAAGCACTATAAGATATTATATAAGCTCTATAATATACCATTACATGATATGCTGGAAGGGAATATTTTTCTTTAACATAATATAGCTTATTCAAATGAACAAACAAATCAAATGAATAATGGCGTATACATTTCATTATTTATGCACATAGTTTAATTCTCTATGTAAGAATTTATCACGCAATGGGGAAACCCATGTGTATGTTTTTCTTTCCAAGATATATGCACATTGACGCACTTTCATTTTCTTAACAGCTAAGCATTTTTTATTTCACTTATTTACTGAATGACATGCTGTACATTTATCCATTAATAGTTACTTATATAACGTTGATGGAAATGACTGTTATGAAGTTATCTCTATATCTGTAAACAGCTGTTCTGTCACCAGCCTCTTTTTTCCCCCCTTGAAGTTAATGTTAATGTTACTGAGAATTCTCCAAAATATTCTTTCATAAGTCTTAAGCATGTTCACAACAGTAGTTGAAACAGAATCACGGCATTTTACGACTAGCTCGGAGTTTCACGTTATGTGAGAAGATGTTCACCTTTGCGTTTGATGAACCATCTGAACTGTTCACGTCTCTGTATAATCTACATACCTATATACCAATCCATTACCTGTGCGTTAGACCCACTCCGGGCTGAAAAAGAGGTAGCAATTTGAGATATGGTGATTTTTTGCGTCACATTCTGCCACACAGCCTGGGAGGATGATGATGAAGTGATGGATCCTTGACACTGCTATAATTATCATTTGATAAAGCTAGGGAATGCAGTGGAAGGCATTGGCAAACACGGTCTGAGTAATGATTCAGTCTATTTCAATATGCCACCCCGTCTTTTACACATCACTCACACTGCCTATTGATGGAGCAGGCCATTATAATATTTTCATAGCAGATTGTGTGTGTGTGTGTGTGTGTGTGTGTGTGGGGTTTTTGACTGATGTCACACACACACACACACACACTCATTCAGAGAAATGTACCTTCAAGCAGAAAGCCGGGGCGGAAAGACTAATGTGTTACTCAGAAAATATTAATCAGCTTGCTACATCCTTGATGACCAAGATACTGTGCAGATGTTACTACTCGGAGCTTCTGCATATGAATGCAATATACTTCCTTCTAACTTAAAACAGATCAGTCTCTCTCTCTCTCTCTCTCTCTCTCTCTCTCGCTTCAGGGGATAATCTCATCTGGAAACTGCAGATTTGTACCTAAAAACTACTGCTGTAATTACAAAGACAGTCTCAGGACTCTTAATCACAATATTCTCCCTCCTACACATCTGTAGTCTTTTACAGCTGTGTACTATAATGATTTATAATCCTACTATCCGCTGTCACCTGGAAGAGGATGAATTCTATGGATGCAACCCGTTTTTGTGTTTTGGGACACACCCGCTTCAGCTTTAAATCCGATTACAGAAACAAGTAGCGGCTTTGCTTCCTGTCAAGGTTTTCTCTTTTTCCTCATGTATTCTCAGGGAGTTTTTCTTTCCCGCTGTCACTCTCCAACCAAAACTGCAAATTTTAATCTGACTTTTTCTTTGTGCACTCGACTTATTAAATATTAAATCTGCTAAATCTATTTGTTCTCTTTCACCATTGATTACTACTTGTACCCGTAGCTCATCTTTTTCTTCGCTTTGCCGCCTTTAAGAGTTGATACCGTGCAGTTTCTCTTTTAAAAGATCAATAAGGTGTTCACCGGAAACCGCCGGCAAGTCTTCCTGCACTGCGGAATCGCACAAAGTGGCGTCTCTGCCTTCCTTCGATCCCTAGTCTGACTGCACAAACTGCTTTCTCGCTCCTCAGAAAAACATTAGACAGCATTTCCTCTGGGGTGGAAGAACATGGCAGTTAAGTCAGTGGTGATGGAGTGGGATGGGGACGAGGGACAGAAGGTTATACAGAACGTTCAAATGGCGAGAACAAGACGGCAGGTGATTTCGGTCTCTGATACATGGCAAGGCTAATTTCTGCATGCTAATTATAGCCCCACGTATCGGCCAAGGCTAGTCAATGGTCCCCTGGGTGAGAGCAACCTGGACTCTCATATCGCTGATGCTACACAAGGGCTGTTCAGAAACACGGCTCATTATCAGTCCTCACGGGAACTGGGCTATCTTGGGGACAGAGAGAGAGAGAGAGAGAGAAAACATAATGAGCAATTCTCAGAGCTTGACTGTGGTACTGTTTGATAGGGTAGCCTAATCAACACAAGTGACTGTGACCCTAGGCTTTTCACCGGTTGTAGCTGTAATAAAGTCATTAAATTAAAGAATTCCCGTGAAAAAGGCTCCATTTTCTTTTTTTTCTTTTTTTTTTTTTTTGGATGGAGGAGATTTGAAGGTTTGTCAGCCTTTTAAAGATCCTATGGGTTTAGAAACAGAATCTTCATATTGAAATGCTTGTGAGATATGCTGGATTGTTGATGCTGTGTTTTCATTATTGGCGTCAGAGCGAGGATAGTGCTAACGAAGTTACATTTGAATTGAACGGCAGAAAAAGTGATAATGCTTACATTTCTCTGTGAGCAGCTGTTTACTGCTTTCTGGCTCACCATTTTCCACTGAGGTTGAATAAGAAGGCTAACATAGACGGAAAACTCAAAATTCCAGACGATCTACATGATGTCAAGCACAGTGAGGTTTATCGAATTATTACCATTAAAGTTGAAGCTTTCAAATATGATCTATTTGAGCCAGTGTAAAGATGAGGAGGCGCGAGAACCGGCCAGACTTGAAAGCTCTAATTAAAGCTCTGCTGCATCACTCTTTTTAAGTAGAGATAAATCCCCATTGGCGCCACTACAAGCAGGTAGTCGAACAACATGGTGGCTGATGTTTTCCACAGCGATGATTCAAGTCAGTGCAAAAATCAACCACGGACCTGACTGAAGATCTTTAATCATGAACGTTAAGCAAGTTATGCATGGTTAATGTTTCCTTTAAGATCCTTAGCTACTCCTTTTAAGAAACCCTTTATCTTATTATTAGGAAGGTTTTTTTTTTTTAAATCTATTTAAACAATTTATTGGCATCATTTCACCCAGGAAGTTGCTTGACCTCCAAGCTTTGCTATTGCATTATAGCCAGGATGATTAGTGCAATATTTATTAGTAGTTTTAGAATAGCTGCGGTATTGCCAACACTGCACTTATGCACTGGATAATGCCAAAGGAATCAATCGCAGCGAGGAGAAAAAGTGCAGAAGTACAAACATGCAGAAGGACTAAAATATGAGAGAAGGCAAGAGCAGCAGTGACTTGAAGGTGAAATGCAAAGAAATAATATTTACAGAAAAGGAGGAAGGAAGAAACGGATGAAAAAGTTTCTGCGGGAATGGACGGAGGACAGCAGTCATGTGGGAAGACCTACAGAGGCGCAGCTTTGATGGTGGGTTCAGGAAGCCCCATGGCCCTGAACCACGGAGCATGCTCGGTTCCGAGACTCTGCACCACACAAGGACACCTGAAGGATGGTTGCCATGGGCAACCAGGGTAGAGAGAGAGATATATATATGTGTGTGCGTGCATGTAGGTGGATATGTACAGTTTGGATTTCTGAGAAAGGTGAAGGAATTTGTGATAGAGTGTGTGTTCATCAACAGAACATGTACACTTCACAAACAGCATAGCAATAAGGCTTGACTACATGAATAATCTATGTTACCACTCTGCCTCTCTCACACACACGTTTCCACGTCTGTCATCTATTCAAGGACGTGAGACATCTTAGACATGTAATTACTGGCGCTGTCGCAATAATTAATATAGCCTAATGTGTGAAGTGACACAAGCCACCTCCTGTTCCATTCACCATGTTTGGACACAGAGCGTCGACAAACACAAGAGACCCTAATAATATCTATTGAAAACAGACCAGGTTCCTCTTTTTAAATGAGTGAATACACAAACATGATTATGGGCAATCCCACAGCTCTCTGTGTCGTCTTTGGCATCTACAGAATCAGGACTTGTCTTCCTCTCTTGTAGATATTTTCTTTTAAAAATCTGTTCATATCATGTAATTCTATTCCTAGAAACTTTACATTACAGCACATGTTTTATAGCATACACAATGCCTTATAGCACATGATCATAATAGCTGTTAATTACATTTATGCTCATGACATTTATTAATTGATTGAACAGACTAAATTATCTTGCAACCTGTACTATGAAGGCCATACGAATAACCACGTACACATATATTCCTAACAGAATGCATTTATAAGCCATTATACACACAAACTATTTATGAGAAGGCATTACAGTTTGTAGCATCGTTTATAATGCATACATAAATTGTTTAAGGAAGTGCTTATAATGCGTCATATCACTATTATATCCTCATAACGCAAGTTAGGGATTAAAGGCGTTGCATTTTCATTATTAGCTATAACAACTTGCATAATGCTTCATGAATGCATTATTAAATGTTATGAATATGTTATGTATGTTATGAATGTCAGTATGTGTATGATGATCATATACAGATTCCATACTTTCTATGAAGTTCATATGTATAATAACTTATGAATGCATTCATAACCTGTCATAAGGCATTATATACATTAATTGGAGTTTTGTATAATGTATATTTATAATACATTATTGCACTTAGTGAGTCAAGAACTTCACATATTCTAACAAGTTGTTTTTCCTACGACTTCCTGCTGTCCTGTTAACTGTTCATAATGAATAATAAAGACAGCTATGAAGTGTAAAGCATTTTAATAAATAATTAACAACTTATGACTGCATCTTGTAACATGATATAAATGTGTCC
Organism: Hemibagrus wyckioides; assembly: GCF_019097595.1. Classification (NCBI taxonomy): domain Eukaryota; kingdom Metazoa; phylum Chordata; class Actinopteri; order Siluriformes; family Bagridae; genus Hemibagrus; species Hemibagrus wyckioides. Next base: position 13,755,667 of record NC_080738.1, on the reverse strand, counting down.
ATAGTTTATTATAGCTATGACCCTGAAAGATGTTACCATGTATATTATACCAGATCCTATGTTATAGTGCATTATAACATTAGTATCTACAATGTTGTCATTCTATATTATAACTCTATAATATTTATCCTAATATTATGAAGTCATATACACTTATGCTTAATAAAGTGTAATTGTATGATCAGTTAATATAAGGTTATCTGTACCGTCATAAAGGTATTATGTATGCTACATAAGTATAAATCATTTATTACGACAATATACTGTACATATATGATTCATAGACAGTTCATACACAACATATTAGTCTGTGAAACATGCACTTGGCAAGGTATGAGTAAAAATCAAAATCAAAACCCACTGAGGAAACGTTTTTCACTGCATCTCTTTGCAATTATTTACTCTCGAGCTTTTATATTTATACATCAAATTGATTTTCTTTTCTCTGACAGAGTTTTGCTAACAGACACCAGGTTGTTTTTTTGTCACTGAGACACAAAACACTTTCAAAAATTAAACCTAGCAGCTTTTGACTTCCCAATAAATCCTGGCACTTAGTCAAATGTGATCTCAACAAATTTTCACATCACTGACTCTGACCCTCTATCAATATTGGTTTCGATCTAGCAATCTGGCTATTTGCTCAGGCATTTCAGCGATTTCATACAACCCAGTATCCACAACCCCTTTGGGTCTCTGGCACTCTTGAGTGGGAGATGATTCGGTTCAGCAGCTTTAATCATCACCAAGAGTCAAACAAGCTTTGTTTCTGATCCATCATGCAGAGACAAATGGATTGGAATTATATCCTTGCTGACCAGTAGAAAACATCTGCTTAAATCCTAACCGTTGCTTAAATGTAGTATTTTAATGATTATTAAAATAACTGAATTTCACTTGCAGTCTTTTACATTAAGTTACTATTGTCTAATATATTGTTGATCTTTCGGCTGCTCCCTACGCGCATGAGGGGTCGCCACAGTGGACCAACTGGTCCTCACAACAACCTGGCACAGGTTTTTACGCCGGATGCCCTTCCTGACACAACCCTCCCATTTTATCCGGGCTTGGGACCGGCACTGCATCCAGTGGCTGGGGTGGGGGCACTGGCTGGGACTCGAACCCGGGCCTTCCGCATGGTAGGCGAGAAACCTTGTCTAATATATCGTCTAATATTTTTAAAATGTTTTTTATTTATTTTGTATCAGAGGTTTGGCTGGTAATTTTATATATATATATATATATATATATATATTAATATAAATATTATATATATATATATATATATATATATATATATATATATATATATATATATATATATATATATATATAGTGTATATATTATATATGTAATTTATATATTTGATTGTTGGCAAACCTACACATCATGCTAAATTTTTACTCTAGAAATATTTATAATATTTTTAGCCATCTTTCCCCAGAAATGGATCGGCAGAAATAGTCCAGGACTAAAACATTTCCACATTTATACTATATCCAGAAAAATAAAAGTAGCATGTAGAAAGCCATTGTAGCGATGCTATATTGGACAGCTGACGATTCATAAATGCCGTTCTCCAATATTTAGAAACAAATGATGCCAGTGCCAGGGTGACTCACTGCAGAAAGTCAACAGAATGATGCAGAATAGAACACCGCGATTTTGGTTTTTCCCTCCATCTTTTGAACTTTGGAGAGCAGCAAAAAATAACAAGGATTCTACAGAATGAGAATGCAGAGACTAATTTGGCACTGCCAATCAAAATCCACTGGCTGAGGGATGCGACAAGCGGGCTGTTCAATGGGGGATAATGAATTGTAGTACACACATCTGCACAGAGTGAGCAGAATTGCGTCTCAGGGACTCGTGACCATGCACGCACCCCGCATCCATCAACTAGAGAGCTGTCTATTAATCACCAGCAATAACTAGACACTCCTCTCGCACAGGATTTGAAGAGGGTCATATACAGCCCTTGTTCGTACTCGTATCTCTCTTCCACACGCGTTTGAAGCAATCACACTTTGCCAATCAGATCCGAGCCAATCATTTGAATAACATCTGAGATGCTCGGAAAATGAGAGTTCACCTGAATACTGCATGTTAAATGGAGCGATTATTATTGTGATGTGATTCCCAATCTGTCTTATAAGCAAGCATTCAGAAAGTAAGCCCCTTTCACTTATCCTCCAAGCTAGAAAAGCGGACTGACGGATCCCATCAGTTGACTCTGTCTGAAAGAGAGATAAATACTTGTGCCAGGAGTCAAAGCTTACAGGCTCTAGCTATGCTAACGTGCAAGATTAAAGTAATTTCGTGTCGAAAGCTCTAAGCCATTCTTCACTTTTTTTGTTTGTTGCCAACAAAACTATTCAGACTGAATAAATTCAGACTTATCCAAATGGCTTCACGGCATGAAGATTAAAGAAAGAAGTCAATTATTTCCAGGCTGATTTTCAGAGCTCAGAATAAGACTTCTCAAAACAGTGCAAAGTCGGCAAACGTTCAGCTGTTGACACAGTAGCAGAGGATGATGAAATATTGGCCTGGCCTAGACGCGGCAAAGAAATGACATCAGGTATCTTTGCAGAAATGTCTTTCGATAATAATTAGTAAATATAAGTTAAGTAACCACACTGGTAGAAAGGTGATGAGAGACTACTCACTTTTTTCTTTTTTTCCTTCAGGCTCAAGACTGCACTTTTTTTTTTACTGCCACTTTTTCATCTGTATCGGCTGACAGTCTCAAATCCGTAGAGGGATATGCCAAACATTTCCATGTTAATTATGTAAATTTAAACAGCTTAGCAACTTGAGATGCAAGGGAGCTGCAATCCAATTATATGAACCAGCAGAGGAAGAAAAAGAAAGGAAGGAAGAAAGCAGAGACGGTAAAAGGGACATTGCTATTTAAAGGGAGAAAGAGGACCGTCTATTGGATTTAAGCTGCCATTTCAGTACATCAAGAATCTCAGTTCACTTCTCAGTACTTAAACTCAGGATCAGTTTCTCTAGGTCACAATATGAGTGTCTATTTACTGGTGCTGGGGGAAAAGGTAGGAACTATATTTTCTCTCTCTCTCTCTTTGGAGAAATGATGCTTCAGAGCTAGGCATATAAATTGTGACTAAGTTCCTTGGCGAATGGTAGGCATTATAAATTTAATTCATGGATGAGCACTAAGGGATGCCAAGAGCCAATAACGTCAATACAGACTGAGCTGAAGGCAATTGACTGCAATGTGCGCGCCTGTTTGGCAGACACAGATGCTTGATTGATACAGATTATGGCTAAAAGCCGTACTGAGCGAGAGGATGAAATGAGCAAGCGATAAATGGGGATATGGATGAGAGCAGCACCAGAAGGTGGCAAGAAAATGTTAAAAAAAAAAAAAAGAAAAGAAAAAAAGTATAGTGAGAAACATTAAAGCATGTGGTGAAGACAGCAACATAACACAGGCTATAAAAAAAAAAGACAGGAATAGTGGGGGAAATTAAAAGGTTTCTTTGCCAGCTTAACATCTTGTCTTGACTAAAAAGCAGTGAACTGTAAGCCACAGAAGAAGGTTGCAGGATCACTGGTCATTTCTTTAAGATAGGGGTCAAGAAACTGGCCAATGTCCAACTCGCGAGCAAATGCTGCCATGATGAAGCCCTAATGAGCAAGCTACTGGCAACAGCGGCAAGGAAAAACTCCCTGAGAGAACATGTGGAAGACACCTTGAGGGGAACCAGACACAAAAGCGAGCTTTTCAGGGTGACAGCAGATGGTGAGATTATAAATCATTACTCTTTAACAACTATACTGTATACTATAATGTTAAAAAATGTGAATAGGTGTCCTAGGTTGATCACAGGAGAGTTTTTATTATTATACCAGCAGTTCTTTGGTACAAGCCTAGGGAATCCAAGTGAGATTATCCATTGAAGCAAGCAAAGGTGAGATTTGGGCATAAATTTGAGAAGTGCCCAATTTTAGGGTCTACACATAAATCAGTTCACTTTGTTAACTCATATGGCAGATGCTTGTTTTTTTTTATCCAAAGCAAGATACAATTGAGTTACAGTATAACTGATCTGAGCAGGGCCTTGCACAAGGGCCTAACAATGAACACTTGACAGTACCACACTTCGAATTTACATCCTTCTAATTAGTAGTACATTGCTCTAACCAGTGAGCCAGAAATTCCCAGTGCTTACTTCAAAATAACTGCTACAACCTCAGTCCCAGAAAACAGAGGTGATGCACCTCAATGACTACATGCAAATGGTTCATTCTCCATTAATCATGAAATGTTTTGGGACAATGGTTATTATGGCCAACATCCAGCACTACATGGCCAATATACTAGACCCCCTGGAATTTGCTTCTATCCCTAACAATTCCATAGAGTCAATCCTGGCTGCCATACAAACAGCCCAATTCCACTTGAAGAATAATGATAGTGAGAATTCTCAGCAATTATCACAATTCTCTCCTCACACACAACACAGCCTTGGCTGGCACAACCTTGGCTGATGTTCTCAAAGTCTGGTCCAGATAGTTGGATTAGGGAAGGTCTCTTCTAACAAACTGATCATGAACTCTGGAATCCTTGAAGGACTTTCCCCTGCTCTAGATACTTTTCATAATGAATTCATATACAGTTGAACAAAACTGAGAACAGTGGACCAAAGAACTACACCTCAGTGATTCTAAAAACTGTAACCACTCAAGGACTTGTCCTTCGTCAGTCCCCTGTTTGAGGACACTTCATATGACTGTCACTACAGGGTTGTGGTCAAATTTGACAGGATTGATCACAAAGGCGTACAGAGATGTCAGATCTGCTGGAATGCTGGAAGAATAACAGATCCAAGTGGAGGAAGATGACCAAAGAACAGTGAATCAATAATTGTGAGGTAAGGAGGGTGAACAACTTGCTGGTGACAGCAGTGGCTATATTTCCTAAAAACAATGTTGACTACAAGACAGAGGACTACTGACTGTTAATGTAAATGCTCTGGACAGCCAAGCTAAATGTCCTCATGCCAAAAGGTCAAACCTATCCCACCCAAGATCGGTGCAATCCTGCAAAGCACTCTTGTAAACGGTGTATTTGCTATCCGGAATCAAGATTCATCGATTCAAGTTTTTACCCACAAACTGAGAACAACTCTAACACCCACCGTTTACCAATCACAACATAATGAACTCTACAGTATATTCTTTAATAAGCTGCCCAGCGGCCTCCTACATCTAACAATTCCCCTTTCCACTTTCTAATGTAGATTGCGCTGTAATAACAGCTTGCAATATAATAGCTGCTTTTACTACAATTGCACTGTTGCAATTGAACAGTCCATAATTTGAATTTATCTCTACATGCGCTGTCAAAATAGAGTATCTTTTTAACAAGTAAATATCTACATGCATATGGACATCAGTTCACAGCTTTTATTGTACACAGCTTTTATTGTTTCTCAAGATATGAAGAGATTTAGTCTTCTAAAGGAGGAAAAAAATGAACCTGACCTACAACGCTGCTTGAGTGGGCGGCCCACTGAGCTTAATAATACCATAATTACACTGCTTTATCCACAGTAGCATTGAGTGATTCTTAATTTCAGTCATCTGAGTTTAAAAAGCTACAATTGCATTAAAAAGGTCTTTAATGACAAGTGACATGATGGTGATCTTCACTGAGATCTGCAGTGTTACACCTGATCCTACTACCTGAAGAGTCTTGGAACTTTTGTGCTTCCTTCTATCTGAAGAAAAGCTTAAAATCTCAGTACTAATTGAATGTCCCATGGCAGTAAACTTTCAGGAGTTACTCAAGGCTCAATATTAGGTCCATTTTAGTTGTGCATATCACATCATATAAGTATGAGATTCTGGTTTAAAGTGGCATATTTTGGATATTGGGTTAGAAAGATCTGACAGTGGATCCTGCTGGGTACTGTGTGCCACTTCCTTGACCTTTATTATTGTTAATATTGGTCAGTGAAAAACTTGAAAAACAAAAAAGATGCTGTCTGAGGGTTTAAATAATACTTTTGTAGGGTTAAGACACCTTACTTTGTAGGACACATTTGAACAATGATTGTTTCCCAAACATAATGGATTCACAACTGAAAGCAAGATTGGCAATTAACTATACACAACACTCAAAAATGGGTGCACACACATACAAGTCATTATTTAGGACAAAAGAGTTGATCAATAGCGTATAAATATAATAAGAAAAAAAAAACCTGACCTACCATGGCCCCCACGTGTAAGGAAGGGCATCCTGTTGATGGCAATAGGCACAGTGCCATGCTTGTTGTGAAAATGGTGGACATGGTGAGTCGTGCTAAGGCTGGACGAGACTCTAGCTGAAACAGCAGGACCAGGAAAAGCTAGTAAGGACAATGACAGAACTAGCCTCCATAAACTGGCCCAAAACACTCTGGGTGGGGCTGAGGGCGGGGTATGCGGGGTGAGTACTAATCCGCTAAGCAAAACAACTGCCCCAAGAGGGAACGGAGAGGGGAGTGGGACTTCCATGCCCTGCCTCCTCATATGATAGAAACAGAAAGACATATCAAACCAATGCAGGATCCATAATTCCTAGATTCCCTGTGAGAGGGGGGATACTTAAGAGATCGGCAGCAAAAAAAAAAAAGAGGAAAATAAATTCCTCAAAAAATATTTACAAATACACGTTCAGGACAAAATATCCAATCAAAAACACAAGACGAATCCTGCTCCAGGGGTTGCAGCTGTGTATTCCGACGACGACACAATTCCTTATTCCTCCGGAATGATCTGAAGCTCGACAAAAAAACAGATCCTTTCCAAAAAAGTCCAAAACAACAGGAAAAAAGATGACGACCAAAAATAAACAATGATTGGAAGACAGGACCTACAATGAGGTGTTCGTTCATCCAAAACTGACAGCCATGGAAAATTGAATGAACTCGTAAATATCTTTCAAACATCAGCCATCTGTCTTTAAAGGTAGTATTTTAAAGCACTCGGTGTGGCTGCGACACTCGTCTCACTGGTCCTCAAGCTCGATATCATGTTAACGGGACTTCCAATTAACATGCCGATCCATTATCAAGCAAATGTCTCCATAATGCATTAATTATTTCATGACCAGATACATGACATCAAAGAAACAATATAAAAATATATTAATGAAAAAATGAAAATGATCTATAACAAAATGAAATAAAGATCAAATCTGAGATGACTGAAGAGCAGCCGAATACAGTTTCCGATCCTCAGAGGAACGCTGAACACGCCAAAGTCTGCAGCAGAGAAGAGGAGGAGGATGGAACAGCCGTGAAAGCGAGAAAAAAGGAAAAAAATACAAAACCAACACGGACTAACTCTAAGACAGATCCTGTATACTTTTCCTGAGAGATGTGCATCTGAACGAGTGCCATCAAGGATGAAAAGATGAAGACAGCCGGGTGTCTCCTCTCCGACTGCTTTGCATCACAACACAAGAAGAAAACAACCTTCTCTCCCAGAAGCCCTTCTCCCTCCTGATCTCTCTCTCTCTATTTTTCCACACCTCCAATGTTGAGGTTTCTTCGTTGCTCAGCAAAAGCCGCGATGGTGTAGTGGGACTTTGAGCGCAGGAGGCTGCTGTTGCGCGTGCGGCTTCGAGGCGATCACAGATTCATGAGAGGAGAGAGAAAAATCCGTCCTGGGATGCTGGCTTGAAAACATCTGCGAGCGCGAAAAGGCAAAAGGCAACGGCAGCGAAAGGACACGAGAGGAAAAGAGAAAGAGGATGGCAGTGCTACGGACGTGACCAGTGTGTATGTGCATGTGTGTGAGATTGTGTGTGTGTGTGTGTGCATGTGTGTGTGTGTGTAGGTTTGTTGCTCCGTGCTCCACAGCCTCGGTCTCAGACTGAAAGATAGAGCAATGCAGACAGAGAGAGAGAGAGAGAGAGAGAGAGGGAGGGTGGGGGAGAGAGAGAGAAACTGAGAAGGAGGCAGAGAGGAGGGGGTGACTGGCATGCAGACTTGCTTGCATAGACCGACACACAAACCACAGATTTATAAAAAATATATGCAATTAAATATCTCCTGATTTCTTAGACTATAATGCTGAATGGTCTTCCACACACATTACCACAAGGAAAAACGCTGTCATTAAAATACAAAACATACAGATAGAGACCTCACTTTGATTCTCCTGCTTCACACATACACACACACTTATTTACACATGACTGATTCCTTGACAAAATAAATAATTTAGTCTCCAAGAAATGAGCAACTTTTCCCCCCTTCATCAGTGCGAGTGCCTATATTTAGACTGCTTTTGTATTTCCTTTGTTCCCCCCCCCTCTTCCCGACTATTCTTTCATCCCTTTTGGTATATATATATATTTTTTTTTCGCAGCGCACAGATCTTTTATCTGCTAAATTCCCTTCCTTTTTGATGTTATGCCTTTCCTTCATATTAAGTAGGAAAATGAACAGGCGGAGTGGAAAGGAGGAAGATTTGGGGTTGTGGGGAATGCTAAATCTGAGAGAGGATCCTTTTTAACACTGATTTCGTGAAGGTCTATCATAAACGACTGCTATAGATAGATAGATAGATAGATAGATAGATAGATAGATAGATAGATAGATAGATAGATAGATAGATAGATAGATAGATAGATAGATAGATAGATAGATAGATAGATAGATAGATAGATAGATAGATAGATAGATAGATAGATAGATAGACACTTCATTGATCCCATGAGGGAATTTCTTGTGTTACAGCAGCTTAGACAGTTACAAGAAACATCACACACAAAAATATAAATTGTAAAATGACACATAAAAGGGAAACGTGAACACCTGCTCATGAAAATATCCAATAAGCCAATCATGTGGCTGCTGTAGAATGCATAAAATCCTGCAAGTACAGGTCAAGAGCTTCAGTTAATGTTCACGTTGACCTTTCGGAAAAAAAATCTGATCTGTGACTTTGACCGTGTCATGGTTGGTGGTCCCAGGCGTGCTCGTTTGAGCATTTCAGAAACTGCTGATCTCCTGGGATTTTCACTGCCACAGTCTCTAGGGCTTATGTGGACTGGTAATAAAAAATAAATAAATGAATAAAAAACGATCCACTGAGGGCAATATGTGTAATCAGAAACGCCTTGTTCAAAATGCTGGTAAAAATTGTAAAGTATGAAATTCGCCTTTGCGTTTTCGAGAACTTTTAAATTGACAACATAAATCATAAACTTATCAGTCGATCCCTAATGATTAAGCCAGATGGAAGAGTGGTGAGGAGAACCTCCCCGAGACGATATGAGGAAGAAGTCTTGACAGGAACCAGACTCCAGTGGGAACCCATCCTCATCCGAGTGACACTTAATAATGAGATTATATAAAATAATTTCCCTTCCATATCTGTGGCCCAAAGGTGTAATTAAATAACCAGGAAACTCATTCTAGTTTTAACAGCAACTCCTATTTTGTTGACGTTATCAACTGATGGTCTGACGGATGGTTTGGTAGTTTGAGCTGTACTCTGTACGTAATAACCACTCTGTACAACTGTGTTGAGCAGAAAAGCATTTCAAACCTCAAACCTTGAGCCGTGCAAGCTCAACAAAAGCAGAAAACCAGCCTTATCAGCTGAGAACAGGAATCGGAGCCTGCACGTGGCACAAGTTCATGGAAACTAGCTTCGAAAGGATCTGAAGGGGCTATTAAATCATAGACACGTTGAATCAGTGAAGCAAATAAGTACAGTGATTGTATTTTTATCAGTATTATGCACTAATCATTTAGTAATTACTTCATTCAGCTTAATGGAAATTTTGCAATGAACTATTATCATCTATTATGTTGGTGAAAGCAAAGAAACCTGCTGTTCCACAAACAAGCTTTATCTGCAGAGAGAAGGGCCAGATAATCACTAAGAGAACTGCAAGGTACAGAGACAAAGGCATTTGCAGCTACATCTGTGCTGTAACATCAGGTATGAAGCTCGCCATAGGGATCCAGACGCTACTTGGCTGCCAGGTGGGACATTTTGTGTCTTCCTCATTCGTCTCTCACGTCTTAACTGAGAACGATGATAATGCTATGCCCAACAGAAAAGCCAGCAGTGGGGATTAAGTCCTGTATTAATCACACTGCCAGACTTGATGTCCCAACAATATGATGCTTTCCTAGCTTGAGGATGGGGTTCTTTAATCCCTGTATGATTTTATTCAATTACCCTTCTTTTTTTTTGTGCAACATTTCCATTACAGAATTGAGAACAGATAGAAAAGAAATGTTCTATTCAGAACAAGTGCTAAGAGAATAACACACTTCAGAAATTTAGCATGAGACATCTATTTCTTGACATGGCTAGGAAGAAAATCCTCGCAGGCAGAATTTCATCAATAAAACCTAGCTTTCGTGCTAACATACATTATAGATCACACATCCTATACTATACTTTTACAGACCAGAGATTATAAATAACCCTGCCTTCGTTTTCTATTGGTTCACAAAACCAGGGTTTGCGAATTCTATATAAAAGTCATCTTTTTACGTTCCAGTGAACCTGCATTTCCACAAGGAGAGTATCATCCATGTTTAGTCTGACCAAACTATCAGGTTCACATGTTTCTTTCATGTGTCTCACCATAGCGAGGCGTCAATCGTTGTTTGGCGTCAAAGATTCTACGGCTAAACTGTAAATGTTGGTTTCTACGTATATGTCTAATCGTCTGTCGTCCATCAACTCCTCCATCCCAAGTGTCTGCAGCAGATGTCAGGACAAGCGGATGAGAGAAAACCTCTTTCCCTTATGCACTGGGAAATAGGTCACTGACTCATATTGCGCTACAAGGCATGATTGAGTGCTGTCAATTCACTCAAAAACGCACAAGTTCCAATGTCCTAATGGCCACTTCTCACTGAGTCTGATACAATAAATGACAAACGATCAGCTAGAAGTCATTTATTACCAGTGATGAGTTGCACAGCAGCTGCGTGGTCCACAACATTTTCAGCCTTGTTTCAGGCTTTTGAATAGGTTGAGAATATTTCAATTCTGGGCAGATAACAGGAAGTCTCTTATCTTTCCTTGGCCTCGTCAGGAAGGATTACACGCAGCTAATTATTTAGAAATTTTCTGTTTAATTATGTCTTATTGTGTGCTGATATTGCCTCAAACATATTCTTAACACTGAATTGCTGCAGTTACAAAAGTGACAGACAGTGGCTTAGAATTTCAGACCGCTTCACAGACTGCTGATACAAAACAATCTTGTCAGCAATGAATTTGGCTTGGATGCTCCACAGCTACTTTAAATCAATATTTTAGTGTTTACTATTGCCTATAGCACAGACTGCACCACTAATTCCAACAGTTTTGTTCGAGGATCGGTGGCAATAGATTCTGTCGCTGCTGGATATGTTTAAAATTGTGAATTTGACCCAAAACAAAAACCACACTGATTCATGATCAGTCACAGCTGAAATTCAGAAAATGGCTATTTACCTTTTTTTAAAAAAAAATAAAAAAAAAATCTATTATTATTTACAGGAGTAAATAAACTGGTTTGCTGTAGCAGTAAGAAATTACTCTTACTTGTACTCTGAGAACTGAGCAAATCTTTTAGATTCTTATTTTAGACATGTTTCTAAGAAGACGATATAATAGTGATTATTATTGTTGTTGTTATTATTATTAATGTGGCCCAGCAGCTAAGGTTCTGAGATCAAAAGTCTTGCCCGGTCAAATCCCAGTGAAACTGTGTTGTACTCTTAATTATTGCCCTTACATTTAATCCGCTTAGCTGTATTTACACGATATCCTGTCCCAATTATAAGGATAAATATATCTACTAAAGGAATACAATAAGCCACCGAAATTCTATGTTTTGCATTGCTTATTATTTTTAGCTATTACAGCAAATTGTGATGGCACAGTGGTTCCTTGGCAAGCTTAAGCATTCTATGTCTGGGAACAGATGTGAGCACAATGGTATGTGGAGATAAATTAATATACAGATTAGCGGCACTAACTCCCCGTGTAATGATCGTGTCTTCGGGAATCTCCTGAAATGGCCTCCTTACTAAGCTCAGTGGCTGTTGAGACAGCAGTCCATTTTACTGCTTCTTAAATAATGCCACCAATAGGGAATAAGTGTACTTTTGAGGGTTGATTCATAAAAGCCTATTCTGTTGAACAGCAATATAGGCTTGGGGTAGACTTCTATACGAAGATTTTTTTTTTTTTTAAATTATGTTAGCTGCTGTCAATAAATCTATCAAGACAGGGCAAGCAGATTTCCTGTAAGCAGAATAAAAGTAGACTAAAGTTATAGAATAGATCGAATAAAAGTTAAATCAGATTGTAATTGTAGAGCTGAGGAGGACTTGCTTATGAAAAATATGAAGATAAGAAGTTATACATAACGGCAGGGCAATATTATTTGATCAGGGTGAAACTGTTACAGAGTCAAAGGTTTGATTTTTCCATATTCTTTCAGATGTTCCTCCAACATCGCCCCCAAAAAACTGGAAGGTTGGATTGGTCATGCTAAATTATCCCAAGCTGTGAATAAATGTATGAACTGACTTTTATGTATTCCTACTTAACACCCACGATATACTCCGGGTCCACCAGTACCCTGACCAGTATATAAAAGAATGATAAGGAGCCTAAACCAAGGCTACCTTAGCCTGTAAAGCTGTGTCTCTGGGCCCTTGAGTATTATCTGAGAGTTAAAATTCCAGTGATGCCGTTAGACTGTAGCTGCGAGTTGAAGCATTGCCAATTCTGCTCTCCGAATGTGAAGAATTGCATTGTTAACCCCCCATCAATTACTGAGGCACTAGACAACCATTTGTATCTGCTAGCTCATGTATACAAAATGGTCCACTTCGCATTCCCATCCACTTGCACTCAGATGCCCTATGGCATTATTATTTTTTTTTTTTTAAAGAAAGATTCAGTTGCTTCACGTGTCCAGAAAGAAGCACATGCTGGCTCGGGATTAGTGCATGACCTCTGATGAAGAGCTAGTTAATTAACTAGAGCAAAAAAAGGAAAAATTGTGGCATCTCTGCAGAGTTGGTCGATATATATTTTTCTTACTCAGTGTGCTGTACATTAATGTCAAAGCGTCATGGCTGAAGAAAACTCTTATGGAATTTAACTCAAAGAGCTTGTTCACTCTCCTAGCTTAAGAAGTACATTCAGGCTCTTTAAAAGCACGCTTACACTTACCCAAGTATTTTACCCGACGCTTTTACAGTTTTATCCTGAGACCACTAAATTGTTCTTTAAGAGCATCCTGTTTATAACTTACCATTTTTCTTTTTTAACTCTGTTCAGCCCTAATCTTGTTTTTGCTCTCTATATTTCCTCAGAGACTTGAATAACGCTCACTGAGTAAGTGGACCTGTGGAAAATGTGTAAGCTCTCCTCTTCCCTTTTACCCCCTTGAGGCAAAAAAACCCCTCTCCTCTCTCTCTGGAGTTAAGTGACTATACATAAAAATAAAAGAGGTAAATAAATACAACCAAACAATCACCAAGAATGGAATAGCAAGATCAAATTAAGTTTTTAACCAGCGCTTTCATTGGAGACCTGAGAAAGACCTCGAAATAACAATGTTCCAAATGAATGGAGTGTAAAATTTTTAATTTCAGTCCAATTTTAAGATTTCCAATCTGTAGCATTTGCTTATTATTATTATTATTATTGTTATTAATTAATAATATATTAATAATTAACATATAATAATAATAATTTATTATTATTATTATTATTACTACTGAAGACCATTTAAACAGTTCATTGGCATAGAAGTGAGTCAAAATAACATCTACTTGTGCCTTTCAGCATTTACCCTGATTGGTCATTTTGTACTCCTAGCTGTTTGTGCTCTGCCTTATATAGAATTTTGTGGGCTTCGCTACATACAACTCATCTAGTATTGCAGACAAAACTCCAGAGCTGTGTCAGGAACGCGCGATACAATATGGATGTAAGTATGAAGTATGAAAAAAACCTTAGTTTGGCTACTAATGCATGCAAAAACATCTACACACAACTTTAAAACATTGATAAATGATGGTGTGTGTGTGTGTACTGTAGGTATTTAGCGAAACGCCCCCCCCCCCCCCCCCCCCCAGTTTCTACAAACATTGCTAGCAAGCTTAATATCTCTGATCATCAAAATACTGAGCGGAAAATTCCAAACTCTTCAAACTCTATTCAGGCTTTCATTTCAAAGAAAATCAGTTTTGAAAATGCCTGGATTGCAGCTCAGTGGCTGTAACCTGTTCCCATTGAGGCAGTATAGTTCCAGGGTGATCTCTGAATGAATCAATTCGTCTGACGCCACGGCCGGGTCTCGCAGTCACTGACTCGAGGACACTAACACATATTGAGAACATGGCTACAAAGCTCGCCTGCCTACTTTATAGCTTCGATTTTTTTTGGAGTATTTTACACTATCATTGTACAACTTTGTATTCATGATATCTGCTGACCTTATCACCTTAATGGCCTGATAGTTTGCCTTCACCAATGATTCAATTGCCCTTCTTTTATTTTACTGTCTTATCAGTGCCATATATACAGATTTATATCGATCTATTGTCACATTGCACCATATTTATCTTCATGTCCCTCCCATATCCCTATAATGAATCTGCTGAAAGTCTATACACCAGACTTGGCCATCCTTGGCCAAGTCGGGTTTGGTGTTTGTCCAAGTCATGCAGTGATGAGTGTAAAATAAAATGAAACCGAAATGGCCACTTAAGGAGTCACGGGTGTGTTGATGGCTGCCTTTTCACGATTGTCAGGCTCAGTTTCATGCTCATTACCCGGATGCCTACCCACTGCTTGCTGTGGCAGTGGTTGCAAAGCCTCTAAGCCGAGTGGGTTGTTTGTAGGGTTTATGTGGTTTTTAAAAAACAAAAAACAAAAATTAAGTTATTAATTAAAGCAAGAGTTGTAATAGTGCATGTTTATCCTAATATTATGTCTACATTGCTCCAAATATCTCTCATACCAAAGTCTAACTACCTTGAGCTCACACACTTTTGCCCATTAATAAATAGGAGAACGCAAAAAATGCTATCATATTATACAGTTATCATTCTATTATGCTGAATATTCTTTGCCTAAAATATATCACCAAGTTGGTGAAGGAGTTTTGGAGCCCATCGTACAGCTTGAAAGACAGAAAAGAAGACTAGATATCTGCATGAACTCTGCTAAGATTAGAAACATAAGGCCTTTTTATAATTTGCTCTGACTTTCCGTTCTGTGAAGAGGATCTCGATCTCACCTGATACTGATACAACATGAAAGCACAAACCACAAAGGAAACGGAACATTGGGAGCAGATATCGTCGTCCTTGCTTTACAATCAATTACACCGCAGCGCTCTTGAATTCTCTTGATTAGTGTTTTATAACAGCGGCTCTGATAGTAGTACATAAGATACAGTAAACGAGTGTATAAGTTTAAAATAGGAAAGGGGCTTTAATTACATGGAAAGGCAAGTATACTCTCAGAGGAGTTATCTGGCCTAAATGAGATTTAAAAATTGCAAAGGTATGAAAATGTCAAACTCAAGGAAGACGGAGAAAAAGAAGAGGGAAAAAATACAAAAACAGGAGGAAGGCTGCTGTACGTGAAAGAACGAAAGACAGAACAGAATCTGGATAAAAATCTACCACTATATTCTTCCTCATATTTTATTGCATGAAAGGATTAACGGCATCTGCCTGGCTCATTAGTATAAAGCCAGCCCATGCCACTGAGTGCTTTGCTTATCTCCACGGCCAAGTGAAAAGTGTAACAAATGTGGCCCTCTTTCTGTATGGAATTATGAGCCTGTCCTGAATGCTTAAAAGATGCTTCGTATTTATTTTATTGATTGACGTTAAGTGGCACTGAGAGGAACGCTGCATCGCCTTCACCCGGGATTGCAGAGAGACCTTGAGAAGATGCAGATGCAGGTGTAATTGTGAGGGCTAAGGGACTTGAATGGAGCAAAATGATGCATAATGTATTATAATCAAATGCAATATCACATGATTCTGTACTTAGGTGCAATCAGCTAAACCGATGTACTGCTGTTTTCATCAATGCCCTTGTCCTGTCCTTGCTTCTCTTGCTACTGTAATCTGGACTGATATTTACTTTGGGCCGCAAGTCACCTTCGCTGTCTGTCCTTGTTAAAAAGCATAAAGCCTTTACAAGGCAGAGAGTAAGGAAAACAGCTAGATCTTATTTTGGTTCTGATGATACTGCTTCGTGTCTGATATATTCATAGCCTACATTCTAGTATGTACAGTACAGTATATCAGCTATCCTCCAAGTATATCAGGTATCCTGCAAGTATATCAGCTGTCCTGCATATTCCCAAGTGTCCATCATTGAACTCATCCTTCCGTTCAACAAAACAGACAAAAATTATTTTTGTAAACCTTTGAATGTTTGGTAATGTCATACTTTAAGTAAGGTTGTGCCTCAATACGGTGTCTAAGTTGTGAATCAGTATAACGGGGGGGGGGGGGGGTATGCATGTGTTGTGATACCTCACTACTGGCATTTTCTGATAACAGGCAGGACTGACATTTCTGAAATTATTTTGTTTTCTTTCTGTTCGGTATTTCAGCCAGGATAATAGGCCAAGCTAATAAATATTTTAAAATCACTAAACACTAAAAAGCTGTTAGACTCCAAACAAATCACAGACAGAACATTAAATACAGATAAAAATTGCTAACGTGCCGAATTTTCAACCTGAGAGGCTTCAGAAAATATGACGTCATTTCCATGAATGGAACTTTTTTGAGCATTGTGGGATTTTTAGTGAGCGAACGTTCCAATACAGTGAACAGATTTTGCATTAAAAAAGCGCATGACCATCTGATCTGAACTGATCCACTGGCTCTGAATTGCTTTAGTGGAGGCCATTACATCGTTCCACCATTTCCTTAAACACCTTCACCTCATACACTTTCTAAAGTTGCAGTCTGCCATACCATATAACTTCTACCTAACTCGTCAGTGGGAAGATCGCTGACTTTTACGACCAAGTGTTGTTCATTTGAAATGCTTGAACTTGACTCCTGTGACTCATCCATCAAGCTCATTTATGTGAATTTACAACAATGCCGATCCTATCTACAAGACAGAGATAGCTCATAGTCCATGCTCATACATCAGGTGCAGTTTTAAACATGACTGACAGATTGGGTCACTGGCTGCAGTGTTGCTATCACTGAACTGATCTCTGATGGTGAACCAGGCGCTCCCTATCTGTATCTATCAAGTAAGGTCACATGTACAGGCGGCAGTCGGTACTGAGCATCCTTCGCTGGGCTGCTGATGGGGTGAGGTGTTTGACAAGCTGGGAAAAGGATCAGAGATAACTTCTAACATGTTATGGTTTATATATTCATAGGTCAAGTTTCCGTGAGCATTTTTCCGAAGGAGTCTCCAGTGTCGAGGTCAGACGGAAAAACTACAGTTAAAGCGTTACGTCACTGGAAAGGACTGAGGGCTTAACAGTTTCTTGGGAACAAGATCAGATGTGTTTTCTGGTCTTATTAACTTGAGAGATGGAAAAAAGGAAGAATAGTCAAGAGAAGTGAAGACATGCATGTAATAGCTGTACTCCTGAAAGATGCACATGAATGGAAGAGGATGCCCAAATCTGCTGAGGTCATTTTGAAAAAGTTCTTCTCAATATTGTGAAGTTTGCTTGATTCGATCAGAATCCTGATTCTAGATACTGTATTTTTAGCAAGAAATCCAGAAACTTATTTTGTGAATCTTGGACATAACTATAAACAAATTAAAAAAAAAAAAAAAAGTCACGTGGCGTTCTTTTCTGTGGTACAAGAGGAATAAATCACATTTGCTGTTATTGGAAAAGAATCTACGAAGTGGACACAGTATCTCCGCTTCACTTCAGGCCACTAAACCCCATCCTGTCATTGACTGCTTTTTCCTTTACCAACATATCCTGAAGCGTTATTCCTTCTTAACTTCTTAATTAGCCTTATACTCTTTCCATGCCAATCAATGGAACTGAAATATTTAAAAATGTCTTGGGGAGTTGGGAAGTACGGCTGTCATTTATCACTTTTTGTAGTTTCATGAGCAGGATGTCAGAATCCCGAATACAGGAAAGGAAGAAAATAAAGCGTCGAAAGCTTTCCATATTTGTTTCTGAAAGCAGCAGATGCAATATGAGCTGCTGGAGATTCTGCTAAAAGTGTCGGCGCATAATATGATATATGCGTGTTGTTCTTTGTAATAACTTGAAGACTTCTCGATCGTGTCTTGTTTACGCGCACGCTCGTCGAGTCAGACTCCCAGGTACGTTTGTTCGGCTTGGTTTCGAAAATCTGAATACGTTTGTAGGGATTCCAGCACGTCGGTACGCATGTACGCACACGTGTGCGCCGGGCTCAAACATTTATCTGCCGTCTCAGAGAGGTGGGTTATTGAGTGGCAGGATGACAGCATAGCTATAATTACTGCTAAGCCCTGCTTTCCTCTCTCTAATGACCAGGAGAGCAAATAACAGTTTGATTTAATTAAATCAGCAGCGAGAGACAGACTTCACCTCACTGAATCACTAGAGACGGAGTACGACACACACACACAACTCATTATCTAATGAACGTACATACACACACACACCAGGATTGAAAATTCCTGTTATATTCAAGCGACCTCAATTATCAGCTGCACAAACTCTACATCATCCTTTCCCCTCTGTCCTACACTGAAAAAGAGGACTTAAACGTTCTTTGATTCCTAAAGAGGTCGTACTCTAAACCGTTTCTGATGTGGACTTCATCGTAGAACCCCTTAGAAAGGTTTCTCTTAGACGAACAACGGACAGGAGCCTTTAAATAAAGAATAAGGATATAACCTTTACTTTGAAGGAGTTGAACCTGAAGTGCAGAAAAGTAATAATAATAAGAAACCAGATAAAACTTGAGCAAGAGTCCCTAACCAGCTTCCTAAAGCGGTTCTACCTTAACCGTAGGTGTAGAAATTGAAAATCTAGATGAAGCAAAGCTTTGAAATTTGTAGAGCTTTAAAAATTGTATAGAGAAAATAAAAAAAAAAAAAAGAAGTAGAACATTTGTAAGAAGCGAATAAATGTTTTATGAAAGCAATACTGCAGGATTTTCTGTAAGGCTTATGTCAAAACCTGTGGCATAAAAGTTCTTATGAAGGACGACTTGAACTATAAAAGAAAAATAACCATGGAAGACTTTTGTACGTTATTCAAAAAAATAAATAAATAAAAACAATTACCTTTACATATTTAGTAAGCCTATTTTAATGCCCACCAACTAATATATAATATATTTTAATACTATTAGAATTAAATCAGAAACTTGACGTATACTTTTCGCAGCTTTATTTAAATTGAAGCATACAAAATAGGGATAAAAATAATGACGCATCATGATGACTCAACCCATAACTCTTAGTATTCTCTCTTTGCACATACAGTAAATCCTTAACTGTCACCTCATATAATTTTGACCGAAATTCTCCAGCATTTGCTTTGTAAAAGATTTATGCTCATGAATGTGTTATAAAGACGCTATGTAGGTACCCTTCAAGTGAAGTGAAGTTTAGAACTTCTCAGCCTGTCAGTCAGGAAAAACTCTTCAAGTTATCATTCTGCCCGCGGAATAGAATTTGACTCGTCGGACATTTTTAGTCGGTGTAAAGACACGAAATATTTTATTGTTGGACGTCTGATGTACAAGTCCAGGATAATGTTGGCTTTCAGTGTGTGATGGTTTTTCTCCTTTTGAATTTTAGATGCTTATTTAAAAAAATCATGCTTTTTTGGGGTTTATTTTTAACCTTTCTATGAAAAATATTGCCTCTAGTAGGTTAGAGAAAAGCAAACACTACAAATTGTGTCTTTTTTTAAAGCGTGTCTACTTTATATGAGCTTCATATTAAGCAGTAATGTTGAGTAAGACATCTAAATGCTGAGCATGGACACAGCAAAACTAACACATTTTTAACCTCTGGTATAAAAGATTTAAAGTAGGTTTGCAAAGTAAGCAATAAAATCATGGTTTTTTTTTGGATATAATTTTACGTAATCTGTACTTAAAATTCTTTATTAAATCTAACGTATTTCTCGTATTTGGCGATACTGAACATTTTCAGGGGACTCTATACATCAGTAAATACACCGATCAGGCATAACATTATGAGCAGTGAGAGGTGAAGTGAATAAGACTGATGATCTCCTCATCATGGCACCTGTTAGTGGGTGGGATATATTAGGCAGCAAGTGAACATTTTGTCCTCAGAGTTGATGTGTTAGAAGCAGGAAAAATGGACAAGCGTAAGGATTTGAGCGAGGTTGAGGAAGTGATGGCTAGACCACTGGATCAGAGCATCTCCGAAACTGCAGCTCTTGTGGGGTGTTCCCGGTCTGCAGTGGTCAGTATCTATCAAAAGTGGTGCAAGGAAGGAACAGTGGTGAACCGGCGACAGGGTCATGGGAGGCCAAGGTTCACTGATGAACATGGGGAGTGAAGGCTGGCCCGTGTGATCCGATCCGACAGACGAGCTACTGTTGCTCAGATTGCTGAAGAAGTTAATGATAGAAAGGTGTCAGAATACACAGTGTATGACGGGTCAGGGCTGTTTTGGCAACAAAAGGGGGACCGACACAATATCATAATGTCGGTGTATATTCTCTGTCAATTGTCATGCACGTGATCAACCGAGTCAGGATGAACAAACACTGAAGACAAAAATGTTCTTGAAAACGCCTCTATTGATCTGAATCCTATCCAAAAAAAAACCCCAAAATAATACTGCTCAACTCGTGACATTGTAATGTACAAACATCACCTTTGCTGTCATTAGTGTGTGGCATTTTAATAAAGCGGCGACGCGGCCTCTGCCTCTTACAGACGATCAAAACCTCAAACAAATGGTTTCATTATGGCAACAAGCTAGTTCCCCCAACCCCCGGCTCTGTTTGTAGTATTTCTCCATTGATTTTCCAGCACTTGAAAAGAGATGAGAAGTGCCCTTTTGACTAAAACTAAAGACCTGAAAAACAACAAGACGAGGGAAAAAAAAGAGGAAGAAGGATAGGTTGACATTTTGAAGGTAGCAGTGCCAGAACATTGTGTCAGGAATGAAGGAATTATAGTGCGCACAAATGAGCCCTGCATGTCAACTATCCACTCACACCCATGCATACGAATTTCCTTTTTTCCCCCTCCTTTCTCTCTCTCTCTCTCTCTCTCTCTCTCTCTGATAACCTTTTCCTGTGTCTCTTTCTCATTCCCAATTCCATTCTCAAACATCCAGTGAATCATCTTGAACTGCTCTACTGCAAAACTGACTGAGAAAACTCTTCACATACTTTGGAACTATAAATATTGACCCCCCCCCTTGAACTTTTAGAAATAATTATTGGGATGCTTAAGCAGAAATCTACATAAAATATGCTGTAATAATTGATTAGATAGAAAAATCAATATAGTTTGTAAAAAAAAAAAAAATCTCTGAATAAATAATGGAAAAGTTGCATAAGTATTCGCCCCCGTTGCTGTGAAATTAATTATATTAAAGATTCGGTCACATTCGAAGGTGGTTCATCTGTGTGCGGTCTCCATGAAAATGTATATTTTCTCTGAAGGCTCCAGAGTTTTATGTTTTTAATAAAGGATATACCTCAAGAAATGGATCAGAGTTTTATCCATCATTAATATGATCTCAACCTCTGACCATCCCATGATGCAATATTAAATTCAATTTATTATTCATTAATTAAAATTCATTAGCTAAAATTAAATGAACGAATTTGGCTTAACTATAGCTATGCCTAGAGGAGGCAAAATTTCTGTAGAAAAAGGGAAACCCCTGTATATTCCCCTGTATATACACCGATCACGCATTATGACCACTAAGAGATGAAGTGAATAACACTGGTGATCTCCTCATCATGGCACCTGTTAGTGGGTGGGATATATTAGGCAGCAAGTGAACATTTAGTCCTCACTGTTCATGTGTTAGAAGCAGGAAAAATGGACAAGTGTAAGGATTTGAGCGAGATTGACGAAGGGTCAAATTGTGATGGCTAGACCACTGGATCAGAGCATCTCCAAAACTGCAGCTCTTGTGGGGTGTTCCCGGTCTGCAGTGGTCCGTATCTATCAAAAGTGGTGCAAGGAAGGAACAGTGGTGAACCGGAGACAGGGTCATGGACGGCCAAAGCTCATTGATGCACGTGGGGAGCGAAGGCTGGCCCGTGTGATCCGATCCAACAGACGAGCTACTGTTGCTAAGATTGCTGAAGAAGTTAATGCTGCTTCTGATAGAAAGGTGTCAGAATACACAGTGCATGACGGGTCAGGGCCATTGTGGGGACCAACACAATATTAAGCAGGTGGTCATAATGTTATGCCTGATCGGTGTATATTGTAAAAGTAATAGCATCATTGAACACCACAGTAAAGGCAGTCAGGGTTATAAGATAAATGAAATAAAATACTGAAATATTTAAAGTATTACATTATTTGAAATATGAAACATAGCCAAATATGAAATATATTTTCCAAACCTGATTCTATTTCTAAGTAGTATCTGGTGAGCTTTGCCAGAATAGCACCTATTTCTTATGCAGAAATGAAATATTAAACACTTGTGAGTATCTGAGCCTTTAAAAGTTTAAGATGTGTTTAATTGAAAGCTGTCCATGCAGCAAAATAACTCTGATTGTGTGTGTGTGTGTGTGTGTGTGGTGTGTCTAAAATATTTACAGTATGTTCTATCCTCCCGTCGAAGTGTTGTATTATGAATGGAATATTTGCTCAGTGTCTTTTTAAGGCAAAAACTATTTAACATGAACAGTAATGCACACACATTCACACAGCGTACAAGCGAAGTGAAAGCGAGGGAAGAGACGAAGGGTGCCAGTTGTTAATTATTCACTAGCTGTAATGCGCTTCATGTCTCCTGTTGATGTCGTCAGAATATCGGTCTCTGGGTCCCTCCATTTCAAATCTCTGGATCGATTTACCGTTAGTGTAGAAGCTGTTCCACTGATGCGAATATGTGTTTGTGATTATCAGGTCCTGCTACTTTGTGCTTTTATTTAAAGCCTTCTGATTATTTCTCATGGGCGGTGATGTGTTTTTAATAAGTAGGGGAAAAAAATATATTAGGAAATGCACAAATATGCAGAATATACTCTGTGGATTTCATTTAGTCAACAGAAATTGTTTGTTAAAATCCACTTAATTGTGGCAAGTTCTTGTTATAGTAATAATGCATTATAAGCATATTGTGTCACATATAATACATCATACCTTATAGTAACGTCTGAAGCCTTTATAAAATGTCAGGTAACCGCGCATATGACATTTACCATGAAACTGTCTAAAAAGAGCTGTGTTTGAAGCTTTATTATGTGTGTGTGTGTGTAGGGAGCATAATTGGCCTTGCCACTAAATAGGGTATTGTGGCGGCAATAACTGGTCTTGCCACTAATTGGGGTATTGTGGGTAGGGATAATTGGTCTTGGTTTAATTGGGGTATTGTGGGTGGGGATAATTGGCCTTGCCACTAATTGGGGTGGGGTGGGGGGGTCATTGGCCATGCAATTAATTGGGGTACTGGGGGAGGGGGGAATAATTGGCCTTGCCACTAATTGGGGTATTATGGTGAGGGGATAATTGGCCTTGCAACTATTTAGAGTATTGTATCTGTGGGAGCATAATTGGCCTTGCCAATATTTAGGGTATTGTAGGAGGGATAATTGGCCTTGCCACTAATTGGGGTATTTTGGTGGGGGGATAATTGGCCTTGCAACTATTTGGAGTATTGTGTGTAGGGGGCATAATTGGCCTTGCAACTAATTAGGGTATTTAGGGGGATAATTGGCATTACCACTAAATAGGGTATTGTGGCTGCACTAATTGGCCTCGTCACTAATTGGGGTATTGTGGATGGGGATAATTGGTCTTGCTTTTAATTGAGGTATTGTGGGTGGGGATAATTGGCCTTGCCAATAATTGGAGTAAGGGGGGGGGTCATTGGCCATGCAATTAATTGGGGTACTGGGGGGGGGAAAAATGGCCTTGCCACTAATTGGGGTATTATGGTGAGGGGATAATTGGCCTTGCAACTATTTAGAGTATTGTATCTGTGGGAGCATAATTTGCCTTGCCACTAATTGGGGTATTTTGGTGGGGGGGATAATTGGCCTTGCAACTATTTGGAGTATTGTGTCTGTGGAGGGATAATTGGCCTTGCCACTAATTGGGGTATTGTGCAGGGAGGGGGGTAATTGTCCTTGCCACTGATTTTACGTGCTGCTTACTCCCATAGTTACTTCTTACTTACGTTAGTAATACATATTTCTTTCTTTCTTTCTTTCTTTCTTTCTTTCTTTCTTTCTTTCTTTCTTTCTTTCTTTCTTTCTCTCAAAGAATTTCCTCCTTCCCTTGTCTCTTATTTTCCCCTGAGTTGATCCCAAGAGTACTTTGAAAATCTTTCCAAAATACACACTTTAGTCTTCTTGAATCAAATCCCTATTGGTTTAAATCCAAATCTACAAAACACACTTTGCTTAAAGTAAAAACTTCAACCCTGTATCTGATTCGTACCATGAGAGTGGATCCGAGTTTATTTTTTTTATTTATTTATTTTTTAAAAGCAGGAGGTCCAGGATGAATATTAACACGTACCTTTGTTTTTTTTTCCCGTCCTCTTTGTAATTTTCCCAGTTGCAGTTTTGCAGTCTAATCAGAAAGTAGAAGTGCAAAAATAGACCTAATGAGGTTTTAGATCAATTGAAATTTCACAGAGCCTGCAGCAAAACATATCTGCAATTAAATGCCACAGAACTTTCCAACGGAGAGAACAATGCATGGTGGATAGAAGCTGGAGAAAACTCATTAGGCGCACAGTGCTTTGCTTTGCCTGGTAAAGAAGAAGAAGAAAAAAAAGTTGGAGTGACGATGCAGGAATTACACTTTGCTTTACAGTAAAGAGCTGTGACTGAATCCTTTGCTTAGATTTCTTTGCGAGGGCAGCGAGGGCAGGTTTAATGGGACGGCCTGAAGCTTTTTATCTAAATTAGCCGTAGATGAGCTGGTATAATATATTGGACTGGAAAAAATATATATATCTGGAGAAGGGCACAGCATTTCAATTAAATGAAGTGAATAACAGTGGATAGGTTTAGATCAGGGCTATACAAGGAAAACCCCAGGATACGCTTCGTATTAGAATGACAACACTGAATTAATGTAGGAACCTTAACTGCTGGAATGCTGGGAGTGCTGGAAGTGGAAGCAATAAACTTATTCTCTACCAATATTTCACAGTCCATTTAACAGTTTATAACAAATTCCCCTTTGGCTTTTTAGCTTTCTCCTAGCAAAGGCAAAGTACTTCATGTGTGTCCATGAGCTTCTATCACATTGGGATGCTTTAGAAATTTGGGTTATTGAAAGCATCTGAGTACGTTTTCAAAACTCAATTTGATTAATTTTTTGTAAAGATTTTTTCCATAAAAAAAAAAATAAAATAAATAAATATATATATATATATATATATATATATATATATATATATATATATATATATATATATATATATATATATATACACACACACACACTATGCCAATAGGAAATTTGTCAGGAGCAGAAATTTATGGGTATATTATGTTTGTGTGGGCTTTCAAATATCTTTAACAAACAATTTATTACCTTTTCACAAACCCCCCCCAAAAAATTAAAAAAAAATTAACTAACCAAAATTGTTTGGTCAAATTTAAGGAAAAGTTGTTTTGCATATTTTATATAAAAATATTACATAAATTAGATATATTTATTTATTTATTTATTTATTTATTTATTTATTTATTTATTTATTTATTCATTCATTCATTCATTCATTCATTCATTCATTCATTCATTCATTCATTTATTTAGTTAGTTAGTTATATTTTAATATTAAAATCGGCTTTTAAGTATATAATTTTTATTTATTTTTTTAAATATTTATTTTGTAAAGAGAGAGCAATTTTTTGGAAGGAGTCTCCAGTGTCAGTGCTCTTTATTGCGTCTAAGAGGCTGGTGAGGGAACGACTGTTATACTGTAGCTGAAATGAAACGTTATCCTAGACATTTAACAAGACTCAGTGCAAGCATACATTAAATAGCTATAAAAAGGTCAAGTCAGCTTACAGTATTCTGTAATTGTTGTGCTATAAGAGGAATAAAACACTTCCAGATATACTGCTGCTGGGAAATGAATCACTCCTGTTAATAAGGGCAACTTTCACCACCGTATCACTGATTATTTTCCTCTCACAGCGCATCCTGTCATGTACTTCATCCCTTACTGCACACTCGTACATGCAGATTCTCTCTAATTGCTTGACTTCCCCAAGGAGACCCGATTCCTCTGCTTTTATGAAAAGGATTGCTGGCAATTATTCTCTCCAAATCCTACCCTTCTTCTGTCAGCACAGAGGACAAAGAAAGATATGGATTTTTCTATTTTTTTTTTTATATCCCCGTCTATATTATCGAGCTCTTTGCGGCTGTTTGTTGAAGATCGCAAGCACTTGAACTGAAGAGATTATATTCCTTAGGTTTAGACAGAAGGATTGGTCAGACGCTAGGACTTCTCACAGCACTGGGTGTCTGTCTGAGGTGATAATGTTAGAGCACACAGCTCCATTCCCTAACTTGGACCCATCGTTAAGGCTTCTGCGGCGCTTTAAATTTAGAACACCGCCGAGATCTCACTCAGCACGCCATGTGTGATTAAAGCGCATGTAATAACGCAAGACTCGCGGGCTTCCGACTTCTGCAGCCGTCTGACTTCTCTCTATGGGGAGTTTCAGAGTTTATCAGAGAGAGTGTGAGAGAGAGAGAGAGAGAATTTCACACTCGACTCCTTGTTGCCGTCGTCTCGTCCTTCTCAAAAGCATGACTTTGTATTTCACTCAGACTTACCATCTTACACTGTACGCCTATTATCCAAATGGGAGAAAATGCTTTTCCGGTTGCACAAATCACAAAGTTGTCTTTCCATTTTTTTTTCATCTAGATGATCTCATATGACTAGAGCTAAAGAATACGTATATGGCTATTATATTACCTTGCATTTACAACTTCATGTCATTCCTTATACAAAGTTCATCAGTTTCCTTTTGCATTTACTCTACCAGTCAAAAGTTTGGACACATCTTCTAATTCCATGGTCTTTCCTGATGTTTATTTCTTTCTACATTGTAAAACAATGCTGAAGGCGGCCGAAATACACAATAATCTGGTTTGAACAGTTGATATTGAGATCTGTCTGCTACTGATGCTCTGTAAAGCCTTCATAACGCCTCTAATCTGAGGTGCTGTTAATTGGTGATTTCTGAGGCTGGTAACTCTAAATGAACTTCTCCTCTGCAGCAGAGGTCAGTTTTGGTCTTGCTTTACTGGGGTGGTCTTCATGTGAGCCAGTTTCATCATGGTGCTTGATGGGTTTTGCAAATGCACTTGACCATACTGTTCTTGCAAGAACTATTCCAGAACACCTGACCTTCGTGTCTTAAAATAACAACTGACTGTTTTTTGTTGTCATTACATATGGATTACTTAAGTCCATGTGTGTTATTTCATAGTTTTGAAATCTCCAGTATTGTTCTAGAATGTAGAAAATAAATCCCTAAACAAATAACAATGAATTAAAAGGTGTGTCCAAACTTTTGACTGGTAGTGTAGTAACTTGCGTGCTGTTTAATGAATAAAATACAACATGGAATCACTTCATAGGGAGTTAATCAGAGACAGAAAGAAGGAAGGAAAGTATAATTCAACTGTGGTTAAAAGAATTGGATTAAGGTATTGCAAGGGGTGTGTGTGTGTGTGTGTGAGAGAGAGAGAGTGAGAGAGAGAGAGAGAGAGAGAGAGAGAGAGAGAGAGAGTTAATTTGGCATTAATTTATGCTGGAAAACATATTGACCGTTAGAAAGCACTGACACCGGACACTCCTTCCTTCAGCATATCAACATGGCCTATGGAATTAATCAATGACAGTATACCATGATGCGACCAAACACTTTTACTCTCATCACCCCAATGTTGATTATTTTCCTCTAACAGCGTTTTAATCCATGACTCTACCTAGACAAGAACGAAAGGAAAACAAATAAAAAGCGCTCGTTTGTTTTTTTTTGTTTGTTTGTTTTTCACTTGCATAAAGTTCAACTTGACCTCACGTCATTTCCCAAATGGCTACTTCGATTATTTTTGAGCTGAAAGTTAATGATTTCCTGTCAGTTTAATGTCATCAGATTGACACGGAAGAATGTGACTTCCATCCACAAGTCGTTATTTATTTAGACACCTCTCCCGACTTTTACGACTCGTCTTTAATGATTACTGAAATTTGTTCCGTTTTAGTTTGAATTTACAGTCTTCAGGATTTGGTTTAAAGTGACAGATATGATGTGGATGGAAAACAAAAGAGTGAGCATCATCTTCAGAGCTCGATAGGATCCTTCTTCATTTCCTGCTTTGCAAGAACCGAGATGGCGGCCTCTTCCGAACGATACGATCTCGTAGTGAGGCGAGAAGTAATGTCTGTTCCGTCATCTATGACCGCGTATTGTTTCTAAAATGGGGGTAAACACTGGCTGTTGTCTCTTATCGCTGTTGTCTTTCAGCTCATTACAGGTTACGGGGTCGATAACTCGCACTTTCATTTGTTTGGTGATATGAAGTGTGTGTGAGGGGGCAGTGAGAGCTCGGGCCTGGGACCAACCCGGTTCACACACTTCATCTAGAGAGAGCGGATGAGATACAAAAGACAATGATGATGACTGGGATGCGGATGAGAATGAGGAAATGGGATGGTGGAGGGAGGAAAGGAAGGAAGAGGCAGAGAAAGAAAGAAAGAAAAAGAAAGAAAGGAAGGTACAGCGGAACGTAGGAGGGTAGGAAAGAAGACAGAGATAGTAGAAGATAGTCAGAGGAAGGAAGAAGGGAAAGAGAGAAATGAATGGGAAGAAGGGAAATGGAGAAGGAAGGAAGGAAGGAAGGAAGGAAGGCAGTCAGATGAAGGGAGAAGGGAACGTGGGAAATGAATAGGAAGAAGGGAACTGGAGAGGAAGAGAGATAGAGACAGATACAAATGAAGGAAGGAAGGAAAAAGAAAGAAAGGAAGAGAGACAGGAACAAAGGTATGGAGGAAGTAAGGAAGGAAGGAAAAAGAAAAGAAGGAAGGGAGAGAAGGAAGGAAGGAAGGAAGGAAGGAAGGAAGGAAGGAAGGAAGGAAGACAGATAGTATAAGGCAGTCAGAGGAAGGAAGGAAGGAAGGAAGGAGAGAAAGGAATGGGAAGAAGGGAAATGAAGATGAAAAGAGATAGACAGATACAGATGAAGGAAAGACGGAAGGTAAAAGGATGGAAGGGAGACAGGAAGGAAGGTATGTAGGAAGGAAGGTAGGAAAGAATACAGAATACAGAGGAAGGAAGAAGGGAAAGACGGAAATGAATGGGAAGAAGGGAAACTGAGATGAGAGATAAACAGATACTGATGAAGGAAGGAAGAAAGGATGGAATGTATGTAGGATGGAAGGGAGCAAAGAAGTCAGATATAAGACGGAAGGAAGAAAGGAAAGAGCGAAACGAATGGGAGGAAGGGAAGTGGAGATGAAGAGAGATAAACAGATACGAAGGAAGGAAAGAAGCAAGAAAAGCAGGAAAGACGTTATGTAGGAAGGAAGGATGGAAGCAAATAAGACAGATAGTATAAGACAGTATAAGACAGTCAGAGGAAGGAAGAAGGGAAAGAGGGAAACAAGTGTGAAAATGTGTGTGTGTGACAGAGAGAGAGAGAGAGAGAGAGAGAGTGTTAATTAATTAAAGTCTCTTCACATCTGTGTCTATGGACAGGATAACATTTACCTAACATGCAGCTATGGATAAATAAATCCCCGTCTGTCGTCCAATCAGATTTGAGATCAACATCATGAAGGTATATTTATACAAATAAAGTGTATAGTGTGTTTTTTTTTCCTGTTGTATATATTCTTTCATAGATTATGGTCTACATGCTGAATCAGAAATGGCTCCATATTGGAGATGAAGTGCACTACCTAGGGCATTAGCTAATGGCTTTTACACCCGACCTAAAAGGCCGCTACATTTATAATAAGAGGCCATTTCAGCTTGGGTGTCTCTGTCTCTCTGTCTCACACAGGAAGGAGACCCGCCATGACACGCTGCTCTGATTTCACTGTAATCATGTCTACATGGGGCTGATCTAAGATCAGCAATACTGTTCTCTAACTCTACATCTGTCTGTGTGTCTGTGTGTGTGTGTCTGTGTGTGTGTGTCTGTGTGTGTGTGTCTCTGTGTGTGTCTCTGTGTGTGTCTCTGTGTGTGTGTCTGTGTTTGAGAGAGCGAGTCCAATATTCGGCCCATGGCCTTTATCCCAGACTAATGGAGGGCTGTTTGCTGGGCACCAGCACAAAGTATACTAATGCATCACTGTGTGTGTGTGTGTGTGTTTGTGTGTGTGAAAACTGTCAGACGGAAAGTAAGAAAGAAAGACTGTCCTTCAGCCAGACAGTAAGAATTAAACTTTATCTCTAAATATTTAAGGGTAAGGTTACTGCTGTGTGTGTGTGTGTGTGTGTGTGTGTGTGATAGACAGGCAGTAAAGTAGAAAAAAAAAAGAAAAAGAAAAACTGTCAGGCAGAAAGAAAGTCAGATGGTAAGAATTAAACTTTTCCCTTAAACATTTAGAGAACTTACAGATAAAGTTAGTGTCGTGTGTGTGTGTGTGTGTGAGAGAGAGAGAGAGAGAGAGTGAGTGTGTTTAATTGAATTTAATTTTTAATTGAATTTAATATTATGATTTTGATCATTTGAGTGAGTAAAGGAAGTTCTGTTTTCATAATCGGGATTTTAATAGTATTAAAATTTTAAAAATTAAATGTGTTAATGTCCTTGTCACGGGACAAGTCTCACTTTTAATTTATTTGTTCATTTACACTAGAACCAATTTGGACTGGGCACACACACACACACACACACACACTCTTTTAGACAAAGCTGAGCATCAAATGGTCTGTATATGTGTGTACATGTCTATATGGAGAATGTGTGTGTGTATGGTGAGTGTGTCTATGTATATAGAGAGTGTGGAAGTGTATACAGTGTGTGTGTGTGTGTGTACACATGTTTATGTATATGGAGAGTGTGGAAGTGTATACATGTGTGTGTGTACACATGTTTATGTATATGGAGAGTGTGAAGGTGTATATGGTGTGTGTGTATACTGTAGAGTGTGTGAAGGTGTATATGGTGAGTCTGTGTGTGTGTACGTGTTTATGTATATGGAGAGTGTGAAGGCGTGTATAGTATGTGTTTATGTACATCGAGATTGTGGAAGTGTATACAGTGTGTTTGTTCGTGTGCTTATTTATGTATATGGACAGTGTGAAGGTGTATATGGTGTGTGTGTGTGTGTGTCAGTTATATTTTGTGTGAAGGTGTATATGGACAATGTGAAGGTGTATATGCTGTGTGTGTGTGTATATAGAGAGTGTGAAGGTGTATATGATGTGTGTGTATGTATATAGAGAGTGTGAAGGTGTATATGGTGTGTGTGTATGTATATAGAGAGTGTGAAGGTGTATATGGTGTGTGTGTGTATGTATATAGAGAGTGTGAAGGTGTATATGGTGTGTGTGTATGTATATAGAGAGTGTGAAGGTGTATATGGTGTGTGTGTGTATGTATATAGAGAGTGTGAAGGTGTATATGGTGTGTGTGTGTATGTATATAGAGAGTGTGAAGGTGTATATGATGTGTGTGTATGTATATAGAGAGTGTGAAGGTGTATATGATGTGTGTGTGTGTATGTATATAGAGTGTGTGAAGGTGTATATGGTGTGTGTGTATGTATATAGAGAGTGTGAAGGTGTATATGGTGTGTGTGTATGTATATAGAGAGTGTGAAGGTGTATATGGTGTGTGTGTATGTATATAGAGAGTGTGAAGGTGTATATGGTGTGTGTGTATGTATATAGAGAGTGTGAAGGTGTATATGGTGTGTGTGTATGTATATAGAGTGTGTGAAGGTGTATATGGTGTGTGTGTATGCATATAGAGAGTGTGAAGGTGTATATGGTGTGTGTGTATGTATATAGAGAGTGTGAAGGTGTATATGGTGTGTGTGTATGTATATAGAGTGTGTGAAGGTGTATATGGTGTGTGTGTATGTATATAGAGAGTGTGAAGGTGTATATGGTGTGTGTGTATGTATATAGAGAGTGTGAAGGTGTATATGGTGTGTGTGTATGTATATAGAGAGTGTGAAGGTGTATATGGTGTGTGTGTATGTATATAGAGAGTGTGAAGGTGTATATGGTGTGTGTGTATGTATATAGAGAGTGTGAAGGTGTATATGGTGTGTGTGTATGTATATAGAGAGTGTGAAGGTGTATATGGTGTGTGTATGTATATAGAGAGTGTGAAGGTGTATATGGTGTGTGTGTGTATGTATATAGAGAGTGTGAAGGTGTATATGATGTGTGTGTGTGTATGTATATAGAGAGTGTGAAGGTGTATATGGTGTGTGTGTATGTATATAGAGAGTGTGAAGGTGTATATGGTGTGTGTGTATGTATATAGAGAGTGTGAAGGTGTATATGGTGTGTGTGTGTATGTATATAGAGAGTGTGAAGGTGTATATGGTGTGTGTGTGTGTATGTATATAGAGAGTGTGAAGGTGTATATGGTGTGTGTATATAGAGAGTGTGAAGGTGTATATGATGTGTGTGTATGTATATAGAGAGTGTGAAGGTGTATATGGTGTGTGTGTGTATGTATATAGAGAGTGTGAAGGTGTATATGGTGTGTGTGTGTATGTATATAGAGAGTGTGAAGGTGTATATGGTGTGTGTGTATGTATATAGAGAGTGTGAAGGTGTATATGGTGTGTGTGTATGTATATAGAGAGTGTGAAGGTGTATATGGTGTGTGTGTGTATGTATATAGAGAGTGTGAAGGTGTATATGATGTGTGTGTGTGTGTGTATGTATATAGAGAGTGTGAAGGTGTATATGGTGTGTGTGTGTGTATGTATATAGAGAGTGTGAAGGTGTATATGGTGTGTGTGTATGTATATAGAGAGTGTGAAGGTGTATATGGTGTGTGTGTATGTATATAGAGAGTGTGAAGGTGTATATGGTGTGTGTGTGTGTATGTATATAGAGAGTGTGAAGGTGTATATGGTGTGTGTGTGTGTATGTATATAGAGAGTGTGAAGGTGTATATGGTGTGTGTGTGTGTGTGCGTGTGTGTGTGTGTTTGGATGGCAGTGAGAGAAAGCTGTAGAGGTGAAAATCTGACAGAGGAAGAAGAAGAGCAGAGATCACAGGATAGAGTTTCAGTGTTATTTATACACAAGGCAGTGAGCTACACTTTATTCTTCTTCATTAAATGAAGTAAAAAAACAACCCGGTCTCACAGACAAAACATAGAACCTTCTCGTCTTTTCCCAAACATTTGTTGCATAGCAACCGATCAAACTAAGCCACGCCCACCTCACCCTTTACACCAGTAATCATGCACATCATGCTAGGTGTGTATGTATTCACTACGTGTATTCGCTGTGGTAGAAAATACCACTTTAGAGAGAGGGGGGAAAAAATGTATGAAGATGATATATGAAGTGTGTGTGTGGACATGCATCGTTAAAGAAAATTTAGCAAACTGTTCCACCTGTCATCTCCCCAACCTCTTATCTCTGGTGGCATATGTTTTGGTTTGTGTGTGTGTGTGTGTGTGTGTGTGTGATAGGAGTATGAGTATGCAATGATATTTTATCATTCACAGTTACACTCTGATGAACTCTCTCAATCTCTCTCTTACACACACACACACACACACACGCTTTTCCTGAGGCAGTCATTACAGCTAGAACAGCTCCATAACCAGTTTGGAGAGACGGATGGTTGTCATAGCGTCAAACCGTCTGCATCGTTTGTATCTTGCTCTCTTTCGCTCTGATCGATCGAACCATATACCTCACCACCACCACCACACACACACACACACACACACCCGACCTCTCCTATCACTAATCAGACGGACAGATTCCAGCACTCTCCCCGTTTCCGCTCACACACTCGGCTGGAGACATTTTGGGTTATTACTCTGCCAGAAATGTCAAGGGCCTGAACAAAATGGCAACAAAATGGTTGATAGAAACAATTCGAAAAGAAAACACGCAAAATGCCATAGTTTCATAGTTTAACGTCTTACTGCGTCGCCCATTCATACGTATTTTATTGTATTATTTGTATGATGATGATGTTTTTTCAGTGGCTCCCTGTTTAGGGTCGCCTCAGCGGATCATTTAGTCCACGTTTTAATTTGGCACAGGTTTTACGCCGGATTCCCTTCCTGGTGCAACCCTCTCATTTAATTCGGGCTTGGGACCGGCACTGAGAGTTAACTCTTCAGTGGCTGGGTTAGCTCCCTGCCCGGGAATCAAACCCGGGCCACGGCAATGAGAGCGCTGGATCCTGCCTCTGGACCACCAGGAGGCTCATTTCTTACCAATGATAACTGGCTGAAATCTAATATCTATCAATATCATTGTATCACATGATTTCAGTAATGACATAATATGGGGTAAATATTCTCTCTAATCTCTCCCTCACACACACACGAAGATATATATATGGAAAAAAATAAAATAATAAAATAAAAAAAAATAAAATAATAAATTAATAAAATACTAACTAAAAAAAAACAAAAAAAAGTAACAAACAAAAAAAAACAACAAAAAAAAACAAATAAATAAAAATATATCCAACACCAAAAGAACCCACACATACACACAAAAACAAAAAATAAATAAATAAATAAATCCCTTTTATTTCCTTATTTTTTGTTTTTGTTTATAAGCACTGTTTTTGTTTATAAGCGTTTAGAAGCAGCACTTTTAGTTCATTCTGCATCATAAAATGGTTCTGTTGGCGCTTAATAGTGTTATTTCTATGAAGGTCATATCTATAATTCATTATACACCCTGTTATTACTGGTTATGAAATTACATTATACTTTGTAGCTATCTTCATGACGCATTATAAGAAGTGCTGATTACACATTATATCACCAACCTCAACTTGCACAGTTTCTTTTGATAAGATACAAAAAAATGGTGATATAATGTGTTATAAACACCACATGCAGTATAATAGTGATGTATGTTATAAACACTACATACAGTTTAATGGTGATATAATGTGTTATAAACACTACCTACAGTGTAATGGTGATATAATGTGTTATAAGCACTACATACAGTATAATGGAGACATAATGTGGTATAAACACTACATACAGTATAATGGTGATATGCGTTATACACACTACCTACAGTTTAATGGTGATATAATGTGTTATAAACTCAATAATACAGTATAACGGTTATATAATGTGTTATAAACACTACATACAGTATAATGGTGATATAATGTGTTATAAACACTACATACAATATAATGGTGATATGTGTTATAAGCTCTACCTACAGTTTAATGGTGATATGTGTTATAAGCTCTACATTCAGTGTGATAGTGATATACTGTAATGTGTTATAAACACTACACACAGTATAATGGTGATATATGTTATAAACACTCCCTACAGTTTAATGGTGACATAATGTGTTATAAACACTACCTACAGAACAATGGAGATATAATGTGTTATAAGCTCTACATTCAGTACAATGATGACATAATGTGTTATAAGCTCTACATACAGTGTAATGGTGATATAATGTGTTATAAGCTGTACATACAGTTTAATGGTGATATAATGTGCTATAAACACTACATATAGTATAACGGTGACATAATGTGCTATAAACGCTACACACAGTATAATGTTGATATAATGTGTTCTAAACACTACATACAGAATAATAGTGATATAATGTACTATAAATGCTACATACAGTATAGTGGTGACAATATTTTAGAAACACTACATACAGTATAATGCATTCTTTGAACAGCGTTTTATTACAAACTGGTATCCCTTTATATAACTAATTACGTCTGAATTCGGAATGCATAACACGCTATGAATGTATCCATAAGTCATTATAACATACAACCTTCATAGAAATCTTTTCAGTCGTCTCCCTTTACCTTCCTTTCTCTCGGACCCCCTTTATGTACTGTGCTCACATTCTCCTGCTCTATAATGAACTTTTTGTCACGTCCAGTCTCGTCCGTCTCGCTGCCTGCGTCTATCCTTTCGCTCATTGATCTGTCGCGCCCGCTACACCTCCTACTGCCTTTCTGTTCACATCATCAGTCTCTCTTTCCATTCTGCAGTCCATCATCTTCATATTTCTCTTCATCCGCCCCACACTTGCTGACCAAAGATTTCTTCCAGGATTCCAGTGAGGATAGAGGGATGCAGTGCAGACACACACACACACACACCCTTCTAGCTCTCTTCTTCTCTTCCATGTCTCTTTCTCTCTCTCTCTCCATTTTACTCTCTTTCAGCTCTCTATTCTGCTCCATTTCACCATTCATTCCTTGATCTCTGGTATCACTTGTCTTCCTATGACCACAGGACAAAGGTTTCATAACGACTGACATAAACCTACATAAACGTTTCTTCATTGGAATGTTCACAGTGCTACACAGCACCTGCATAACCCCCTTTATGACAACTTGCCTTAAGTAGGTATTACGTATCCCTGTGAACGTTACTCGCCGTATCACTTAACGTCATTTTATTTAGTGACAGCGGAAATTTAAAGGGCTCATTCGGGTGTCATGTAGCCTCTATTAACATTACACATCATGCTGTGTTCATGCTCATAAACTGCTCATATCAGTTCATAACAGCGTCTTTATCACTAGAGCTTTAATGATCTACCTTCATTATTAAGGGTCTTTAATAAAAACTGGAGTGTCTAGCTTCCTCACCTCAAATCTATACAGTGTGCTATTTTAGCATCTTTTGTTAAATTTATTTATTTATTTTGTTCCTCCCACCTTGTTCTTACACGGATAGGACGTTTTCGCTGACTCAGTATATCTGTCGAGGGGGAGAACGTTGTCTGCAGGCATAGTGTGAATAATGGACTTGTTGGCGGAGATTATGAGTGTGTACGTGTGTGTGTGTGTGTATGGAGAGCGAGGGGATGTATGCGGATATGAATATGCATCTCAAGGGCATCGTCCTCTGCACCCTACCACACGAGTGACCATTCTCTCCTACGCATGCTGCTGAAGTTCACTTTAAAAGTCAACACGATTGGGAAAAACTGTCCATCGCAAACTTTCTTTTAACTAAACGGAAACCAACTAACGGAAAGGGCCAAGCTCCGCCTCAAACGTCTAACTCATTAATAATTTAGCATACCCATTATTCTACCCATAATGCAGAGCAGAGAAGAACACATGGACGACTTGGTAATAACCGGCAGAGATTCAGCAGAACAGTTGTTTGCGGTTCATGTATAATTCATCCAGCGTGTTGATAGTCGTGCGAAACGAGCAGCTGCTGACATCTGCATGGCCTGGTAAATGCCAAATTTAAAAAGGTGAGCACATGTGTAATTCCTCATTAGGCTGAAAGAAGGGAGAGCGAGAATCGTACAGAGGGAATGCCTTTGCTCTACGTGTTTGGTTCTGCTCTTAGGGGAGAAGGACAGACAGAAGGTATGTGTCAAATTAGCCGACTGTGACAGAACAGGTTAAAAACCACACACCACTCGAATGCTCTATTCTGATTGGGTGGAAGGTGTCAAGTCGGTCAGTAGTTGTGGGTGTAATTTAAATCACAGGTTTGAGGTAAAAATCTTATTCTAAAAATGCTATTGTTGCTATAGTAATAATAGTTTTCTGTCTTGTCTTTATAACAAGCTGTATATTTATTAATTGTTTATTATTTTTTATATTTCTTTGAGTGCATATATTTATTTATTTAACTTATTTATTATTATTTTTAATATTTCTTTGAGTGCATTTATTAATTAATTAATTTATTTATTTACCTACCTTATTTAATCTCTTAAAAAAAATTAAAGGCTGGCGAAGAAATGCAACACGCAATTGCTTTAATTAAAGAAAAGGACCTAATTTGTTTCCCAGCCGTTCCAGAACAGTTGCTGTAACTAATAAATAATTTTAAAAAAAAGAAATGCCGTAGATTATGCCATAGATTATTGTCCACCATTCAAGTCCCTGTGATTGAGCTTGACTTAAGTGGTTAAGGCTCTGGGTTGTTGATCAGGGTTCAAGCCCCATCACTGCCAAGCTGCTATTGTTGGGCCCCTGAGCAAGGCCCTTAACCCTCCCTACTCCAGGGGCACTGGACCATAGCTGGCCCTGCACTCTGACCCCAACCCTCCAAGGATGAGATATGCTAAGAAAGAATTTCACTATGCAGTGATGTATATGTGACAAATAATGTCTACTTAACTGTATAAGTGATTTGAACTGTCAGAACAGAACAGTCAGAGCTGCTGTGATACACTATATAAGTGTATATAACACTATGTGAGTATTCGCTCACCCATCCAAATAATCAGAGTCAGGTGTTCCAATCACTTCCATGGCCACAGGTGTATAAAATCAAGCACCTAGGCATGCAGACTGTTTTTACAAACATTTGTGAAAGAATGGGTCGCTCTCAGGAGCTCAGTGAATTCCAGCGTGGAACTGTGATAGGATGCCACCTGTGCAACAAATCCAGTCGTGAAATTTCCTCGCTCCTAAATATTCCACAGTCAACTGTCAGCTGTATTATAACAACGTGGAAGTGTTTGGGAACGACAGCAACTCAGCCACGAAGTGGTAGGCCACGTAAACTGACGGAGCGGGGTCAGCGGATGCTGAGGCGCATAGTGCGAAGAGGTCGCCAACTTTCTGCAGA
Source organism: Hemibagrus wyckioides (assembly GCF_019097595.1). Taxonomy (NCBI): domain Eukaryota; kingdom Metazoa; phylum Chordata; class Actinopteri; order Siluriformes; family Bagridae; genus Hemibagrus; species Hemibagrus wyckioides. Next base: position 13,716,673 of record NC_080738.1, on the reverse strand, counting down.
GTCAATCGCTACAGACCTCCAAACTTCATGTGGCCTTCAGATTAGCTCAAGAACAGTGCGCAGAGAGCTTCATGGAATGGGTTTCCATGGCCGAGCAGCTGCATCCAAGCCATACATCACCAAGTGCAATGCAAAGCGTCGGATGCAGTGGTGTAAAGCACGCCGCCACTGGACTCTAGAGCAGTGGAGACATGTTCTCTGGAGTGACGAATCGCGCTTCTCCATCTGGCAATCTGATGGACGAGTCTGGGTTTGGCAGTTGCCAGGAGAACGGTACTTGTCTGACTGCATTGTGCCAAGTGTAAAGTTTGGTGGAGGGGGGATTATGGTGTGGGGTTGTTTTTCAGGAGCTGGGCTTGGCCCCTTAGTTCCACTGAAAGGAACTCTGAATGCTTCAGCATACCAAGACATTTTGAACAATTCCATGCTCCCAACTTTGTGAGAACAGTTTGGAGCTGGCCCCTTCCTCTTCCAACATGACTGTGCACCAGTGCACAAAGCAAGGTCCATAAAGACATGGATGACAGAGTCTGGTGTGGATGAACTTGACTGGCCTGCACAGAGTCCTGACCTCAACCCGATAGAACACCTTTGGGATGAATTAGAGCGGAGACTGAGAGCCAGGCCTTCTCGTCCAACATCAGTGTGTGACCTCACAAATGCGCTTCTGGAAGAATGGTCAAAAATTCCCATAAACACACTCCTAAACCTTGTGGACAGCCTTCCCAGAAGAGTTGAAGCTGTTATAGCTGCAAAGGGTGGACCGACGTCATATTGAACCCTATGGATTAGGAATGGGATGTCACTTAAGTTCATATGCGAGTCAAGGCAGGTGAGCGAATACTTTTGGCAATATAGTGTATGTCAGCATCTTATCGTATGCCTCCACGTTCAGTAGAAATCAAAGGTGCTATCACTCTTTCTCTATGCACAGAAGCAGCTGTGAAAAGGGTCCGCTGGTTTTTACGGAAACTTTTACTGTAATGAAGCTGTAGCATAACAAAAGGCTACTAAACTGCTCCTGTGACCGTTATGAAGTGGAAGCTTTTATAGCTCTTCTGTCACTGTGTGTGTGTGTGTGTGGTGGGGGAATTATGAGAGGCTGAGAGACTGACCGCATACTTGGGTTCTTGAGTATCTTGAGGTTTTTGAGTATCGCTACCTCTTGTGGTTGATGTTACAAAATAACACCATTCACAAAAAAGTCAACTATTGACTTTTATTCAAATTTTGTGCCTTGTCTTTGTATCAAGCTGTAGTATTTATTTATTTATGTATGTATTTATTTGATTATTTATTAGTATTATTTTTTATTTTGTGTGTGTTTTTATTTATTTATTTATTTATTACATTCATAAAAAAGGAAACTACTCACTTGGAGGAATTATTAATTAAAATTTTGTATCCAGAAAAAAAAAAAAAAAGCTTAAATCCTCACCCAATTAAGTGCAGGGTTTAAATCCCGACATAAAACCACTGAATTAAATAAAATGTGCGAATTTAATAATGAATAAAAGACTTAATGCCTTCCATTCACTCTTATAACTAAATGTAGATGTCACACAATATCTTTAATGTAAATCAGAGAATAACAGGTAGCTGGTATTTTATCGAACGCTTATATATCCCTGAATGACTAAAGAGGTGAGTGCGTGCCAGCGTGCCAGGCGATAAATCCGTCAATCAAGTGCTCTCGGATACTTTGTTGAACCCAGCTCCACAGCAAACAAGCCGTTAGCTCCAGCCACTGCACTCTCAGAAGGCCTATTAATCTTGCAAAGTTAGTTGTGATGCTAACTGTCCCCTGATTAATGAAGGACAGCTAGCACTTGCACTGGCCTGCATGCTAATGCCGTGATTTATATAACAGATCCTCAGCCAGCTGCATTGTTACTATGCTTGTGGAATGCTCAGGTTTCTCTTCAAACTGTTGTTATGCAGATTCTTATGTCCTGACCGTGATAGATGGTGTGGATTCGCTGTAGTATAAAAAGAATAAAACATGTTAGCGAGTGTTTTATGAGAAAATATCCATTTCTGTGGCTTGACTCGACTTTTATACCCCGATAAATTGTAATAGGGTGTGTTTGTTATCGCAGCATTTCTCTAAATTTTCAGCACTGCATCAATATGGTAAAATCACCACATATTCTTGACACTGTGAAACGCCCACTGGCTACAGACTGGCTACAGTCAGCGCAGATATAGATTCAGTTATGAACAAAGGAGTACGGCTTTAAATGTTGAACAGACGATATGGTGGAAAGGAGAAGAGGACAAGAGAGGAAATGAATTTAATACGAGACACTTGAGTTTTATCTCATGACTCATCCTCATGGCTAACTCAAATCACTCAGTGATATCCTTTATGATAGCTAGATGGATGGAATGATGGCTGGATGGCTGGATAGATAGATAGATAGATAGATAGATAGATAGATAGATAGATACGAGATGGATGGATGGATGCACAGATAGGTGGACAGATAGACACAAGATTGCTAGATGAGTAGAAAGATACAGGATGGATAGAGAGATGGATACATACAAGAGAGATGGATAGATACAGGATGGATAGAGAGATGGATAGATACAGGATGGATGGATAGACAGACATAATTCATTTCAATGTGAGAATTGTGCTTCTTGAGGTCCATGACTCATAAAAATGATTGTCACTCAATCTCAGAATCTCATCTTGTTCACAGGTGAAATCATGTTGCTCCATAACCATCATTATGCCTGAATGAGGAATAACAATAAATAAATACAAATAAAGCAACAGAGAGGGATCATTAAATAACTCATTTGTTTCTGCATCAAACACTGACGGTTTAAACTCGTTGCCTGTTCTCAGTTTTCTACCTCCGGTGTGTCGGGGAAACGACGGAAAGTTAATTTCTTGAACCACAGACCAATTCTATCTGTTGTCCAAATAGCTCTACGGCGTATACGCTAGCACTTGGCTAAATTCTATTAGAATTTAAATTTCATAGGAGGCTTAGTAATAAGAGGGGAGATGCGAGGACAACACGAGCCTATTCATTCCTCTCATTTGAGGTGCGTTTCATTTTATGAGGCTTTCAGGAGGAAAACAAAAAAGGTGGCAGCAGGGCCAGGCTGGCCTCTAAAATTAAAAAAAAGAAAAGAAACACAACAGCTGTGGTCATTTTTTAGTAAATAATTTTAATTAAACAGACAGGGAGTTGTAAGGTATTACTGTATTTACTACACGTTGCAACCCTCCCATCTGTGTTTTTTTTTTTTCCCCCGCAATGCAGCTCTATGAATAGTCAGGGCAGCTTACACAAAGACTTGTATAGTGATTATAATTAAGAATCTCTTTATGTTAGCAACATATAACATGATTCATCCATATAGAATTAACCTATGGGAGATCTCTAAGTGATTTATAGACCACATCCTATTGCTTCCACTCAAGGTCTCGTGGGATTCCTGGGCTCACCACGTTTTTTTTCCCAGGCAATTTATCTGTACGCCTGTCACACCAACCACACAGCATCCCAATCTAGCAACCTGAACATGCACACAGCAAGTACCCTGACCCCTAATCCAGGATGTCGACCCCTAGTCGAGTCTCACTAATCCGGGATGTGAGAAATCAGATGATAAGATTGTCTTACTTTCCTGATGCCACTGCCCTAAGGGAAAATGGTATTCTTGCTGGGCTCCATGAGAACTGGGCTAAAAATCCTTAGGGAATTTCCCTTAAGGGACCTGGTGTCAAGAACATGAAAAGACTATCTGCATGATGGATGGATGGATGGATGGATGGACAGATGTATATATAGGTGGACGGATGCAAGATAAATGGATAGATACAAGAGAGGTGGATATATATATAAGAAAGATGGATAGGTGGACAGATACAAGAGAGATGGGAAGAGAGATACAAGAGAAATGGATAGATATAGGATGGATGGATGGACAGATGTATATATAGGTGGACGGATGCAAGATAAATGGATAGATACAAGAGAGGTGGATATATATATAAGAAAGATGGATAGGTGGACAGATACAAGAGAGATGGGAAGAGAGATACAAGAGAAATGGATAGATATAGGATGGATGGATGGACAGATGTATAAATAGGTGGACAGATATGAGAGAGATGGATGGAGAGATACAAGAAAGATGGATAGAGAGATACTAGAGAGATGGATAGAGATATGGATATATACAAGAGGGATGGATAGTGAGATGGATACATACAAGACAGATAGATGGAGGGATGGTGGATGGATGGATGGTGGATAGACAGATGTATAGATAGGTGGACAGATACATGATGGATAGAGAAATACAAGAGACATGGATAGAGAAATATAAGAAAGATGGATATTGTACATACAAGAGAGGTTGATAGACGGATGGATGGATGGATAAATGGTTCGATGAATGGATGGGTGGATGGACAGATGTATAGATAGGTGAACAGATACATGATGGATAGAGAAATACAAGAGAGATGGATAGAGAGATACAAGAAAGATGGATGGAGAAATACAAGAAAGAAGGCTAGAGAGATAGTAGAGAGACACAAGAGATGGATAGAGAGATGGATACATACAAGAAAGATGGATATATACAGTAGATGGATACATAAATGAGAGATGGATGGATGGGTGGATGGATATATAGATAGGTGGCCAGATACAGGATACAGGACTCATTGGAAATATATTCCAATGAGTAGCTCATAATAATTCCATAATTCCATCCCAATGGGTAATGAATAAGAAATTAGCTGGACCAGTGTGTAAAATTAAAATAGCACCCAATAGAAATCATAAGACCTCCTAATGGACAAAATGTCAAGAGGCACTACATAGAAATTGAACCATAATCCAGTGGGTAATAAAATTATATAGGAAGCCCAATGAATATGAATCATATTCATATAGATAACAATAGAGTAGAATTCAGACCATAATTTTGTGAGTAACATAAAAAGTCTATATGACCATATTTTAAACAGCACCCCACAGAGAATCAGTTTGGACCATATTCTAGTGTATCAGTTGGAAAATATTCCAGTGGGTAAATTTTAAATTAGAACTTCATACAATGTCCCATTGGATAACTCATAAAAACAAATCAATAGGTACTTCACAGATATTGCACCATAGTGCAGTGAGTAACTCTAAAAATTCAGTCGGAATCCCCAAAGAAATTGGGCTACATTCCAGCAACTAAGTTACAAAAACAAAAATGAAAGGAACCCAATAAAAATCCAACTGGCAAAATGACTCAATGGGATCCAATCACAATGTTTAACTCAATGAATGAAAGCATGAATTGTATTCTGGATGAATTTAAGTAAACTAGAAGTTATAACCCATCCTTTGAGTATACTCATAATCGGAATCACGCTATATTTTGATTTGCGATCTATAAAAGTTTAACAGAACTCTAATGAAAATTGGACCATATTCTGGTATTTACACATAAATATAGACAGACAGAGATAAAGCTAGATAGACGGATAGACAGACAGACAGAGAGAAAGATAGAGAATCAGAAAGATAGACAGACAGACAGATAGATACAAGACAGATGGATAGACAGCCAGAGAGACAGACAGACGGACAGAGAGACAAACAAATAGACAGATAGATAGTCAGATAGATAGAGAGACAGACAGATAGATAGGCAGACTCACAGATAGATAGATAGACAGACAGACAGACAGACAGACAGATAGATAGATAGATAGATAGACAGACAGACAGACAGACAGACAGATAGACAGACAGACAGACAAACAGATAAAGAGACAGATATATAGACAGATATATAGACAGATATATAGACAGATAAAGAGACAGATAAAGAGACAGACAAATGAACAGACAGGTAGGTAGGTGGGTAGGTAGAGAAAGAAAGAGAGAAAGATGGATAGATGATAGACAGTTCACTATAGGATTCCAACGATTATCCCCCACAAAATTCCAATTGGAATCTCTTGGGAATGAGACATGACAATCAAATTGCTGACCTTCTGTATATAGGTTCTGACAAAAATCTCAAAAATAAATAAATGACACCAGATGGACAGTATGACGTCTAAGCCGTGTGCACATATGAGCTTTAAAATTCCTTTTCCATTTGGCAAGATTTTGAAACGACGTACTTCTCTGTATACTGCCACTGGCAATGCACTGGGGTTGACCCTGAGAGTTTTGTCCTGAATATCGTCGTACTGTAAAAAGCTTACAGCATATGCACTTTTGCAGGATATACTACCTCTCACTTGACCATAGATTTTCAGGAGAATACCTACGAGCAACAAACCCCCTGCTCACACCGTCTACCTGTATGCTAATTGCTGACACGCTGAGAAATAAGACAGACGAAATGGATGAGCTCCTGTGTGGCAACGGAAGGAGGTGCATGTCAGGGTCCGTTCTTTCCCTTTTCACTGTGTGCTGATAAGAAATCGTGCTGCATCTTGCAGTAATTCCAGACATCTGCTGTCGGTATAACCGCAGGTAACAGGAAAGTGGGCCGATAAGTATAATTTAATTACTGTTTAATTGTAATGCTGAGCAACTGTCGCCCTACGCTCTTAAATCTACTGAACTGAATAGAGAGGAAAGGATGGGACATCTTTTATAATTGCTTAGCTAATTGAAAACCATGGATTTCATTTCATCATAGCTTCCTGACAGACATGAGTATGATGCAGAGTCGACGTTTCTCGGCAAAGAAAAGTAGCATTGGTGTCACCCTGACCGGACTCGGTACCTCGGTAAAAGTTTTTAGGCTGCTTGTTTACGTGATTCGATTTGCATTACTGATATTTTAATATGCATATGTTCCCGCCTTACCGATTTTAAAGATTCAGAAGTCCTTTGAGGTTATGCACTCTGCGTTTTGGATCCACAGCGCGCTCACACAAAGTGAAGCTTTCTCAATTTCAGAGCACTATTGTGTCTTTTTCTGAAATGTCACCATGTACCAAGAGACTATTACCATGCGCTATCCATCGTACTGCTGATTCTGCTGTCTTCATGGATATTCATCTCTCTCTAGCGCTCTCTCTCTCTCTCTCTCTCTTAGACCCCTTTTCTGTAGTCAAGGATTTCCTAAGCCATACTGGCTTTCAGAAAAATAATCCAGAACTCTTTGGGTATTTTCAAACCATGACTTGTGTTTTATCTGATAACAAGGAAGTCTTATCCTGGTCAGAGTACTGGTGGATCCACTGGGTATGAGGTGCAAATACGCCCTAGATGAGAGAGTACACACACACACACACATTCACAACTGGGTCAATTTGGCAGCACATCTTGGAAGAAGCACGTCTGAGCCGTCAACCTCTATATTGGTGACAGGGTATAAACTCCAATTCTTAGATATAATTAAGGAAATTAATTGTGTATTGATTAAAGTCTTCTGAGTCCTGATAGTGAACCTTGTGAAAACTTTTCAACATCATTATCATCTGTATTAGACTGCACTTGTTTATTGACATTCTCTGTCACATGAACCGTGTTAACCCTGCTCATCCGTCTGACCTGAAATCTTTACACTAATGAATTTAACCTGCTGGCTGACACACTGCCCGGTCAGTGACGGCTCGTTTCCTGCACTGACCTTTAGGTTTCAGCCTTTCTTCTTGGACAGCACTGCTGAAAGGATTCATTAGTTTGGCAGCTGATTGGCACCATCAGATATTTCAAGTAGAGGATAGGTTTGGGTAAATCCGTGACCGTATTCCAAATGCAGAGGATTTGTCGTACTAGAGGTCATATGAATCATGATCAGATCGAGTCGGTGTGCTAGAAAGCATGTGTAAATAAACATGGTTGTCTGAGTCAGTAAATTATCGAGCCATCTTATTTACCTGATATCCATGGCATTCAGGATTAACGCCTTTTCCCAATCAAACAGGATTATAGAGAGCGAGACATGCATTAGGACACAGCTGCTGGTGCAGTGTCAGGAGTGATGCTACAGCCTACAGTAGCAGAACAGAGATGTGAATGGGGCGGAATGATATTAGAGTACATTTCTAGGTGTACGTCCATGCAAATTGATGAAGGCATACGTTATGCACTTTTCAGTGCATCAGCCAAGCTCTCGGTGTCTAATTTTCTCATTATCTGTGTCTGTATGTGAGATATACATATGTATAGGTTGAATGTAATACAGCAACGTTAAAAGATTTACCCATTTCCTCAGTAATTATTGCTTTGGATTTGTATGACAGATATAGATAGACTATGTAATTACCGAGACTTGCCAAGTTCCTCCTGTACTTCTACTCTTTCACTGTTTCACCATCTTCTCTAACCACAGCTGCTGAAAATGGTTCAACACTTCTATATTACTAGAACTAATCCACTTTAGCATCAGCTACCATAACCAAAATGGCAATAAGACCATAAAATGGATAGCTGGCCACTGTTTTTGTTTTTTTTTTTGTTTTTTTTTAAATTTGTTTGTTTTTTAATTTGTTGACCAATTGATCTACGCTCCCTAAATGACACGTAAAACACAAAATTGATCTACGCTCCCTAACTGGCATGCACTGCAAACAACTCTCTAATTGACAAATTTTTGCACAGGTTGAGTCAATTTTAAAATAGTTATATAGTTTTTTCACTCTTCATTTTATTGATCGTTTATCACATTCTAGCAGTTATAAACACTAGCCTGTTTTTGTGGCTCTGCTGATTATTTCGAATGCAGAAAAAAGGTAGCGAGAACTTCCTGACTCTGACCCCTTTAAAAATATGAAATTGGCCTCTCGCTGAAAACGCATAGAAGAGTCACGAATTTAATCTGTTTTTTTTTTTGTTTGTTTGTTTTAGGTCATGAGGATGTGTTAGAATAATTACTGAAGACTTCATGTGAAAGAATTTCATGTGGTGGAAAACTTCTTGATACTAAATAATTACAACTTGTTCCTTTACATATGTTTGATTACATGGACCATCTTCTAGACACATAAGTTCCTGTGCATGTTGAAACAATAATGTATTAGAATTAGGGCATTTATATTAACCTGTGATTTGCCTCTACTTTATTTAAAATACACAAAAAAGCATCCCCCATCCTTAAGCATTGCTCTAAAAGCATTAAAAACTCATGCTTTGAATGCTGGTACTAAATTGTGCATGCAGTCCGGCTAGAGCCAGTCCTGACAGATACAAATACCTGTGACCTGCTATAAATTATTTAAGCAGTCGTCAGAATTGCCAGATTCACGCCCACCCACACACACACACACACAAACACACACACACAAACACACAAACACAAATGCACACACCAAACTTGCTTGTCCTCCAAAGGAAACATAAAGCAGAGGCAGTGAGAGAGAAAGCCCCTGGGGAGGACTGCAGGAAAACAGAGACAGAGAGAGAGAGAGAGAGGCCGACTCTGCTCCTGTACAGATACTGCAGAGGAAAAAAAAAAGAAGAAAAAAAGAGAAAAAGCCAAACAAACGGAAGCAAGAAGAAGGGCAATGAAGAGCAGAGTGCAAAAGGAAGAAAGATAGAAAGAAAAAGAAGCGAGACTTAGGTGCCTATGAGATTTATTTGTTTGTAAAGACAACAAGAAAGGTGTGAAGAGGGAGCAGCGAGTAAAGGATGTGTGTATAGATGATATATGATGAAGGTGTTCTCTCTCTCTCTTTTTTTTTTTTTTTTAAAACTCAAGAGCACCACAGAGAGTACCCCAGATTAAGGACAGGTGAAGTGCTCGAGGATGTAGAGAGATGAAAGGCAAAAAAGAAACTGCGATATGAGAAAGAATAAAGGGGAGGAAATAAGGAAGATGGTTCCCCTGGCTCCTGAGCTTAAGGACATGTGAATCCAGGAAGATTGAGAAAGAGAGAGAGAGAGAGAGAGAGAGAGACGTGATTCATATTACATGTTATGTCAGGATTTTAAGTGCAAGTGAAATATCAAAGTGCTATGTTACAGAATACAAATAAGACATTTATCGGATGCTGTATTGATGACTGTCTGGAGGGGATTAAGCAAATCAACAGAATACTGTAATGATATCTGTCTTTTTTAGTATCTATCTATCTGTCTGTCTGTCTGTCTGTCTACTTAAATTCCCACTTTCACACACACACTAATAATTCTAATGAACCTTATTCAAAAGACCTGTCTGATCCATTAGAGACACCCCCCCCCCCCATTTTTTAAAAAAGTAACTCAATAAAAGATAAAAGCTGCTTTGAGGTGATGCTATCTGTGTAAAGTGAAAGGCCACCCAACAGTAACAGACAGTGCAAAGTCTCACCGGTGAAATCCCAGTTGCCTCCACTGTCAGAGTTTATATATTAATTACAGAGGGTCAAGCAAAAGTCAGTCCCACTGTGCAAGTTAATTCATGCAAAAAAAAAGAAAAAAAGAAAAAGAAAAGAGGATCAAATACACTCAGAGCAAACACTGGTTAGCCCGGGTCAGAGACACCTTGGGAAGTGGTAGCTAGCCTTAATTAAATGGACCCTTTTTATAATGAACAGCCAACTACTTTATCCACTTTATCAGAAGTGACTAAAGTCTCACACATGCAGAGACTCGCAGCAAAAACGTGACCAGAGATCATTCATTTTAAATGAGACATGAGCTGCTGATTTCTGGCTACCAGGTGTGGGCGTGTCCAGTGATGCAACAACGATTTACTTGATGCAAACTTGGTGCATTAATGGGAGCACAGGCAGTAGAAGACACACTGCTTCTCCTTTATCTCGGATATGATATAATATGCAGATATACATTGCTGAATTTTATATAGAGTGGAACCTCGGCATACAGATTTAATTTGTTCTGGAGGCGAGTTCTAAAGGTGAAAATTTGTATTGCGAAACGATTTTTCCCATAAGAAATAATGTAAATGCAGATAATCTATTCCAGCCACCCAAAAATATGACCAATACGAAGCGTATGGAAATTGTATGTCTGCTTACAAAGAACTGACCCAAGCCAAGCATTCCATGTCAAGGGTCCTCACAGGAAGTCATGCCACCAAGCTTGGGCAAAAAATAGAACAGATTACCCATGCCACCAATCTGTCAACAAAAAATCGCCAGAAAAATCATCTAGCTTTTGAACACATGCCGAAGGCAAGGTTGGTATCGTGGGTTGACTCTTTCCAAACAGCTTTCGCTGACTGAAAAAAAAAAATCGTAAACTTGCTTCACTTGGCTTTCCACTGATGCAAACAAGTTTTGCACGGCTCCCAGATGTATGCGCAACTTAGCCAGTGTTCGGTTCGGTTCATTCGTATGCCAAAAATGCTTCATATGCCGATGCAAGTTCCTTGCGAAATTTCAATTCTTAAGGCAAAAATTCATAAGGGAGGGCATTCGCATGCTTAGGTTGTTTCATTTCAGAAGCAAGAAATCTGACTTGTGGTCATGATTGCTAGTAGCGTCAACCACTGATAAACATTATTACCATCACATCCAGTAGTAGGAACACTTACTGTACTGGACTTCAAATACAGCAAATGCTGACTTTCAGCGATAAAATTTCTGCATGTGTGAATGTAGGTTTAGAGGCAAAACATGAAGGAGGTCCCGAGGGCTGCAATAGTTGACAGTCAAGAGCTTTTTGGATGGTTACAGGGACACACTTTAAAATTGATTTATTTTCAAGTAGAATGCTCTGACAAACATTATTACTATGGCAACCAGGGTGCCTACAATACTGGTGAATTTATAGTACAGTGTCTGTTGACAGCGATAAAATCTCTAGATGTGTGAATGTATCTTCAGAGACAAAACATACAGAGGAAAAGGGGTCCCAAGGGCTGGACTGGTGACACTCTAGAGCTGCTACAGGATCACACTTTATAAGTAAGACATTGGTACAAGATGTTTTTTGATGTAATGGAAATAAAATGCATCCCAGAATCATTGATATGTGACCTTTGGCCTTGGGCTATGAGGCCTGAGGTAAATGGTTTGTTACAACGGAGATTAAGGATCCATTATTAGCCTTGCTAGTGGTTAAAGGTTCTGGGTTGTGATTGTAAGATCAGCACCACCAAGCTGCCACTACTGGGTCCCTGAGCAAGGCCCTTAACCCTCTGTGCTCCAGTGGCACTGTATAATGGCTGGCCATGTGCTCTGACCCCAATCTCCAAAATTGGGATATGCAAAGGAAGAATTTCACTGTGCTGTAATGTATAGGTGACAATAATAAAGCCGTCTTCTATAATCCATACCATCTTATCATCGTAGCAATGCTAGTTAATACACCACCATTACTTTCTTCTAGCCACATTCAACTAGACTGCTCTTTATCCATTATCACTGGACAACATAACAAACCTCAGGAACTTGTTGCTCTAAGCAATGAAGACCACTATTGAGCTCTCAGTCCAAACAGCTCTTTGTGTGCATTGAAGGCTTTCTGACTGATGCCAATCATGTCCACAAAGCGCTGGCTGAACGTCTGATACATATGGCTCACAAAATCGGATACACTTCAGGAATTGCAACAATGTCATCTGATTGTTTGAATACTACAAAAATTTTTTAAACCGTCCTCTTGGAAACAAAGCTGCCGTCATGGTCTACAACCCTCATGGAAGAAGGAAGCTGTGACAGTATGCGCTCATGTGGATCAGCTAAAATTTGGATTTTCCAAATGATGTGAGTTACTAACTTAAATGAACAATCTGTGGTTGCACATCAGTCTGCTTTTGTCGACTTTTCGTTTCCACACCCTTAAATATGATGCTGAACAAAACTAACTGTGATTGGTCACTTTACATGTCAGTCAGACACCCTCTTGGGCATGTCCTTGGCCAATAAAAGCCACTCTTTAGTCCAGACCTTCTGCGGTGAGGATCGAGTAGTTACGTTGGGTGTTATAAAGCTAACAACTTAAAGGTTTTCTTCTCAGATTTCATAAATGATTTCATAAATGTCTGTTGCATTCCCTTCATTTTTTATTTTCCCGGTTAAAAATAATAAGAAAAAGTTTGTCATTGTTGAGTCCAGGGTGAAAAATATAATGTTGCTGAGCTGCTCATGTACATGTACTTCATGCATGACAGAAGGCAGACTCTTTTGGTGACTGGCAGGAGATGCAACCAATCAGCAGAGAGATTTGGCAAATCCTGGGACCACCACATTGCCACGATTGGGTTCTTTAGCAACAATCTTCAGCTGCTCTCAACTGGATAAAAGCATCAGCCAAATGAGAAAAATAAAAATGAATAAAAAATGAAATAAGTATTCAGGACTGAATGAGTTTCATCTGCTTGACTTATGCCCTTACTTTATAACGCTTGCTTCTAAAGTCATACAAGCATGCTTTACAAAGTGTTACAATGGCATATTAATATTTAAATGAGCATAATAAAGTTATTTATACTATATAACAAGATCAAAAAGGCATTTACAAAGGACCAGAGCATCTGCCTGTCTCCCTCAGTTAAATTAGAAGGTCCCATCTGCTTTTAATTACAAGCACAATTGTTTTCCATGTTAATGCTTCGATGAGAATGAGTCACTTCTATTTTTTTGTTTACAAACCCCACTTCCTGCTTTCAGCTTCTACAAAAGAAAGAGGAGGGGTGTTTGAAAATGTTTGGCCTGTTCGCACTCTTAGCGTAGCATTACTGCCAGCAGTTAGACTAGCATCAAGGCTCTTCTGTAATCAAAATTTTGGAGTGTAGAGTTAGCAGCTGCTACCGCTCGATGTCCCACAGTCTCTAACGACTCGCTAGCTCCATGGTTAGCGCTCGTCCCTGGGCCACTCCGCAGCACTTTGGACAGGAGACAGGAGACGCTACATTTGTAGCAAATGTAATCATTTGTTTGCTGGAAGAGATTCAAAACCGCCTGGAAAGTCTTGGTGGATTTGTTTCGACTCTACACAAGCCTAATTAGAGTTGTCCTTCTACATGGTGATGCTAAATGATCCGAGGGAAGTTGATGATATGGAAATGAATTATGTTATGCCAATTTTTTTTTTTTTTTTTTGTAGATCCATAATAGAAATTAGGGTAGAAATGGTGTTTCCTTAAATCTACTTTAACACACACATTTTCTTTCTGTAAAAACATGATGTACTGAATCAAGATAACACAAACAGTCCATCCCAGTCTGGTCTAAAAAAGCTGATAAACTTTAACCCATACATTTTGGGTGACAGATAAAAATCAATGAATTTATTTTTTGGAATTCCAGTTAAAATTTCTTAATAATGTCTATAAAACATACACCAAGTGAGATAACAGCAAATTCCGAAACACTACTGTTTTGTATTTAACTAGAACACAACATTAGGATGGGCGGGGGGAGGGAATCAAGATGGCTGACGACACTCCTGAGGGACAAGACAGCTTACATTATCAGAGTCATTTACCATCATTATTGCTATGTGACTTTTAGACTGACGCACGCTGAAGCCAATCAGCATGTGATGTTAAGTAAAGACCTCCCCTACTCGTTTGAGTTAACGCCACCATGGTTTTTATTTCTTCTGTATGTATGTTTGTATTTGCAGCTTTTTTTGGTTCTATTAATATTCGTTGGCCACCATGTGGCACAATTCCAGCAACTGATGTTAAATCTTACATGTTACTGCTGTGGATATTGGCACTTAAAGACCATGGCAGTGGCTTTGAACTGCTGTTGCCGTGGTCAGTTTTGCGCTCGGGTCTCCATCATTGAACATTTGATAGCTTTGGCAGGAAGGAATTCATAGTAAAACTAGAATTACGCCGATGCTCATTAATAAGTTGCTCAAAAGCCAACTTGACTAAGTAGAGTTAAAGAAAGTAAATTATTTATATCTGGTATCACCTAGATGAAGATGGGTTTGGTTCCACTCAAGGTTTCTTCCTCACATCATCTCAGGGAGTTATCACCGCTGCCCCAGGCTTACTCATTAGGGATAAATTTAATTTTTAATCTCTAATTGTACTTTTTTTTAAACGATTTTTAAACATATTCCTATAAAGCTGCTTTTTGTGACAATGTACAGTTCTTCCCATACAATGTTTTACCATGTGTTTCTACAAACCTTAAGCAAATCAAGATTAGAGGATTCATCTGAAACTTCTCATTTCAAACCTGATAAGAGAATGATAGCAGTGTTTAGTGACACAGAGAGAAGACAGGGACGTTTAGCCACTCTACACCATCCAAACACAGTCACGCTTATTACAACCACCTCTAGATGGCTAGAACCCAAACGAATCTATAATCCACACTCTTTAAAAGAGGAAAAAGAAAGAGAGAATAGTGCTTATGGCGTGGGAAAAATGCATTCCGTTAGGTCAAATTGATTTTAGCTGTTAGCAGGTTACAAGGGGGAAAAGACTTCCTTTTGCAGTCTGCATCTCTGTTTTTTTAGGACGAACTTAAAGCTTCTGGATTCTGTTTGTGTCTGGATGCTACAAGTGTACTCAAGAAAAATCCAGGCACATGCTCTACATGTGATCTGAAAGCAAGTGCGTAACCTGACTCTGAACACATGTAACTTTCTTAGCTGAAATTTTGGAAATGATCCCTTTTGCAAAATAAAATGAAAATAAACGGTGTAAGCATGTATTTCCCATTTAAACGTCCATGTTTATCCATCCACCCATCCATTTCCTGTATCTCTTATCCTACACATGGTAGTGGGAAACCTGAAGCCTGTTCCAGGACACAAGGTGAGGGACACCCTGGACAGGATGCCGATCCACTATCACACACTGCCAGTCACACACTATGGACCTTTTAGAGATTCCCATCAGCTTACAACGCATCTCTTCGAGGAAATCAGAGCACCCAGAAGAATCCTTTAAGGAGGCGTGGACTAAGCCCCTAGCCTGGAGGTGTGAGGCTCCAATTTATGCTAATACTTAATATACCTGTTGAATATGGTTATACTTATTGACATTTTGGAATGGTTTAATCTTCTCCCTCACTACTACTTTAAACTACACAGAAGCTCAGTCCATAGCAGTTACTTCAGCAAAATTATAAATAAAACCTGTATGCAATTTCCTTGAAGTTGTTTGTTCCTTCTTTGACAGCTGGCCATGTTAGGAGGAGGAGGAGGAGGAGGAGAAGGAGGAGGGGGCGCTGGGTAAATATAGCGGTGTGAGGTGGGTGTGCCAGTGTGAAGTTTCTTGCTCAACTGACACGACTTCAGATTTTAGTTCCCATCCGTGTGGGAGGCGGAACGACACGGAGAACACAAAACGCGGATGCACGCTGCTCTCCAAGGGCAACTGGGACACAAGCAGACCTTTACGGAGGAGGATCTGACACGTGTAGTGAAGCCAAAGCAGATCTCATATTCAGAAGGTCACATATATATACACACACGCACAAGTATACATCAGATGTGTTGAAGTATAGGGTATAGTTAGGGGTTCTGTGGGTGTGGGTTACAGTTTGCATTTTCAAAACATATACAAGACACTTGATTTTAGCAGCACAAGGGTGAGTGAAGGTGTTTCAGTTTTAGAAAATTCCAGGCCGAGGATGAGCAAGGGTTGTTATTTCTTGTCATGTGGTTGTGTTAGATGTTAGATGAAGACGGATAACAATTTGATCATCTCTACAAGATCTTACACTGCCTCAATATACATAACCAATGATGTTTACGCCAGTTATATTATATTATAATACCAAACCTGCCATTTTTCCTTCATTATGTGGATGATAGCATAGGTTATCAATCAAAAAATCACCAACCAATAAAACATATGGCATGAACCAATCTATGTATTAAACCAAATCTCCTCTTGAGTGATTAATAAAGTACTTTCTACTCTCCTAAACCAGAATGATTCACATTTATGTAGATGTTTTCAACTCACCAGAAAGCCCCGCCATCTTCCCCCAATCTTGTGTGTTCACAGATATTTCACACTTGCCACTGCCAGCAAGCAGTTCCTGACTGCACAGTTATAATAATAATAATAATAATAATAATAATAATAATAATAATAATAATAATAATGTTTCCTGCCTCAATACTGAATGGAAAACTTTATTTTATTTTATATTATTTGTATTTTTTTTTTTTAATTATTTAATTTAACTTAATTAGGTGTTCTTGGTATAAATTAGACAACTTGTCTTGTTTGTCATATAATATTAAGGTTCAATCTTGTACATATTTTTTTCTCAAGATCAATTATGAGGAGCCAAAATTTACACTTTTATCTCTGTGTTTTTCCCCTCACAGTCTACCTAGGGTTTCTAACAGTAGGGATATATGCATGGATAACCACATGAATGAATTAAATAGAAAAAGAAAAGTAACTCTTCTGGTTTGTGTCACGCTCACATCAGTATTAACTCCAAATACAATTCTAGAGCTTAACAAAAACATATTAAGATAGTCCCGTTGCATTCCTCCAGTAATAAGCCGACACCCAAATCTACTTGCTGTATAACAAACTTCTTAGAAACTCTGCTTGTTAACGCTGCTTTAGTCCGAATGGCTCTCCGCTGTCATTTGACTAATGATGCAAACGCCACACCGAATTTCCAGAAGAGTCCATCACGATGCGGCTCAGTATGTAATTAACAGGCACTAAAACGCTGACAAGGTGTCTCATCCTCTAACGCTCATTATCGGCATGCCGACACACTGTATCTCGCCTGTTCGAGTATAAGCGCGGTTCACCAGACAGGACATTAAACTGTGCGTGTTCACGTCTCATCTTTCGCAAAAAGGGAATGCCAAAGTGAGAAAGTGTGAGAGGAGAGAGAGAGAGAGAGATGGCCACCCGTTGTTTATTGTCCTGCGGTAATGGGACAGAGTAATTTCTCATTTGTAGTAATATCAAAAAGCAATTACGCATGCCGTGAATAAAAGCCAACCAACAATGGAGGCTATCAATCATAGTGAAAGAGGCATGAACGCGAGGGGAGTATTTTTTTTCTCTTCCTCCTTCGTTCTTTTGTTGCTGCTTGTCTTTTGTGTTCTCCTCTCATCACAGTAATGGATTTGACTCACGAACAGCAAGAAAGACAGACAGGGTACGAGAGAAAGAAAAACAAGTGCGAAAGAAAGACCAGAGAGAGATACAGAGAGAGGAAGAAACATTCTTATTGCTTATGCTACACCAGGGCTCCTCTAAACGATTTGAAGCCAGGAACCTATTTAACCGGAAAATAATTCCACAGAACCCCCTCAGTACAGATTTATTTTCTGAACTTAATCCGACTATTCAAATATTAGGCTCATTATCCAATAGTCAAGCAATTTATTGGATCCTTAGAGTTTTTTCTTTCCTTAAATTCTTGACATTTTCACTTAAAGAGCAAGTTAATGCCAAAATAATAATAATATGTTTAGACTTACTCGGTTTGGACTTCCATTTATTCCATTTATTCAAGTGATCTGTCAAATCTGATAATAACTAGACAACAAAACAACGACAAACGAAACAGTAAATAAAATAAAGGACTCAGTGCTTGCTTGTGCTTGACTTGTGACCATTTTAAATATTAATAATGTATTTTATATCTTATAAAGTTAAGCTGTGCAATTGATTTTATTTTATTTTATTTTATTTCATTTCATTTCATTTCATTTCATTTCATTTTTCCAAGAAAGTTCCACTGAGATACAAGATCTTTTTTTCCAGGGACTAGTGGTCATTTATAGCTGCATGGACTCTGCAGGGGTGCCATTACTTTTGGGGTCATGCCTGATTTTAGTGGTAATAAGAATGGGAAGGTGGCGTATTATTCTTTCATTATCGTGTGAAATGAGGAAGGCGATATTGTTTTCTTTATTATTTTGGCATTATCCACAATATTATTTCTCTAGCAGCAATATAGATGTCTACTGTATATCGATACATTCAAATCTAAGTGACAAATCTGGTGTCTGTTTTATTCTTTTTTCATTTATGTTATGACCCTCAGTCACTATGATCTGTCTATGACGCCATTGAGTGTTTGCTATTACTAAGCTGGCACTGCTGAATCCACATCCAAAACCATATCTCCGTTCGTAGACACTGTCGTGGGCCTAATAAGGTAAGAATTTTCAATATTATGCTGTCTAATAGGCCTACTGCCATCTGCCAGATGCTCATTTACCACCTGTCTTGGGCTTGTCTCGCACAAACAGAATAATTGCACACACAGATACAAGCTCCAAAAGAAGACAACAAAATGTTACAGCTGTTGCTTTGAAGGCCCAAAAATCCATAACAGCGTGTCCTGATTCAACAGGTTGCACAGAAACATGGGTTTCAAAAACCACATCATGTTCTCGCGTCTCAAAACGTTAAAGCTGAATAAAATGGAACAAATAAAAGGAAAAACAAACAAACAAAAATAATATCTTACTCTATAGCATGAAGAAACTTGTACGGTCCAGCGTATTATGTTTTGTTAAATCAGATGAGAGAGTAGTAGCTGTCTACAGCTCCCAAAGCTAACTAGCTAAACACAAATAAAATAATTTAGTGTGAAAATGGGTTTATTTACACATTACACTCAGTGCTACAACCTTTGTTGGCAGATTAGCAGAGCAAATAAACTGTCTTAGCCTCACATACTCTCCAGAGGAGAGTGCTACTTCCTACCTTATGTCAACTTCCTCTGCTACTTCATGCCAAGCTTTATTTTCCTTCACAAGATACACATTTAAGAAAAGGTTGGATTACTTACAGTATACCAGAACTGACCTAGCTAATGCGATGGATGAATATTACAAAATTATCCTCTTGATGATCTGATGTGCATAGTAAAGATTGGTCTTAGCAAAGTTCACAGTGTCGTAGGAATACATGCTAACAGGTTAAATCACATTGGACAGCCTACAGTGATGACAGGTTATATCTGTATATCTGGGGATGTATACAGTATGTTGTTGTTCTTTCAGCTCCTCCCTGTTTGGGGATGCCACATCAGATCATCCGGTCCGCATATTTTGATTTTGCACCAATCCAGTGGCTGGTTGGTGCCCTTCCCAATCCAATCCAAATCCAGGCCAGAGCAGTAAGAATGCAGGACCCTTGCTGCTTGACCACTAGTGGGGTTTTATATAGTATATACATCATCTAAGTGATAAATCTGGTGTCTGGTTTCGACCCTCAGTCGGTGTGATCTGTCTATGATGCCTGTTCTCTGTTCGTTCACACTATCATGGGCCTAATAAGATAAAAATTTTCAATATTATTCTGTCTAATAGACCTACTGCCATAATATGTAGATTTTGCACTAACCCAGTGGCTGGGTGGGTTCTCCCTGCCCATGAATCAAATTCAGGCCAATACAGCAGGACCACCAGTAGGGTTTTATATATACAGTATATACACTTATAAATATTTCCTCCATGTATACTGTACTGCATGTATACATTCAGATCCAAGTGACAAATCTGGTGTCTGGTTTCTTTCATTTATGTAATGACGCACAGTCAGTATGATCTGTCTATGACGCCACTGAGTGTTTGCTATTATCCTTGTTGCTGGACCACCAGTGGGGTTTTATATATACAGTATATACACATACTGTATAACTATTTCCTCCATTTTGTGTGCCAAAACGGCAAATGGAAACGAATCACAGGTAAAGTAGTGAGTGTGAAACTGATGAAATGTCTGGCCACACAAGGCATAAGATTAAGCTGATGAATCAATTGAGCCAACTGTTTGAATTTGACACTTTGTACCTAATTTGTTTAGAACTGAGAAAATCACAATTCACATATTGCGCCGTCGCAATTTCACTGTCGCTGAAATTGCTGCTCTAGTTAGCTTCGCATGGAAAATGGACTCCTGCCATTTTGTGTTAGATGCAATGTTATCAGACATAATAAACAATGTACGTTCAGACAAAACATTTATATCACGGCTTGTTTTGATGATACGCAAAGCTTCTAGATGTTTCCTTAGTTAAAGCCACCTTAAAAAATGTCCATCCCCAACCTTAAACCTCTATTCTCTATTTCAATGCTGATGAAAATGAAATATATGTTTCCTCTCTGCACAGGTGGCTGTATAAATACAGAGACCTAGTCACTATTTGTGAGTATTTGAGGCTACTTAAAGTGCAATATTCGTTTCATTTTTATTATTTGCAGGATTTGTTTTTAGCAGACAGCCTCTCTAGCAGCCGCTTTAAACACCCTGGGGCAATTTGGAGTTTCAATACCTTTTAACGATTCTCTTTTCCATTTTCTGCTCTCTCTCGCTCTCTCGCTCTCTCTCTCGCTTCAATTTTGTCTCGCCTGTCTGTCTGTCCGTCTGTCTGTCCACCAGCTCTCATGATGATATTGTTCTCTCAAATGCACTGTCCTCTAAATGTATTTCTTTTCAGGTTCCATAGCTTATCAGTGTGTTCTTATTTGTCCGAGAGTGGAATTATATCAGAGCATAGATTTTCTGTCAGTTACTTTCATGCATACTTACATCATCGACGAAGTGTCATTAAGGCTACATTACATATCGCATACAGTACATACACCATTCTCAAACATGATGCAAGCTATTATAATATAATCTCAACTACATGTTGTTCTTTTTAACAGTGTAGTAACTTCCTGTTATCATTTACATTCTAAAATATAAACAGCACTCAATATCTGCTGACCAATCAGAATCGAGCAGTGCTGTGGTATAACCACTCATAAGTTGACATGACACATGACATATAACACCTTAAGTAGCATTGACTTTTACTGACATTACTGTGTTGTAACACTTTCTTATTTTTATTATCTCTGGCATTTGTACGTCTGGCATTTTCTGGTTGAGGCATGCTTATAAGTTTAATTAAAACTTATGTTAGTATATAACTGTTAGTCTATGCATAATGACCTGTGAACACATTCATAACATGTTATAAAGCATGTTGTAGGTATTATGGCAAGTTCACTATGAGAATAATGCTGTTCATGTTGTTAGTGCATTTTCTTTCATGCGATTTCATGTGATTATAATTAATTTACATACATCTACAGTACACATTGGTTAGCTTGGGGTCTCTTTGGTGTTATAATGCATTATGAACACTACTTACTAACTATGTAATGAATCATGTTAAAAATTCAGAATTAATAATACAGATAGCTACAAATACAAAGACAATACATTTTCACAAATAATTAATGATTAATTTGATTAATAACGCCTTATGAATGCATTATAATGTGATATGCATGTGTTCATAGCTTATTTAACCTTCACAGAAAAGGTTGCAATATAATAATGTGTGCTTAAATGTTTTATGTCCCCTTAGATTATATATATTATAATATTGTATAATTGTAATAATTATATTATTATTATATATTTTTTTATATAATATAATGACTTACGATATTTCACAACAACATTCAATTTGTTATAACAACCATATGTCAACTATGTTTTCTTTGCTGTAGTGCTGTCACCAAATGTGACCAGTATTTACCAAGTGACTTTTTATGACAGCTGAAGCCTGCTGGAATAAGATTTGAGCAATATTTTTCAGTTGTCCATAAGGACTTATGTAGGTTTTATGTAGTTCTATGAACAGTACATTTCAGAAAACAGTAGCAGAAGGCCAGCTTTCACATCCCCTGCCTGAAAGCTTTAATTTTAACACTTTGCACATTTTAAAGTGATGTTTCAACTTGTAGTAACCCCCAGCGAGTGAGACTGGTCACATGGGTCCATGTTAGATGTACAGTAAAGTATATAATAAGCCCTAGAGGACCATGAGACCATGAGAATGTCATAAGCTGAGCTACTAATGAACTGCCCAGTTGGACAGGTTAAAGCAGCTGTGATTCCAGGGCCAGGAATGTTCCTGAAGTTAGTTGGAGTTAAAGGTTATTATTGTCACAGTAAAAGTGTGTATGTCATGCACAGGAAATTGGCTCTACGCTATGAACTAAAAAGGTCATGTTTTGATCTTTGATATGCCAAATAACACTGATGCTGTACTTGGGTCCATATACAAAGAAAGTATTATTGGACACTTCGCAGAATGCCATTGATATAAAATATTTGAATATACAATAATGCCAGACCTTTTATTACACTTAAGACCTGTGTCTAAAGGGTATCACATTCACAAGACAAAATAACATCCATAATGTGAGCATTAGGCACCTTGTTATGATTATGCCTAAAAAAAGTATTTAAAAAGGTTATAAGGCATTTCTAAGACTATGCATGTTGTTTTATTATTTAGTAACATGCACAACACATAGGTATACTACACTACAAGATAGCTATCTTGTCCAAATAATGCATTATTAGACATTTTCATAACACTTGAGACAAAGAAACCCTTCTGAAATACCCCTTACTGGATCTACGATTAAATAGCTTGCAAACTATGAGAAGTGTTATAAACACTGCTTATGAAGTATCCAGTTAACCATTTAGAACATTTCTCCTAGGCAGTTGTCACCTTTTGGAAGTCCTTATTAGATGCTTACGTATATAGGTTTATGCAAGTTGTCTCTTAGGAATGCATTATAACATGTAATGAGTGCATAAGTCATTATTAACATTGCCTTTAAAGAGTGTGTTACCTAAGCAGTTATGTCATGTCAGTTTGCACCTTTTGGAAGTCTTTACAGATGTTTATGTAGGCTCATGTGAATTGTCCTCATGGAGTAAGCAAACTATAAGAAGTGTTATAAACTCTACTTATGAAATATTCTGTTAACAATTTAAAACATTTTTCCGACAGTTGTCACCTATTGGTCCTCATAGATGCTTATGTAGGTTTATATGCGTTGTTCCTTAAGAACGCATTATAACATCTAATGAATATTCATATTCATATTCATATTCATATTCATATTCATATTATTATTATTATTATTATTATTATTTTTGCCCTTATAGAATGTGTTACCAAAACAGTTGTTATGGCAGTTGTTACCTGTTGGAAGTAGGCCCTCCATTTGGTAACAAAGGTGTTACGTGGGCCTTATATAGCGTTATGATCATACCATTTGTTCATAACGCTACATAAGGCCTACATAACAACTTCATTACCAAATGGCAAAAAAAAGACCTCTGTGCTATATACATTTAAATAGAGTATACACAGGAAGGGAAATTAAGCGAGTGGCCAGTGGCACATTAGCTTTTATGTCCATCGGCTATGCAGTGTGTCAGTATATTCTTACAACCTCCATCCTACTATTCATTTTTTTTTTCTGCCTTCTAATTTCATCATTAAACATTTATGTCCTGCAGAAACATGAGAATAAATTGGTTCTCTCCTCGAGTAAAAGTCAATAAGCATTTCTAAAATGGCTGGAAAAGAGAGAAACACTTTCACGGCAGCAGTTTAAGACCCTGTGCATCAATAGGAAGCGGTTCTGAATTGAAGAGGCAGATATTAGTCGAGTCTGCAATGAAAATTCTACGGATGGCATTGACATTCAAAACGGATGATTCAATAAAGAAGACGTTTGAGTCATATCCTTTTTTTGTCAGGCTGACAAGAAAGCTAATTTCAGGAAATCCTTATGCAATATATAAGTAATTTATACACTTTCTAGTCATGACAATGCAATCATTAGGAACGATGATTCAGACAGACTCGGCAGTGAGATGGAGAACCGAAGGCTGTTTGTTGGTGTGAGGTAGAAAAAAAGTGCAAAAATCGGCTTGTGATAAATTTTTCATCTCTCACTTACAGCCTTACAGTTACAGATCGGTCAATACGAGTCACAGGTTTGAAGCTGGAACTATAGAGCAGGCAGCTTGACCTTTTAAGGAGGTTTTTTAAAACCATGGTATGAGAGGAATTCAGAGTAGAAATTTTGGTCATTTTTATGCAGCGAATAAAGAGGGCTGGAAGCTACTTAATGATTCTAATTTAAAAACCACACCGAAGATGTAGTAGCAGTAATGATAATAATAATAATAATAATAATAATAATAATAATAATAATAATAATAATAACAACAATAACCCCTAAACCTTCGTACACTTAGGTGTCTCCATTATAGACTTGGGTATTACAGATTTTATTATTATAATTATAATTCATAAAATAAAATTATTTTAGTAATAATAAAATTATTATAAATATTTTAATAATTAAATAAATTATTAATAATTTTTGGGAAGAAACAGCATCTTAAAAAGAGACATTATTTATTTATTTATTTATTTATTTATTTATTTATTTATTTATTTATTTATTTATTTTTTATTACTTATTTATTTTATTATTCTTGAGATAAGCAAACATTCCATTGAGGTCTAAGTGAAGCAGATGAGTGCTTGCTCAGCTTATTCTTTAAACTGTCACTCAAATGTCAAATGATTTAAATTTTTTTATTTAATAATTCAAAATAAAAAAATGTAAAAAAATAAAATTAATTAGCTTACATCCTATGCACACATTTTATATTAAATAATTTTATAAACTCGATTTAATATCCTGTAGCAACAATTAGCTGTTAAATAAAAAAGAAAATGAATTATTTATGAATATATTTCATGTCTTGTCTAATCACTTGCTGCAGTAATAGGTAAAGTATTTATCAAGTAAGACTAAGCCTTACGATTTCTATCGCTGTGCTTCTAGTTCATTATGAAAGATAATTCGGACATGCTCTATCAAGAGTCGTTTCATACGCACGTGAAGAATGAGTGTTGAATTAGATTCAAACAAATTATGTGACAATTCCAAATAGGACTATTCATGTTTAAATTAGATTAATATTAAGAGAGTTTCAGAAGTATATTGATCTTTTTGTTTTATTTGTTTTTTAATATACATGTCTTAAGTCAGCATTTTCTATACCATTTTTTCCCCCGAGGCTTAAAGTTGAATGCTTGTCTATAGAAATTTGTAGTCTTAGGTACGTCATTTCAGGAAAAACATTGTTACCTTAAGTACATGAAGTACACCCAGGCCATTAATCCCATCAAAATTAAGTCAAATCTAATTACGTAGAACTTTCCCTACATAAAAATCGACTCCTTACTTGCTCATAAACAAACAAAGGAATGGCCGAATAATGTATCCGAGACCATATGTTTCCACATAGAGATGTTCCGCTGTTATCTGAGACTCAAATCCACTGTGAAGGACCCTAATTAGTGGCGAGAGTTCTCTCCGCAGCAAGAACGAAAGTTTTAATTAGACTAAAATACCAACATGTTACAGCTTGCTGCCTTCATCAGGATAAATCAATAAAACACATTACCAAGCAGGTGTACTCCTGTCACATTAATTAGCTTCCACCAAAACATAAGCAGCCATCAGAAAGAGGAAGCAGAAAAAAAAAACACAACAACAGTCGCCTGTAGGGATGTACTGATTCTCGCTGACCATGCAGAGCCACAAAATTTATTTACATTGGCTCATGAACAACTTTGAGTGTAGTAAGATCTTTATTATAGGGATTCTTCGGGAATGGGGACGGCAGATTCAGGACTGAGGTAGTGTGGATTTGTGTGTTGCAATTCAATGCAACTTGAATGAAAGTATGATGTATATTGTGTCTATATTTGACCTTTCTTATCATTCTGATGCACATGGATCGCAACCCTTAGCAGAAGCCCAAGTGGCACCACTGCAAGATTCGACTGATTGCATTTCTGTTTAAAACTTCAACATAAAATTCTACGATGTCAAGAGAGTCCATATTTAAGAGTCAGACTTAAAGAAAGAACAGAAAGAAAAACCAAACTTTCTTTCTTCTTTTGGCTGGTAGCCGGGCATCACCATGGTGAAGAAATATTTTCACACACTTAATGTTAATTACTCATGAAAGGGTTTAATGTGAGTGCAGATTAGAGCTGAAATGCTGGCAGGATTTAAAAGGGAATGAAATGTGACAAAATTGTTTATAATAGAAAGATTAACAAAGCCAGCATCATTTTTTTTGTGTGTGTGTATTTAAGGGTCAGGTAAAACATTAGTGTTGTCATGAGCCAAAATCTTAGTCAAAGAAAAATAGTCTTGATTCTAAATGGTCAGAAGTGATGTTCAATTTTCTATTAATTACTTTGTTTAATCTCAGACTTATTCTTATACGTCATTGTTTCTGTGGTAACAGCGAAAAGGACGGTGTTGGCTGTTGTCTTAACCCTCTCTGCTCCAGGGGCGCTGTATCATGGCTGACCTTGCGCTCTGACCCCATCCTCCAAGGATGGGATATGAGAAGAAAGAATTTCACTGTGCTGTAATGTATATGTGACAAATAAAGGCTGTTTCTACCTATAAAGACATGTACAGCTTAGCCTCTGTGTAAAAGCAAGTCAGAAATGACCAGAGATCGGACCTAAATGCTTTCCAATGCTTCTGCTAGTCTCCATATTTGATAAGAATATAATAGATCTGCATTAGATATTTCTGCATGATGAGCATTTTAAAAGGATGTGTATAATATAAGACTACTTTCGTTCAGCTTTGCCTATCAAAGTGGTCTAATTATTTTAATATTGAGAAAAAAAAGGACAGTGTTACATCACAAATCTAATTTTAAATAAAATCATGTTTTACCGCTATTTTTGTGCAATCCATTGTGGTAAAACAAACAAATATATATATTTTTTTTTTACCTGCGTTTTTGAAAGGAGCCTCCAGTGTTAGTCTGACGGTTAAGCTGTTTCTTTAGGTTTATTTTTTCCCTCCAGCTTTACAGCTTCAGGCCAGAGTCTCTAACATGATATGCTGTCTCGATTGTCTGATCTTCATTTAAAATAAATAAATAAATAAATAAATAAATAAATAAATAAATAAATAAAAAGCTGGTGAAGGAAGCACTCTATATAGCTGCTGTAAGTTAAGTGACTGTTTCAAGATGTTCCACATCATTTAATGTAACTATAAATGGATAAAAAAAAGTACAGTGTGCTGTTTGTTAATAATTAATACATGGAAACACTTTGCGATCGTTGGAATATTCCTGTGGTGGGAGGAATAAAACCTTGTGGGACATGCTGTTATAGGACAGTAATCATTGTTTTAAATCATATTTATCATTATTATTATTATTATTATTATTATTATTCATGTGATATAAATGGAAATTCTAGTAAATTTACTGAGTGGATAATATTACATCTAGTGTACTGAGATGTTCATGGCAAAATGCCTGAACAGTTGAAAGCAGATAGACAGGCAGGCAGGCAGGCAGACAGACAGACAGACAGACAGACAGATAGATAGACAGACAGACAGACAGGTATAGATAGATAGACAGGCAGGCAGGCAGGCAGGCAGGCAGGCAGACAGACAGACAGACAGACAGACAGATAGACAGACAGACAGACAGGTATAGATAGATAGACAGACAGACAGACAGACAGAAGAATAAACAAAGAAGCTTAAGGGAAAGAAGGAATGCAAGAATGTGTAAAGAGACTGACAGAAAGGGATAGAGAAGTGGATAGATAACAGAAATAAGCAAAGAGGGGGAGAGGGAGAGGGAGAGGGAGAGAGAGTGATCAAGACCCGCTGACTGGCTTTGAAAGTGGCGTGACTTTGATGCTGAGGATGAAAATAACTTAAATGATGAAGTAAAGCCTAAAGGACAGGCTCGCTGTGGGTTGCCAGATCTGCGCTGAGATACCCCGAGGCTCTGAGACAAATAGGGAAGAAGCAACGCACCAATCTGACATGTCTTTTTTTAGGAATCTCCCTCCACTCCACCATCTATAAATCCTGTACTAAAAGAGACAGATTTGACATTTATGACCACCGTTAGCCACTTAAGACTGGATTTTAGTGCTGCTGTGAAACATGTTATTAGCTCTGACAGCATAATTGTGGAAAATGTTGGGGAACGGGGGCGACGGTGGTGTGTGTGGATGGCAGAGCAGGCCGGATTTGTCCCACCCTGGTGGTATCGCTATGAAAGGTCAGCACAGATTTACAACCATTCTCCATCCACATTTCAGACAGTTGACCGGGATTTAAAGATTCTAAGACCCCTGAGGGTTTTCTGTTATATATCCCTTTTCTCGGGTCACTCTGGATCACTCAGATAATCCGCTCTTATGAAATGCATTACGTTGTAAAAGTTTCTTTTTTTCCTTTTTTATTTTATTTGGTAACCTTTACTGAGATAAATCTTGTCGAAGACATACAGTACTGCGGTGGGCTAAAACCGTCTCCCTCATTCAGAAGGAATCTCTCTCTCGGACTCTCCTTCATTTTCTCATCCTGCGCTCTATGCTTCCACTCGCACGGATGAGGCAGGGTGAGGTGGCGGCCACCTTGGAAATGAAATGCCTTCATCTGTTCATGTCATCTCCTGTGTCGAGAAAATGGCCACTCATACGTTTCAGTAGCAGGAGATCAAAGATTCTGATTAAAGAAGGAGGAGAGGGAGGGATGGATGGAAGGAAGGATGGAAAGAAGGAAGGATGGATAGGTGGAAATAGGAAAGATGGAAGGAAGGATGGAAGGAAAGAAGGAAGGGTGGCAGGGAGGGAGGGAGGGAGGAAGGACGGAAGGAAGGATGGATAGGTGGAAATAGGAAAGATGGATGGAAAGAGGGATGGATGGATGGATGGATGGATGGTTGGATGGATGGATCGAAAGATGAAAAGAAGGAAGGAAAGAGGGAAGGCTGGATGGATAGAAAGAAGGAAGGGATGAATGGTTGGATGGAAAGAAGGAACTGGAGAAAGAAGGATAGATGGAAGGAAGGATGGATGGAAAGAAGGTAGGATGGATGGAAGAAAATAAGGATGGAAGAAAGGACAGATGAAACGATGGAAAGGTGGATGAATGGATGGATGGATGGATGGGGAAACATTTTGAAGAGTTCAGTGAAAGGAACCCAGTGAGGTTCTTCAAATCCAGGGGCTCCTTTCTTCATCATCATCATCATCTTCTTCTTCTTCTTCTTCTTCTTCTTCTTCCATACAACTTTACCAATATAAATGTATTCCAACAACACTGTTATCAAAAAACTCATCTATACTATCGACAACTACAAAACTCCTCCCTCTTATTTAATGGTATTTCTATCATTTCAGTTTGTATATCAATTATTTCACAAGCTGGATCGATTATTTGCTCTTTTCTAAAATGTCATTCATAAGCATGTAATTTCCAAACAGTCTGCAGTGGTATCTACATGGAGATACGAAAGTATTGGCACCTGATTTCACCTGACGCAATCTTGGCATTCTAGAACTGTTTAATATAAAAGGCTCATTGCTTTCCGAATGTTCCATACAGACCTTTTAGTGGAGAAATGGTTAAATGACCATGTTTAGGACCTCAGGGTTCTATATGGAACCCCCGCTGAAGCTTTCTTTAAGAGAGAGAAGGAAGGATGGATAGGCGGAAATATGAAAGATGGAAGGATGGAAGAGAGGGAAGGAAGGAAGGATGGATGGGAAGGAAGGAAGGATGGATGGATAGATGGAAAGAAGGAAGGATGGATAGGTGGAAATAGGAAAGATGGATGGAAAGAGGGAAGGAAAGAAGGAAGGAAGGAAAGAAGGATGGATGGATGGATGAAAGGAAGGAAGGGTGGAAGCTTTCTTTAAGAGTGTAGAGCATGCTATATGAGGAATCAGTGAAATTTCCTGTAGTGTTTATTCCTCTTATGTCACTTTTGGCAGACTATCCATACATTTCCATATGTTTATCACTATTTTACCGCTAAGTTCTGTGCATGTTAGCACTTACGTTATAGCAGCTGCAGCGGTTGTTTCTTCACCAGACTACTGAAATGAATAATAAAACAAAAATATTCAGTTTTATTCAGGGGATTGTGTTATGACATAGATCAGTAATTAAGTTTCTCGGTAACATGACAAGCTGAGTTTTTCTGTCTTACTGTCTTCAGAAATGAGGCTGGTGACAGATTGAGTGTTTATTTATACAATAAGTGGTTCCAGGAGCTTGCTGTAAATAGATGAAAATAAAAGTTTCTTTAATTGTTTAAGAAAAGGCAGAAAAATATGAATAAAATACTTTGGTGTGTTCATATAAGTAGCTAAGTAAGTAAGTACTGAAAAAAGGAAAGAAAAAAAAGAAGAAGAAGTGATGGTAAATGTGCAGAATTTAAGATTAAGCTCAAAAAACAGATTTCATGAACGATTTGACGTAAAGTACAAACTTTACTTCTAGTCCTTACACTAACTTTCATTTTAATAAGTTATTTTAAAAAAAATAATAAAGCAGTGAATTAGGTTATTAAATCCTAATCCTGACTAATCCGTTTAATACAAATTCTGAGTCATGTAAAATGTGTAAGAAATTTGAAAATTATGAATTTGGGGAATATGTGTGTGGGGGTGTGTGTGTGTGTGAGAGAGAGAGAGAGAGAGAGAGAGAGTGAGAGAAATGGAGTCAGGGAAAGTAAGAGACTGAGACAGAAAGAGAGAGAGAGAGATGGAGAGAGAAAGCAAGAGTCTGAGAGTCTGAGAGAGAGATTGACACAGAGAAAGCAAGAGATTGACACCCGAAAGAGAGAGGGAGAGAGATGGAGACAGAAAGAAAGAGACTGGAACAGAGAGAGAGAGAGAGAGAGAGAAAGAGAGAGAGAGAGAGAGAGAGAGAGAGATGAAGACGGAAAAAGTGAGAGAGAGAGAGAGAGAGAGATGGAGATGGAGAAAGCAAGAGATTGAGACAGAAAGAAAGAAAGTGCAAGACTGACATTGAAGGAGAAAGAGAGAGACTGAGACAGAAAGTGAAAGAGAAAGAGAGTGATGGAGGCAGAGAAAGTGAGAGACTGAGACAGAAAGTGAAAGAGAAAGAGAGTGATGGAGGCAGAGAAAGGAAGAGACAAACAGAGAGATGGAGATAGAGAAAGTGAGAGACTGATACAGAAAGAGAAAGAGAGAGTGATGGAGGCAGAGAAAGCGAGAGCCTGAGACCGAAAGAGAAAGAGAGTGAGAAAGAAAAAGAGAGAGAGAGAGAAAAAGAGAGATGGAGACAGATAAAGTGAGTCTGAGGCAGAAAGAGAAAGAGAGTGATGGAGACGGAGAAAGCGAGAGCCTGAGACAGAAAGAGAAAAAGAGAGTGATGGATGCAGAGAAAGTGAGAGTCTGAGACAGAAAGAGAGTGATGGAGGCAGAGAAAGCGAGAGCCTGAGACAGAAAGAGAAAAAGAGAGTGATGGATGCAGAGAAAGTGAGAGTCTGAGACAGAAAGAGAAAGAGAGTGATGGAGGCAGACAAAATGAGAGCCAGAGACAGAAAGAGAGAGAGATGGAGACAGAGAGAGAGAGAGCGAGACAATAATTACTGCAAGGCAAAGTGGTGTATCAATCAAATTATGTAACTTGTGTTCAGTCATTCCTTCAGAAAAACACTAGAATTTGCTTTATCACTCCACACGATGAAACAGAGAATCCATTTTACTTGCATTCGTCCTTGAAGAAGGAAAAAATAAACCTTTACAGATTGATTTAGGACAATCAGAGTCCATTTTCCTCATCCTCTCATCTTCTGTGTGTACGATTTCCAGCTGGTCAAAAATGTCATTAGTAGCTCCCAGAGAACGGCTGGCCGGATCGATGCCTCTGTCCCTTTCCTCACCGTTCAGATAAACTCGGAAAATGGACAAGGACGACAACCATAACACTTATTTTTTCCCCATCAGAAAATTTGAGAGACGGTAATAAAGCAAATGAGAGATGTCCAACATACAGAAAACTTTCCATGGATTTGAGCAAAAAAAAAAAAAAGTTAAATTAACCAAAAAAAGAAGAATAAAATAAAATGAAGTGTTCGACATTCTTGGGCTGCAAATGAGAGACAGAACTTCCGATAATTAGTGCAAAGCAATCAACACTGAGACGTCGAAACCAGCTGAAGCGTGCAAGCCTGAGAGCTGAAGAAAAGCCGGAGGCTTGCTAGAACAAATCAGTTCTCCTTACAAAAACACCATCCCGGAAAGTATAAACACATTTAAGTTTAAAAAAAAAAAGAAAAAAGTATAAATTGACGATTACATAATCAACAACAACAAAAAAAAATATCACAAAATCTGAGACAGCATTTTTCATCAGAGATGTAACTTATCTATCTCAAGGATGGAATTTATTTGTTTAATGAATAAAATATTAAATTATTTTTTTCCAGATACTGCGTAGATTGCAAAAGAGTGCTTGGTTAGCTTATCCTTCAAAACCCCAAGGACACGTTTAGTTTCCGAATAAATCCGACATTTCAACAGATTAAATTTCTAATATCTCTCATCATGGTCTCGACTCATGACCTCAATTTAACTATTACAGTAATAAATTCGTTCAGGAGGATGTGGTTTCTGTAATGAAAACCCAATTTTGTTGTCTTTTCTGCTTATCTTGCATGACCTCATTTTCGTGTGTATTGAGGTGCTAGTCAGCTAGCTGTGTTAGTTTAGCACTTAAAGACAAAGTCTAACATCGTCGCTCAGGTGAAACAAAGAGAGCAAAATAAAAACAGATCAAATAATTATGAAAAGATTTCTATCACTGGATATTTTATCCACCTTCGGTTTTTACCCACAGCTTGTTTTTTTTTTGTTTTTTTGTTTTTTTCCCCCCCTTCCCTTTTTCTATTTCTTACATTTAATTTCATCTCACCTATTTTTTTAGGAACACATTTTGGGAAAATTTCATGATGAGATTGTAGATTGCTGAAGAAAACTAAAAAAAAAAAAAGAAAAAAGTTTCACATGTTTAAGGATAAAATGATGGAGAACTATGAGGGTTGGGTGGGGTGGGGGTAGTCCAAAATCTTTCAGTATTTACAATGTGGAGCTGCTTCCTTTTCTGTTAATTAGGCCCAAAAAAATAAAGAAAAAATGTCAGCAGTGATTGCATACGCACATACAAACAGAGGAGGAAAAAAATACAACAGTGAGAGAGAGAGAGAGAGAGAGGCTAATGGAATGCTATAAACCGTGCTTTATAAACCATCAACAACACAATTTACCCTCACAATACTGGACAGCAAAGTGCGTGTAATTGCTTTCCTCCTCTTATTTCCATGCATTTCTTTTCTTTCACTCATTGCTCTTTCTCTTCCATTGTTCCTGCCCTTCTCTCTCTCTCCATTTCGCTCTCTCTCTCTTTCTCTCTAGCTTTGGGTGCAGAATGAACCAGCGTTTGGTGATAACAGCTGGAGGAGTCAGCGGACCAGAAGCAATTACTTGTGACATTAATTGCTCTTTAAGACGCACTACGCTTAAGGAGCCATCGCTTTAATAATTTTTAAAAGAGGATTTGGGCCTGAGGCGACAGAACGCCAGAGGGAGTGGTCACTGCCGGCTCTGGCATCCTGGGAAGAGGTCACTGCAACACGATAACCCGGTGAGGTTGACTCGTCAGAGATACGGTGACAGGAGTCATAAACAATCAAATGCATTATTTTCATGCAGATTGGCAGGTCTGGTTCATTCAAGAAGCTCTCTTATTAGTGATAGTTGGTAGCTACCAATATATGCTAACTGGCTAAGATAGAGTGGAGAACATCAAACAAATTTGTACAAATACAAAAATTTGTATTTGTATCTGTATTGTGTGTGCCAGAAGTGGCTATAGTTTGATTTTTTTTCCCTCTTAAATATCTAGGATATCCATGGAAACCTTGGAAAATACCTGGTTTAATATAAGAATGAATTATTAAAAACTTGCAGATATGTTTTTAAAATAAATAAAATGTTTATTTCTGAAGATTCCTGAGTTTGAGTCTGATGGGTATTTGGATTGATGCTGTATAAATAAAAAAGAATAAATGTTTATTTATTTATTTAAATATTAATGTTTGTTTTCAAAAATGAATGTTAAACAAACAGGCAATCAAGCATTTTATTTATTTATGGTCATAAATGATTGTATGTTTACTTTATTTCAATGTATTTTTCACAAATCAATATTTAATTTATTTGTGAATATAAATATTTATCTAATAAACAAATGTTATATAAATAAATATGGAATTTGTTTATAAATGAATTTAAATAAATGAAAATATTTCAAGATTTTAGATTGCGTAGAAATTTACTAGGAATTTTGTTTTATTTTTGACTTCAGCATTTAGGTCAGACTACTGTAGCAAACCACTGACATGAGACCAAAACAAACAAACAAAAAAACGACACAACTGACCAAAATATTTATTTTAATTTTCGTAATTTCCTGGTTTTTCAACCCTTTTTGAAAATCATGAACTTAGTCAAAACAATTTAATAAGGATATTTTTTTTTTTTTGCTGTTTCTGGCTGTGAGGAAGAAAAAACAAAACTATTTACAAATTGATTTCGGCCAATCAGAGCTCATTTTCCTCCTGGTCTGATCTTCTGTGTGTATGATTTCCAGCTGGTTAAATGTCATTAGTAGCTCCCAGAGAACAGCCGGCCGGATCAATGGCTCCGTCCTTTTCTGATCGTTTAGATAATTTTCAGAAAATGGATACGGACAACAGCTTTTCAATGGAATCTGAATAGACAACATATAATTTTCCGCACGTGTCCATAAATATAGTGCAATCACCATCGTTTGTCTCCTTAACTTGTTATTTCCTCTGTAAACCGACACCATCTTTATCTAAAGCTGTGTCCCAAATGATGTACCACACACTAAGCACCCTAGAATCTAGTGTATGCATTGTAGAATGGATCTCAAATGGACATTTTTTACTAACAGGAAGCATAAAATCCAATCGCACAACTAATTTGGAAAACATCGTGTCGTCAGCCATTTTGAATTATTTCTCATCCAGCACCTTGTAGCCCCACCTCTTTTCCGATACGTAAGTAAGGAAGCAGTGTGTGTCAAGTGTAACAAAATGTGGAAAAGTCCTGGGGGCAAATACTTATGCAAGTGACTTGTGTTATAAAGATGGCCATGAGGTAGTGGACATGCCCTGGTTTTTAAATAGTGACCTTGAGAACCCTGGACCCCGCCCTTTAACACTACACACACACACAAATAGCTTTTCTTTGGTAAATCAGAAATTTCGGTAGTCAGTAAACACCCAAGGTTTTATTTGATTGCTTTCTGATTATCACTTATATTAATCAACTGCTTAAGATCTTTTTCTTTTGGTATCGATTCCTATGCGCTAAAATGTAGGTGCAACTTATCAGCTATCAATAAGTACAAAGCCGCTTTCTAGTCATAACAACGCTGGCAAATAAAAACCTAAAACCAAAACAAGCATACGATACAGACGAAAACTTGTCTCCTGTTGAACTCGTTCAGCGGGAAAGCTATGCACCTGCACAAACCACTGCCTCTTCTTTAAAATACCTCTCTCTTCATCTGTCTCTTTCACCATGCCTGTCTGAGCTCATCAGCTTTCACTATGGAGAACGTCGCCGACTTCCCTGTGGTATAACCTCGGTAAGGAGACGCTAAATCTGGGACTGAAAAGACGAGTCTGCACCACAGCTAATGTGTCTGGGTCTCTGCCTCGACAAAAGTGTTGAAACAGAGAATGAAGCAAACAGCAGTGAGATATGAATGGAATGAAAAAGGTGTGTGTGTCTATATGTGTGTGTGTGTGTGTGTGCACTTTTTAAAAAAAATATATATTGAAATGGAGAGACAGAGACTCGGATAGATCTGCAGTCATTGTGTTGTTATGCATGAGAGCACTAGCGCAGCTTTTTATTTCAGCACGCACACACACACACACACACACACAACCACACAAAGCTCTGCCTGACCGCATCCCTCCTGACACCTCGGGGAAGAGAGAGATGAACAAAGGGAAGGATGAAATTGAAAAAAGCACAGAAAGACGAAGAGGATCGAATGTGACATTCCGAGGGAACAGGGGACAAAACCGGACAGAGCGTGAAGTGATAGAGGGAGAGATAAAGAACAGGAAAGGGATGAATAGCAATACTAATTTTTATTTAACACCATTTCTGAGGTATGGATGTGGGTGTGAAATCACACTTGTACACATGACTCTGCACGTGTCTCCGTGTAGGCGTGTGTGTGTAATTTATTTGCAGATGAGCTTGTGTCTCACACTGTGGCAGAGCAAATTGACACGTCGCTCAAACCAGACATTCACTGAATAATAATATTACAGCTGTTCGTGTGTGTGTGTGTGTGTGTGTGTGTGGATAACGATGTGCTGTTAAGGGGCGGGGTCCAGGGTTCTCAAGGTCACTATTCAACAAACCAGGGCAATGAATCAGACACCAGAATGACCCATTACCACATGGCCAGCTCTCTACAACACAAGTCAAGTGCCCTCCTGAGACTTTTCCACATTTTGTTTCAGCTAGGACCTGAAAATGGATTCCTTTTGCACAATGCACAATTCTGGATAAATTAGTAAACCAAGCTGTCTATAGATATGGTGCTTTACTTACCGCAAAATTCACACTTTTACAGTGAGGTTGAAGCATCAAAAATGGCCATATATCTAAATGCAACCTCAACAAAAAGGTCCTTGTCCTTTGGTCATCCGTGTTGTCGTCCACCCTTGTGGATATATTGTTTAAGCGGACACAAAACTCCAGCTTCCACCTTGACTTTTCATCGTTTCGGAATGTCATGGTATGTCTTTAAAGTTAAATAACTTTAAATTTACATTTAAATAAACATTAAATAGCTCTGGATATTGACTTCATTGTAACTGGAGCTGAAACTTACCTTATCGCAGCACCAAGGTGTCAAATCTCGAAGCCTCTGATAATCTGTAGGCGGCTTAATAAACCTCAGCTTTCCGCCACTGATTTATCCACAGGTTCCCCTAATTACCATGCACTTTTCTCTCTGATGCGTGTTTCATGGTGCTTTCTTTTTCTTTTCCAAGTCTTTATAAGCATTATTCGCTAGGATGGTCTTCAGCTGTACCCACAGATTGCGATGCTTTAATCTCTGTTCATTAACATGCTTGACACAATACCCCTCAGTTGTAATTTTACTGCTATACTAAGCAAAACTAAGAAGGCATGCTAACATTAAAAAAAAAGCAGGTTCAGCGCTAGTGCACAGTGAATATTAATTGCCCTCCAGCACCTCAGGAAAAAGAATAGCTGGACAACACATCTAAATACACAACGGAACTCCCTTCTCTAATAGACAAAGTCACACAACTTTAATTGGTGTGTGTGTGTGTGTGTGTGTCCAGGCTTTCAATTATCTCTAGATTAAGTCTGGCATACCAGAAGGGAGACGCCTAAGATCCAATTAATCATCGGAATAAATCAGCCGGTTAAAAGACGTTAAGGAATTAGCAACAAAACTCCCACCGCACTCCAGCTCGATAGAATTATCAAGCCGAAGTCGGGCGAAAGTCTTATGCTGACTTTCCTCCAACTCTTTTTTTAAGGACTTTTCCGAGCGGCTCAGCAGGTAGCTCGCACAAAGCGAGTTCAAGTCGGTTCGCCATTACTGATTACCTAAGCCCAGGTAGCACTGAGCACTTCAAACACAACCTTGTAGCTCTTCCTACCAAACCTTTCATCTGTCTTTTACTCCTTCTCTTTCCTGCACTCTCGCTCTCCTGTGGGTTTTAGCAACGGCCTCGCCATAGCGACGCCCAAATGCGCCTCAGCACGGAATGATGTCTGGTAGAGGCCAGAGTGCTCATGAAAGCCCAGTGTATCATCCTTTAATGATCAAATCAGATGTGATGGGGATCTCTTGGAATTTCTAAACATGTGAACATGCTTCTGAACTGAAGAAAAAAAAAGAAGAAATAAAAATAAATAAATGGTGCCACTTCAGTATGTCTGTCTGGAAGAGAAAATCCATTGATGCTACTTTTTTTAGTCAAACAACAAAACAAGAGGAAAAAAAAGGAAGCAATCTGACAATGAGAAACCTGAATTTTGTTATCTGTATGGTGAAGGCTGGCAACAAAACCAAAACTCTTCGGAAACCTAATTAAATCTACACATAAGCGACCTGACTGAGAGGCAGCAGCTGACCAGCAGAGAGTAAAAGGAAATGGAAAACTCACGATCGCTGCAGTACGAGCCTCCATAGGACGTCATGCTACAGTCGCACGAGAAGCCCTCCCACTGCTGCAGACACACCCCCTGATTATGGCAGGAGTCCTCCGTGCAGGTGGTGCTGGGTCCTTCACACACAAATGCACACATGGGAGTATGTTAGCAATCAACCCACAAATAAAAAACATGCATTTATCATTCTATGAACATCCTTGAGTGTGTTGCAGTGTATCTGTGCAAAATATGGCTTTGTATCATGCGATACAAAAAAATTCAGGGTGGTGTTCATAGGGATACATAGCAACTACATAAACCTCTCATAACAAGTGACAAACATTCATATATCCTTATTCTGATATACTCCAGCTGACATACAGAACAGCTCTGCCAAACTGACATAATATTTCAGACAAGTATGAGATATTGCTTAGAATATTACAGAAGGAATTTATTTAGAAGTCTAAATAACATGTACATAAACCTCTCATAACAAGTAGCAAACATTCATATAACCTTATTCCAATATACTCCAGCTGACATAAAGAACAGTTCTGCCAAACTGACATATTATTAAAATCAAGTATCAGATATTGCTTAGAATATAACAGAAGGTATTTATTTAGAAGTCTACATAACACCTACATAAACCTCTCATAACAAGTAACGTAAACATTTGCACAAGCTTATTCCAATACACACCAGCTGACATAAAGAACAGCTCTGCCAAACTGACATAAAATTTCAGTCAAGTATCAGATATTGCTTATGGTTAAACTTAACAGAAGGGATGTATTCAGAAGGCTACTTAACACCTGCTTAAATCTCTCATAGCAAGTGACATAAACCTACATAAAACATTCATATAAGCTTAATCCTATTCACGCCAGCTGACATAAAGAACACCTCTGTCAAGTTGACATAACAGTTCAGTAAAGTATCAGATGTTTGCGCTATATAGCACCTACATAAGCCCTTCATGACATAAACTAACATACACATAAGCTATATAACATTACAAAAGCTTGTTCCAATAGGTGTTCACTGTCTTGAGGCCACTTTTGTAAAATTTGACCCCCGAGCTGAAATAACAGCTGTCACATGGCATAGTTGCTTACAAACATTCATAACTCATTCACGACTGCTTATTCCTACATGCCGTCATAAAGGCTGCATTAGTCAACTTTTCTCTTAACACATCCGTACACTATTATCTCCACTTAAAACCTCCACAAAAACTACATAGGCAAGTTAATGTCAACATGACATAGCACCTATGTCACATCTTACCCAATCCCTGTTTAAGCTGTTACTGTAAAATGATCACTAGGAACTAGAACATTAATATTAACCTGATTTAGTGTTCAAATGGACATGTTGTTACACTGCTGTTATAGGGAAGAAATCATCTTCTTCTGACCAATCAGAATGCAGCAAATAAGTAAATAAAAAGTGTTGCTGGTAAAAGGCTTACGATGTGTAATTATGCTTCACACGCATGCTTTTTCCGCACTGATAATGAATACAGTACCAATTCATCTAACTGAAATGTATCTTAATTAAACTTAACTAGTTGTGAATGTAAACAAACTGTGCAGCGAGGCATGCATTAAATATTGTGGCAGATTGAAACACTTTAGCATGCATTTATTTGATTTAAATCGAAGAGGGAAATGGCAGTGCCTGGAGCGTATTGCTAAAGCGAAGACGAAACTGAGTCACTTCACGAGAAAAAGTCATTTATCTCCACCCAAACATTTTAGTTTTGCCCTGTAATGGGATGGGTGCTTGAACGAAATGTTTAATTTGATTGGTAAAATATTCTACAAGCCTGAAGAGCTCATCAGTCATACGCTAATTATCAGAAGACTCTGTGGAGCATCAGTTAAACATGCTGTTATTTCTGGAATATCAGAAGGTCGATTTAAGCATAATTACAGCTCTATGACATTCAAAGCCCATTTTGGGTGGACGCTATGACTGCATTTGAGTCTTCATGATAGTAACACAACATAAGGGCACTACACCTTATAATATGATACTCGTTTGTGATAACCTTCATAAACATTTATAAGTGCTTATTCCAATACCTGTCAGCTGGCATTATTTCATATTTTGCCAATTTTGATGTCCAAGTAAAGGGACATGATAGGAAGTTAACGCAAAACCTGTCGTCACTACATAACACCTACATAAGCACTTCATGACAACTGACATAAACATACACTTATAACCAATTATTCCAACAGCTGTCAGCTGTCATAAAGAATAATTTGTAAAATGTAATGTCCGAGTAAAGGGATATGATAGGACGTTAACGCAAAACTTGTCATCACTACATAACACCTACATAAGCACTTCATGACAACTGATGTAAACATACACTTATAATCAATTATTCCAACAGTTGTGTCATAAAGAATAATTTGTAAAATGTAATGTCCAAGTAAAGGGACATGATAGGATGTTATGGCAACTGGAAAAACTAGTTACTAATTGTCACTACATAACATCTACATAAGCACTTTATGACAACTGACAAACATTCACTTACAGCTCATTGTTCTAATAGTTACCAGCTGTCATGAAGAATAATTTGTAAAATGTAATGTCCAAGTGAAGGGACATAATATGAAGTTATAGCAACTGGAAAAACTTGCCGCTAATTGTCACTACATAACAGCTACATAAGCGCTTTATGAGAACTGACATAAACGTATACTTATAACCAATTATTCCAACAGTTGTCAGCCATCATAAAGAATCATTTGTAGAATTTAATGTCCAAGTAAAGGGACATAATATGGCAACGGAAAAAAAAATTGTAACTACAAAACACCTACATAGGTGCTTTATAGCAACTGAAAAGTGTACACTTATAAACACTTATTCAAACAGCTTTCAGTCCTTACAATGATTCTTTGTCAATGCTGATGTCAAGTGAAGTTATCACCACTGGTAACTTTTTTCATTACTTTCCACTACATGACACCTTCATAAGCCTTTAATAACAACTGACGTAAACAGACATCTATAAATATTAATTCCTACGGATCTCAGCTGTCATGCAGACGGATTTTGTCAGTTTTGATGTCAAGGTGACGCAACACCAGAGTGACGTGAGTCAAGCATGTTGTTTCATGACATCATCTTGGGTGAAAAATGACATACTGTGTTATAGCAATTGACTTTGTAGCTCAGTGTACTTCTGGTATGTCAGAGCTACATAAATGTGGCACAGTTTTTTTTTTTTTTGGAAAATAATTAGTATTCCAAATATCCTGAACCTGAAACTAGGTGGTAATCTAAAATGAATGCTTATAAGTATGTTATGAACACGTATGCCACACAATGTCATGAAGTCTTTAGCTATTTCTAAGCCTTTTTATATAAATATATCCAACTATTTCAGGACACCATCTTGACACGGCTATATAAATTGACTCTTTATAGACCTTTTATGAAAAACATATGCCACTGTTATAACACCTTAATGACCATTACATAATGACATATTAGAAACATATTTTATCAGTCTCTATTTTCTCTGAGATGTATATTTGATCATGATCATCATTTTGCGATGATGAGATACAGGAAGTACAATGAGCTACAGCTATGCGGTCAGCTGTTATGACATTCTAATGTAGCCTTGAAAGTGTCATAACACAAAATACCTTACACACCCTTATATTAACAAAACTACAGTTATTTGATGACTTCTTCATCTTTATGAGAGCAGATTTTTAATTGTATAGTTTTATGTCAGATGTCAGAAAGACCTTATGTAGGCTTTATAAGCCCTTGTGTTACCTGAAGACAGAGAGAAGCAGTATCTTAGCTGTATCTTACACATCCTGGAACACCTCTAGCTGCAATCAAAGGCAGATAACATCTGTTGCATGCTGATTTGTTTCGACTTCTGTATTTCTTTTTTTCTCTCTTCACCTATCCCCTCTCTCTCTCTCTCTCTCTCTCTCTCTCTCTCTCCCTCTCTCCATCTCTCTCTCTCTCGTACCATTGATGTTCATTGATACAAAGCAGGATTTATCTTGATGTAACTGCATAACAATTATGCTTTGCAGATTTTAGATCATATAGACGCTATTTAACGTCTCGGCAAATAAGGCGTTTAACTGCCAGACACAATCAGGTAATAAAGTCCAACGATATAATTCTAAAACATCTGTTAAACTTTTAGACAAGAGCCCGATAACTGTCAAAACAAATAAGCGATATAAAATCCAATAATGTTTTCCATTTTAAAAGGCTGCATGAGTGAAGCTTAAGCACTCAATCTGCTTTTAATACTCTCCGAAACAAAAATTACACGCTTG
Source organism: Hemibagrus wyckioides (assembly GCF_019097595.1). Lineage (NCBI taxonomy): Eukaryota > Metazoa > Chordata > Actinopteri > Siluriformes > Bagridae > Hemibagrus > Hemibagrus wyckioides. The sequence continues at coordinate 13,673,518 of NC_080738.1, read as the reverse complement.
CTTTTGGGAAGATGCGTAAGGTAATCAGGTTGTTTTGATAGAGGTAGACAGAGGGAAAGCCGAAACGCGATCTACGGCTCCGTGGGGAAATCACCATACAGCACAGCAGATTAGAGCTCTTGTGCTTAAAAATAAATAAATAAATAAATAAATAAATAAATAAATAAATAAATAAATAAATAAATAAAAACAATTCAGCCTAGGCTGAGCTTACAGTTACAAATGAAGTCTGAGCACAAAGCTGATAGTTTTGTCTAGAATATTGCTGGCTGGGTCCATTATCAAACGCCATGGGATTGGGCCGAACGTTGGATGGTGTGATGACTTTTAGCTGAGGTAAGGGCATTCTAGATGAGCTGTTACCATTACGGTTATAAAATAATGGTTGCCCTTTTATGGTTATTGTGAGCCTCTAAAGGTTTTGTTTTTTGCACTTTTTTAAGTGCGCAGAAGCCGTTTTTTGTGTAGTTCGGAGCTTTTTGCTGACACAAGGGTCTTTGAGGACAAACAAATACCACGTCATATAACTGGATGTGTATTTGTTTAAAGTTTTGCTTTGTTGGAGTTGCTGGAGAATTAACTAAGAAGGTCAGCAAAAGTGGAATGCAGTAAAAATTAGGGCTTATTGCATACGTGTTATGTTTCTGACGAGGCACGTATATCGTATATATCTGCTATATTTTGATGGTATGGGTGGAAAAAGTGTTACTCTGGGAATCCAAAATGAGCAGATTGATGTATTTTTTTTTATTTTTTTTTTTTAATTTACAGTGAAGTTCTGGACGCTAAGGAATAGGGATGTAATGAAACACAATATAGAAAAGGTCAACAGTCTGTATTACTCCAAATAATTAGCTCATCATGGTGTTAAGTCTTGTTTTATGCTCGTCTCAGCTTTTTAGCCCTGTTAATTAGACTACCATTCACAGACACACACACACACACACACACACAAGATTGGACTGGACTGGACTTTGACTTGCCTGGAGGGCCTAGAGAATGAATTTGTCCAACCCTGATTTTCTATCCAAATGCCTTCTTGCTTAACAAATAGAACCCTGTATGCATGCAAATGAAAAGAGATTAAGAAAGTTGCTCACCGTCGCATCCTCGATCCACCTGGCCCACCCTGTGGAGGGCGTCTGCAATCAGGTCTGGCAGCCTCCCGTTCAGGTCCACGGACGCCAGGCAGCCCTGGTAGCCGTCCCGGGACGCAATCAGCTTGGGCAGACTGTTATACATCGTCTTCCCCACACCACCTATATACAGCTCTCCTAAAGGAAGGCATGGAGGGAAAGGGAAGGATTAATGACGTGGTAAAGTGAAAAAACAAACAAACAAACATATGTATCAATATCTAGTGCAGGAATATTCTTAAAAAAAGATGACTTCCAGCTAGTATTAAATAAATCCACACTAGGTAGTGTTATACAGCAGGTTTCTATGGTAACATTTTTACCAAGTACCAAGAATGGGAAATACTTGTCTCACATCACTACCATTAAGTCTTAAAAATCTCTTATGATTCATAGTGTTGACACACAATGTCATTCGACACCCGTTGGAATAGACTATGAACACATCTGTTCATGTTATAATGCATTCACAAGGCAGAATACATATTATCATGGAAATGCATTCCACTTTATAACTGCCTTTACTATGCATTATGAATTGCTAACACTATGCATTATAAGTAGTGTTCGTAACACATTATATTATATGCATGATGAGAAGACGGTGACATAATATGCTATTAGCACTACTTTCCAAATGCTGCTTTAATAGTTTATAACTGCATTGTAACCCATGCTACAAACCTTTTCATATAGAACTGTAACATTGTATGAATATGTTATAACATGTTATGAAAGTTATTATCGATAGGGGCTTTATAGGAAGTGTTTATAAGGCTTTGTAAATGTTTGTGGGGCGTCACAGTAAATTCAAAAGTTAAGGGTATCTGGAAAAAACAGATTTGTCACAAAAATAAAAATAACTATATGGGGAAAAAGCGAAAAGTCTCAGTATGGAACCGGGAACAGTTATATGTTGATTTATGATTTAACACAAGTCCTGAGTTGCAGTGAGGCATGGATGTTTTCATACTGATCCAAATTGTACAAACAGCAGCGTGCTGTCTTATAGATTGGATAAAAGAGGAAGACCTGCTGTTTTTTTACAAAAAAAAAAAAAAAAAAAAAGATCATTATGCTCTAAGTGCACAGTGACAGGGTTTGGGTTCAATAAGACAACAGTCACAAACAGAAGCTGAGGTACATGAGGCGTGACGACTGTGACTGGATGTTTAAAATGACAAATACGTATATCTTTACTGCCATCAGTGTACAAGTACAGAGAGATTCAGTATGCAGCTCTCCCATCGAGCTGTCATATACAGTACACACACACACACACACACACACAATCAGCAAGCTAATTATATACGATATAGATATAGGAAAAGTGCTATTTTATTAATCCTATATCCTTTCCTTTTCATAACATGAAAGCTTCATCATTTCAGAAATCTGCTGTCCTACAGTATCTCTGGTCCAGGGGTCATATAATGTCTGCTGTGATTTGCTCTAAGGAAGGTTGTATGCTTGTTCACAGTGTTTTGTTCATCTAGAAATGATCCCAATTAAATGTCTAATGATAATAATAATAATAATAATAATAACAATAACAATAATAATAATAATAATAATAATAATAATAATAATAATTTAAGAATTTTTAAATTAGTAGTTTTATTTATTTATTTATTTATTTATTTATTTATTTATTTATTTATTTATTTATTTATTTATTTATTTTGTTTTTGCTATGAACCTGGAACTAATGCCTCTGTCTCAGGCTCGAACACCTGTAGTCTATTAGTGTGTGGATTAAAAGGGTCTGTTCATCTCATCACTCGCTCTCTCCAATTTGTGTGATTGCCGATCTCTCGGACTCTCACATCCTCTCTAAAGGACAGTACACTGCACTGGCCACTCAGGCTAACAGCCTCTAATTGACTCGCAAGCAAGTGGCATCAGTTTTCCATAACAGAACTCTATACTTTGTAACAACAAAAATAAACTCGCTGCTTTCCAGTGGGTTTCTACTTTTACATGTAGTCTAAAGACATCTAGTAGCTTCAGCACCATTCTTATGACATATTATGTTATAACATATTTAACATGCGTTAGGAATGTGGTACATTTACACATTTCCTACCTATACACTATGATGTGTTATAACACAGGCACTGTTATAGTAGAACTGAATTATAATAACCACTTCCTGTGTTATAACACATCATAGTGTATAGGTAATAGCTAGACATTTACTAGCTATACACTATAATGCGTTATATTGTACTGTAGACACTGTTATAGTAGACCTGAATAATAATAACCAATGCCTGTGTTATAACACATCATAGTGTGTAGGTAATACATAGACATCTACTAGCTGTACACTATAATGCGTTATATTATGCTGTAGACACTGTTATAGTAGAACTGAATAATAATAACCAATGCCTGTGTTATAACACATCATAGTGTGTAGGTAATACCTAGATATTTACTAGCTATACGTTATGATGTGTTATAACACAGACACTGTTATAGTAGAACTGAATTATAATAACCACTTCCTGTGTTATAGCACATCATAGTATATAGGTAATAGCTAGACATTTACTAGCTATACACTATAATGCGTTAATATTATACTGTAGACACTGTTATAGTAGACCTGAATAATAATAACCAATGCCTGTGTTATAACACATCATAGTGTGTAGGTAATACCTAGATTTTTACTAGCTATACGTTATGATGTGTTATAACACAGACACTGTTATAGTAGAACTGAATGATAATAACCACTTCCTGTGTTATAACACATCATAGTGTATACGTAATACCTAATAATAACCAATGCCTGTATTATAACACATCATAGTGTATAGGTAATAGCTAGACATTTACTAGCTGTACACTATAATGCGTTATATTATGCTGTAGACACTGTTATAGTAGAACTGAATAATAATAACCAATGCCTGTGTAATAACACATCATAGTGTGTAGGTAATACCTAGACATTTACTAGTTATACACTATGATGCGTTATAACATAGACACTATTACAGTAGACCTGAATTATAATTACACATTATAGTGTATAGACACTACCTAAATGTTTACTAGCTATAGGCTATGATGTGTTATATAGTAGAACTGATCTATAATAACTAATGCCTTTGTCATAGTGCATCATAGTGTATAGGTAGTAAATATGTTAAGGAAGTGTTTATATCTTTAATTTCTAATGCATGTACTGTCATAGTTATAACAGTGCATGCATTATAGCACATCATAGTTCATACAGTGGGTAATATCTATACATTTAACTATGTTGTGCTATAATACAGGCACTATTATAATACAAATAAATTATAAAAACCTGAGTTATAAGGCATTATAACATAAGTTCAACCAGATGTTATAACAAGCTGTTGTATGAAACCTGTCACTATGAAGTCTAAAGCCTAACTATAACGGTGGCACATTTTTGCTAGGTATCATAATGCATGCTTCATAACATGCTATAATGGCATTATGAATACAGCAATCACAGAAGCTCTACTGTTTCAAACTGGTGTAAAGAAAAAGGGGTCATGGTAAATTCCTATCCCATTCTTGTCAAAATATTTTGTATTGTTGTCCTGAAGTATACCTACGTAGTGCGTTCATAAGCATTGCATACATATTGTATGCTACATGTATCCTTGAGAACTGTTGAAAAGCTTATTTCAGAATATGCAACTTTGAGGCTTTTTATTTATTTTTTTTTTTACACAAAAGTTTTATACACAGTGCTTCATAAGAGTGTTAGAAATATTCATTTGACTCACACTGCAATTTAAGGGCATTTAAATCATTCATAAGGCTGCCATTTGAGCTTCGTGAACAAGACGCTGTATCGGAATAGGGCCCCATAATCATTTTAATGCTGAAGAGCTTTGAGCATTCAGTGCCAAAGCCCCATTTCAGTACAGAATCTTCTTTATGTAGCTCATACGCCAGCCAAATAAATGATTTAAATGTCCTTGAATTAAAGTGTCCATCAAATTTACATTCATAACACTCTTGTGAAGCATTCTATGTCACTTATACAGTAAGTACAAAGTGCTGTTAATAAAAAATAGGCTTTAGATGTGAATAAAAAAAAAATACAGTAAAGGCGTTTCAGTACGCTAATGTAATGATGAGTGGCTTTTGTATCCTCTATGTAAACATGCATAAGGCTACCTAAAACCTCTGATATTAACATATATGTAGCTTTTATAAATTCATAAGCATTGCTTTATATATATATATTCACTCCAAAATGAAACTCTCTAAGGTGATTTAAATAATCTAAGGTTATTAATTAATATTAATAACCAAGGCCCAGGAAGTACAATAGGATATTTATAGGAGGAATAATAGAAAAATAGACAGAAGCTATTCAAAGCTGTTTGTCACATGTGCTCTAAACCATAACCATCCGCTTGATCATAGCGTTAAGGCGAACGTTCCAAGATTAAACCTGTCACTGTGAACAGCTTGATATATCACCTTATGCTGTTGAAGTTTCTCAGCCTAGTGACAGAAAACAGGCGTTTCAAATCCGTCGTCCTTCCATCACCCTTCCAGCTTCGATCACACGGGACATTTTTATCGACTGTCCCGCGCAATAAACATTTATGATTGACAAACGACCTGGGAGGGAACTTCCTGCCAATCTCTTCCATGCGTTCTCATTCCAGCTAAAATGAAACTTTATTTTTATTTTTTTGCTTTTAAATTGCTGAACAATTCTCAAATAAAAGGAAGGGGGGGGGTCGTCATGCTGTATTGTTTTGACAAAAGAGATGAGTAACTTTTGTTGAACTTGTTTGGAACTTGATCGAGATCGATCCCTGACCTCTGCATCATAACGGAGATGTGCGAAAAACTTTCTTTTTTTTTTTTTTTTTTTGGCTCATATATTTTTTAGACATGAATCGATCAGGTCAAGATGAGATATAATAGAGAAAAAGGAAATGATTGCTGGCCCTCTGTGTGTGTGTGTGTGTGTGTGTGTATGAGAATTATCGTTTACGGGGTTTCCAGCTATGGTGCGCTCATGAGGCCATTGATTTTAGGGCATTGAAGAGAATTATTCATATAAAGTGGAAAAAGGAGAGCCCTGAAGAGCACTAATCGATTTATGATTTAGGGTTTTCTTGAGCCAGCATGCAAATGTAGTCATATCAATTTAGTATTATTTATTTATTTATTTATATATATATATATATATATATATATATATATATATATATATATATATATATATATATATATATATATATATATATATATATATTTAAAAAAAAAAACTCAGCTGGTCATGTGGTGCTTTGTCACTGATTACCACAAATTTCTACCAGCTAAAATTAAAATAAGGTTCATCAAGGTTCCGCTAGCATCTCTGAAGGAAGATGTTATACCCCTGAAGTAGTAAAATTATTTGGTTTGCCACATTTGCGGAGAAATTGTAGACCGAATGGGTGATGCAAGAAAAATTAAAACAGTCAATAATAAAGACTTGATATACAGTGCAATTTATGAGTTGAAATCAAAGTGTTCTTTCGGAGCAATTTCTCTATAACACACACCCAAACAACCACCCACTCACCCACACAACCAACCCCACACCCACACACACACACACACCAGACGGGACCTCTAATCAATAGCCATTCTACAGAATCTCACAGATCGATTCCTTGCCAATTTGCCGTATTTGTGGCGTGTGCACACCGACCCCAGAGTTGTTTAAGATCATCGATAAGCTTCTGCGTCACCGGCTGCATACGTTCCCGATACTGAAGGCTTTGGCTTAAAGTCAGTGTTCATAGAGCTACATAAAACTATCATGGTGTGATATAAGCTGACATGGAGGTTCATTCCCTCAGGCATCAGCTGAAGATAAAATATCAGGGTCACATTATTTCATTTTATTCAATATTTACTCAGTGATATTCTAATCCTCACATTTCCCAGCTTGTTAAGAAACCTGGGGTCAGAGCAGAGGGTCAGCCATGATACAGCAACCCCTGGAACAGAGACGGTGACATATGTGTGTGGAAACAAGTCCTACATGAAATAAGAGCATTTAAAGATGTATCTGTATTTTCCCATATACCTGAAATCTGGCACTTTTGAAAAGAGCTGCAGTTATTAACTATTATTGCTACCCTTTTATCACTGCAAGTTAGCGAGAGAGGGGAAAAAAGGGGCTGTTATAATTCACACATCTACCCCAATTCTATCTCTCTAGCCTTTTCTGCTGATCGCAGCTTCGTGTCCAACAATCGACTGATTGCACCGTGGTGCAGATTGATGACACACTCGCACCTTATTTTCCACAGCTGCACTGAAACAAGAGCCAGGAGAAGAGACGTGGATTTAAACTGTACACAGAGTTAGATAGCTATAGAGATATTTAAAAAAAAAACCTTTTATTTTTTTGTAAATTTATGTTTATAATCAGCTCACAATTTCTCTTCGGCAAAGATGACAATTAGATAGAAGAATATATCACCAGGGTTAATTGTGCTTCAGTTCAGCAGCATGTTATTGCACTAAAGATCCAAAGATCAAGGCCATGCTTTTGCTGGAATTGTTGCTTTTGTATGTTAAGAAAGGTGTTAAAAATGAATTAAATTGCTTGCAAACTATTCTACACACCAAGGTTTGCAGAGATGAAAATATCATGAATGATATTTATTTTGAAGGACTTCATTTTAAAAAAAGGCATCACGGCCCTGTTCTATCTTGCGTCATATTTATCCTTGAACAAGAAAGAAAGAAAGAAAAACATAATTTAGTTTTAAATGAGAATTGCTTTCCCTAAGAAGAGGTTCACCCTTTCTCTTGTAGTTCCCATGTTTTCTTTTATTGATCCTGTCATTGGTTTGTTATCTGACTGTGTTCATCTTTTCCATGTTTCTGTATTTATATCTTGCAACAAAATCTTAAACGTGTCTTACTGAGAGCTGATGTCAGTTGGAATAAGCCTTAACAACAGTTTATGAGGGTTTATGTCATTTGTCAGGAAGCGCTTCCATCCGTTTTATCTATATTTTGTTCAGTGACTGCCTAGTCCCGTCTTGTTACCCTGTTGTGTTCACCTGTTTTGTGTGTTTAGATCTGATTAGCGTTTAGCAGTTAGGAATTTATTTAAGTCCAAGCCTTGTTTCCAGAGATCTGTCTTCTATTTTATGTTTCATAGAACTTCCCAGTTTTGATACTGGTCCCAGGTCCTTGATTTAGTTTTACTGAGCTTTTCTATATTCTTGAATTCACCCAGTCTCTTGTTACAGTGGCAAAAAAATAAAAATAAAAAAAATAAATTAAAAAGCTTCTCATTGAATGAAATAAAAAAAATACATAGATAATAAAAATAATTTTAATAAACCAAATGCAGTTCTATAGCCATTTCACAACACATTTTCTAAAATTAATATTTAGTAACCTACATGTGCTACTCGAACATATCTACTCACAAACTCTCAGGACTCTAATGTGAATAAAAGGTCATTTAACAGACTCCTTATTATGTGTATCTGTGAATGGGAACACATTATGGGAAACAGTGATTGGTCCATAGGGACTCTCTTTAAAATAATACATCTGTAGACCAGGTCTAATTTCCGTTAAAAACTAGTTTTATGGACCAAAAAAAGTTCTTTTTCATTTAAATCTGTTTGTTATAAATGCATTTATTATTAATAAAAAATAAACAAACAAAAAAACAAACAAATAAATAAATTAATTAATAAATTAATAAATAAATTAATTAATAAATTAAAAAAAAAACTTTTAAAAGAGGCCCCAAGCTTACGAACATTCTGTTAGTATTTCTTATAGCTTTAACCAGTAACACACACACACACACACACACACAGACACATATAAAACTCACAGAGTATGTCTCCAGCTTTAAGACTAGGCAGTATTTACTTCAGTTGAATGGAATGAACCCTTTGGTTGGTGTTTCATGCTAATTATTTGGCATTGCTTGAATTAAAACAGAGAATGGAGAAACCCCAGACTAAGCTGCTGTTTCAGCAACAGCTAACTGGCTTAGAAATGATGGCATGACTGCTTAGGACATCCAAAGCACCTAAGCCCTGTCAAACGAATCCAGCAATTACAGTGACACTTCAGTACACAAAGCTGGAACTAATCCAAGATGGCAGGAAACACATTCGAATCACTTTGAAGTGTCTCTCTCTCTCTTTCTCTAGACACTTGAAAATGATGATGTGCGTATCTGACGCTATTGAAACGTGATCTAAAGTGCTTGTTTGAATATTTTGCCCCCAGTCTGATAAGGCGCTTACGGTCCCATCGACGCGATTGCAGTAATAGAGCGTTCCTTGATACGTGTCTTGTGTTTCTGTTGGCAATAAATGTCCAAGGCCTTTCTGATGGAAGCCATTTTCCCTCAGTAATCGCTCTAAGACTGACTCTGAGAGTCTCTCATGTTTGAAGTGGAGCCTCAAACGTATCCAACATTCCCTTAACAGGTCTCGAGAAACACTCTCTTTTGCAAATAAAACCAATCAGAAGCCCAGTAAGGCTGCGTACATGGCAAAGTGGGACTCCCTGTGCAATATCTTTGAGTTTTGCACGAGCAGTCAGGATGGCCAGATAGGGAAAAGGAGGCATGGAGATTAAGTTGCTTTGGTGAGAATATCCCAGCATGTTCCTGAATGCACTATTAGAGTTGGGGTTTTCTGTTCGGAGAATAGATATGCAACAGATATAACGCTTGGGTCGTAAAAATATAAAAAAATAATAATAAAAAAATAAACAAGTCAGCGGGTTTAGGCTTCTAGGAAACTAAGACTCTCCGTCACCCAGTTTAAACGGCAAAAATGCTGACGGGTTTTTTTTTTTTTTTTTGGCAATTCTACCACTTTTCCTTTGTCCCATATTGCCTCGCGCTTTGCAATTTTCTACCTTTTTTGTGCTGCAGTGCTCTAATAGCCATGCACATGTTAACCATTCAGACAATAAGACTAGATGAAGCCTGCATTATTAACCTGTGATTGGGTCTAAATTATGAAATAGGAAATATTTGTTTCTAATATGCTGGTGGAGAAAGGTTGATGCCAGACACACAAGAAAACAGAATATAGGCCAATGAGAAATTATATATATATATTCAAATAAGCAAGGTTGACCTGGTTGGATTTTGTTTGATTGTGAAGAAATGAGGAAAAAAACCGACCCCCCAAACTTAACACTAATTCTAAACTGTCAGAATACTTTGATGCTTGATAAAGAATCAAATCCAGAGAGAGTGTGGTGTTATGGGAAAATAAGCAACATCTTATTGTGTTGTGATGAACCAGAGTCACTATTACTACCTCTATAGTTGATCAGACTCAGATTTTCATTCTGTTTGTTGATCTTTTGGCTGCTCCCTGTGGGTGAGGGGTGGCCACAGCGGACCGACTGGTCTGCACAACAACTTGGCACAGGTTTTACCCCAGATGCCCTTCCTGATGCAACCCCCCCATTTTATCCAGGCTTGGGACTGGCACTGCATCCAGTGGCTGGAGTTTGGGCATTGGCTGGGAATCGAACCCAGGCCGTCCACATGGTAGGTGAGAAACCTACCACTGAGCCACCAATGCCCTGTTTTATTCCATTTATACCACCGCAATTTTCCAACAATTTCACTGGTTGGTTTAAGAGTGTCACGTTGTAGCTCTTATTCATTTATAGCTGCATTTAATGATGTAACAACCACAAAACAAACAAACAAACAAAAAACGCTATCTTGTCTTGTTCCATCCTGAATACTGTTTCATGTCCGAAAATTTAGCATTGGAAATGAAGACTCCTTCCAAAGATGGTAAAAGGTAAACATTTTATTTTTATGTATTTGTCATCGGAAAACTGTACATCTACTGTAGTAAGCTTTTATTCTTTTGTTAGAATTTCAGCTAGCACCAACGTCCTCGAAATTTTATAGTGTAACTCTAGTGCTTTATTTATTTATTTATTTAATACTGCATGATTTGCTCAAGCTGTCAGGAACAGCTGGACAGTTCCCTGCCAGGCCCAGAGAGGGCGCTGGCAGGTGAACCTTGGAAGCCTGCTTCTTTGTGTGTCTTTTGTTACGCCCTTCCTATTGTTCCTATCCTGACTGTGTCACCTGTATCCCATTAGCCCTAATGTCTACCCCTATAAATAGGGATCCTTGTGTTTGTGTCCTTGTCCATGATTATCTGTACCGTGGTTTCTGTTGGGGTTTTGTTTGCTAGGTTCCATGTCCAAGCTAAGGTCTAGGTTTTGTTTTTGTTTTGTTTAGTTAACCACGCCATGTCTAGTGTTACGTTTGTTTCCCTATGTCGCGTCTTAAATGTAATAAAAGCAGTGCTTCGCTGAATCCTGCGCATGGGTCTCATTACACCGTGTGCTGGTGTGCGCACACACACCATGGGCGTCTGGGGTCGAGCCCCACATAGGGCGGGGGTCCCAGATGTTACACACGCTTACTCTTCATGTTTTAATCTAGCACATGTTTAAGTTTTGCGTAACGTAAACAACGAAATCACGTTTTGTTCAGAAGCGTAATTGTTTTTGTGAAATATTATTTCTTAAATCTGACTGAACACAAATCCCTGTTTTCTTTTCACTCAATGAAATTGCCACAGTGATTTCCACCTCAATCATTTCAGCTATTAATTTTTTCTGATCCGTAATGATTTGTCTTGCGTGATCCTCTGTGATGTCGGTGTTCCTCCAATTTCCTGCTTTATTGACATAGCTGCAGATTCCTGTCACTGATACGGGAGCTCTTGAGTGAAATTGGTCATAGTGAGGCCGAAGTTGCTTCAGGATACTGTCACAGTTACGGGCATAAAAATGACAAATGAATTCGGACAGAAGGTGGAAGTCATGAAGGGGTGTTGTGGGGGATAAATCTGAACTGAATTTGTCAACGTAATATGTTACCTAGCTCTGTAGTTGCTATGTACTAACACCGATTTTAAACAATTTAATCATGTTTAAAGACAAAATGAACCCCTTTAACCTTCTCGCACATTACTGGCTGGTCAAACAACAGATTAAGTATTCAGTTTGTGTCCCTTTAAAGGGAAATACACTCTCTTTTACTGTATCTTCTCAAACCACCAGTGGTACTCCATACATCTATAATGTCCACTTGTGATTAATGTATTCCCTTTCATTGCCCCAGGACCTCCAAAATGAAGTCAGGTCCCAAGCCCATTAATAAATAATGCTTAAAAAGCATAGCTGTTTTTGATCTTTTTTTCCCCCTCTCTCCATATCACTGGTCCCTGTAGGAGGGCGGGAAGAGTACGATCGCCATTTCCCGTCCATATGCCTGAAAGCAATATAGACCAGCGAAGACGTTTCACTCTGTTCAGATTTTTAAAAGGAAATAGCAGGGATGGTTTTTACAAAGCCTACTTGACTGTTTCAAATATTCCAAGAGAGATACATGAGCTCATCTCACAGCAGGTTTAATTTAAAATGTCTGGGGAAGGAGGAGAGCGAAAAGAAAAAAGAAAGCAAAAGAAATAAAGAATCTCGCTCTCTTCTGAGCTGAACTCTGAAATATCCATTTAGGCAAGTCACAGTTCAGGCTTTGAGATGAGCACATTCATTTACACCTAAGTGCCTTTTAAGCAGCATCATTTCACTGAAAGGATTTCACCTGCCAGATTCATTACAGGCTGGAAAAAAAGGGAGGGTTCTGTCTTTTGGCTTCACAACCACTATCAGTATCCAGGATGTGATAAAAAATACAGAAACTGTCACTTGTTACCTCTTTCAACACAAGACACCGGAAAGAGAAGGTTGATGGTTTTTAAGACGTTTAAGGATTTTGTGGCTTTGCAAGTGGCGAGTGAATCTCTTACATTCTTGTGATAATAACAGAGGTGGATACTTAAGTGCAGATGTTAAAAGTTCAAATTCATATAAGGAATGTTATGCAGATTCAGAGTTCAGATATGCAGCTGTGGGTTGCCAGATCTTTCTTGAGTGTAGTGTAGCCTTGAAAATCAGGGAAAGCACTGATTGGGAAAAGGGGAAAAAAACTAGAGGAGCAAAGTGCACAGAGTACAAGTGTAAAAGAAAAAGATGCAGCTTTTTTTTTTGTCACCTATGCATTACTGCACAGTGAAATTCTTTCTTCACATATCCCAAGTTGAGGTCAGAGCACAGGGTCAGCCATGATACAGCACCCCCTGGAGCGGTGAGAGTTGAAAACCTTGCTCAAGGGCCGAAAAGAGGCAGCTTGGCAGTGCTCGGGCTTGAACCCCTTAACCACTTTAGTGCAGGGTTTTTTAGAGTGGGGATAAGTTAGAGGTTAGTTAAATGTGCAGAGAAGAAAAAGAAAAGTCTTTAGCTGAATGTCACCACTGAGGGACAGATCGAAGGGTCTGGAAAGGAACCTCATGCCGCACTACCAAGCAGTCAAAAGCTTATTGCAGGAAGGAACATAAACCTGAATCACAGTGTTGACTTTTTGTACGTGAGCACCAAGGCCTTGATGCTAGAGGAGGCCAGTGGAGTGAGACATATTCTGGTGTCATGTGGGTCCTTTAGGGCTTGTTGAAAAGGCATGCTACTACATTCATCACTTTTCTCGTGTTAGGTCAACTTGCCGGGTGCCAGCTGAAGTGTTTATATAAGTGTCATGTTAAGAACACCAAACTTAAGTAATGCTTTAAGCTAACCGTGACCTTGCTGGACATTAAGCTGGTGAGAGACTACATTTCTCAGCTCAGTTAGCTGAGTGCAGGTGGCTGTTAGAGCCCGGCTCAAGCGCAGACTCATTTTTCAAGGTGAGGAGTCCAACACAGCTGCCAGACGTTGTGTTTGGCTAGCGGATTTTGACTTGGCACAGGGAGCGGGGTATTATTCCCCTTGAACTGAATGCACATGATAGCGCACACCTCCTGAGCGGACACACGTGTGAAAGCTGAACAAACAAGACAGAGAAAGAAAGAAAAAAAAAAAAAACGGCTTGCTGGCCTCACTCATACAGTCCCTTTCACTCCAAATCTGCCGGCTTCTTTCTAACGTTGTTTTTACACGTCCTCTCTCTCCCCTATCTATCTCTGTATTTCCTCTGCGTCGCACATATTTTCAGCCATCATCTTGACTAATGGATTTCGAAAGACATTTTGAAGCTCAGGACATGATTTAGATGGAAGTCCAGACTTCCAGTTCTGCAGTGTGTGACATTTAAATAACGAGTACCTTTCCCAAATTCATCCCGCATTTGGGTGTGGAGAGAGAGAGTGAGTGTGCATGTGTGTGTGTGTATGTTTGAAGAACCCAATTTCAGCTTAACATTATGAAAATCTATTTTTGCAAGTGTTAAGAAGAGCCTGTTCTAGTCTTATTGGAAGTCTTGGAGAAGGTAGGCCATTTCTGAGAATCTATTTGCCTCACAGGCTTTTTTTTTAATTCTCTGCAGCAGCAACAGTTCTAACAGGAGTTTAAACTGCAAGGCAAATCATAGATCTATAAAAATATACTCATTTTAATACGTCATGGTTTCTGTAGTATAGCATAGCATTAGAACTTGCATTAATATGACTTGAACTCACTATATGAACAGATTCAGAATAAATAGCTGTGAGGGGATGTTTACTTTTGCATTTTTTTTGGAAGGAGTCTCCACTGGAAGCATTGGGAGTTTTCACAATGGAGAGTTTTGCAGTTCCTAAGTAACATGACAAGATTATTACTATTATTATTATTATTATTATTATTATTATTATTATTAACTTTAAAAGAGACAGGGAAAAACGAGAGATCTTCATAAATAAAAAGAAAAAAATGAAAATAAATAAAAATAAATAAATAAGTAAATAAAATATATATATATATACACAACAGGTCTTTTGTTATATATATATACACTATATTGCCAAAAGTATTCGCTCACCTGCCTTGACTCGCATATGAACTTAAGTGACATCCCATTCCTAATCCATAGGGTTCAATATGATGTCGGTCCACCCTTTGCAGCTATAACAGCTTCAACTCTTCTGGGAAGGTTGTCCACAAGGTTTAGGAGTGTGTTTATGGGAATTTTTGACCATTCTTCCAGAAGCGCATTTGTGAGGTCACACACTGATGTTGGACGAGAAGGCCTGGCTCTCAGTCTCTGCTCTAATTCATCCCAAAGGTGTTCTATCGGGTTGAGGTCAGGACTCTGTGCAGGCCAGTCAAGTTCATCCACACCAGACTCTGTCATCCATGTCTTTATGGACCTTGCTTTGTGCACTGGTGCACAGTCATGTTGGAAGAGGAAGGGGCCAGCTCCAAACTGTTCCCACAAAGTTGGGAGCATGGAATTGTCCAAAATGTCTTGGTATGCTGAAGCATTCAGAGTTCCTTTCACTGGAACTAAGGGGCCAAGCCCAGCTCCTGAAAAACAACCCCACACCATAATCCCCCCTCCACCAAACTTTACACTTGGCACAATGCAGTCAGACAAGTACCGTTCTCCTGGCAACCGCCAAACCCAGACTCGTCCATCAGATTGCCAGATGGAGAAGCGCGATTCGTCACTCCAGAGAACGCGTCTCCACTGCTCTAGAGTCCAGTGGCGGCGTGCTTTACACCACTGCATCCGACGCTTTGCATTGCACTTGGTGATGTATGGCTTGGATGCAGCTGCTTGGCCATGGAAACCCATTCCATGAAGCTCTCTGCGCACTGTTCTTGAGCTAATCTGAAGGCCACATGAAGTTTGGAGGTCTGTAGCGATTGACTCTGCAGAAAGTTGGTGACCTCTTCGCACTATGCGCCTCAGCATCCGCTGACCCCGCTCCGTCAGTTTACGTGGCCTACCACTTCGTGGCTGAGTTGCTGTCGTTCCCAAACACTTCCACGTTCTTATAATACAGCTGACAGTTGACTGTGGAATATTTAGGAGCGAGGAAATTTCACGACTGGATTTGTTGCACAGGTAGCATCCTATCACAGTTCCACGCTGGAATTCACTGAGCTCCTGAGAGCGACCCATTCTTTCACAAATGTTTGTAAAAACAGTCTGCATGCCTAGGTGCTTGATTTTATACACCTGTGGCCATGGAAGTGATTGGAACACCTGATTCTGATTATTTGGATGGGTGAGCGAATACTTTTGGCAATATAGTGTATATAAATAAATCAAGCCTAATTCATTAATATCTCTGTAAATTTGTGATTCAATGTTTGTTTAAGCCCAAACTGTTACAGAAGTTTCATAAAAATGCTGATTTTCTTAGATATTGATGCATTACAAATAATTTACATTTGGCTTGACCCACAAAACTCAAAATGAAAATACATATATACATAATGAATAAATATCTAAATATATGAATAAAAAGGCCAAGGTTTCTCATTATAAAGCACAAAATAGTCTTTTCTTATTTTTCTTATGCAGAAGCTGAAGTACTTTTATCTCATATCTATAATAATAATAAAAAAATGAAAAGAATTATATCCAGCTAGTCATATCCAAGGCTGAAATATGAAATGATATATATAAGTGAGGTCAAAAGAAAATGTTTTTACATAAAAACTGAATAAAAATGTGTGACTGCTAATGGATAGAGCTTCAGTGCTACCAGGGAGTAAACAATCATAGCAAAGCTTTTTGAAATGGACCGGATGCTATGAAAAAAAAAAAGGCAACCACAAAAAACGAAT
This sequence comes from Hemibagrus wyckioides, assembly GCF_019097595.1. Lineage (NCBI taxonomy): Eukaryota > Metazoa > Chordata > Actinopteri > Siluriformes > Bagridae > Hemibagrus > Hemibagrus wyckioides. The sequence goes on along the minus strand of NC_080738.1, from coordinate 13,656,725 downwards.
AGCTCATATCATGATTTAAATATAGGACGCTAAGTCATGAGCTAACTCTTAGTAATATCACTCCTGCCATTTGTACTTTAAACCTTATTTGTCTTTAAAATGGATTTTGGTTGACTTGCTGTCTTTTTAATATATAGACGTAATATTTCCTTAATGTCATTTAAACCTACATGAAATATATGGCGAGTCTAAAAAATATTGAATCTGTGTGTGTGTTTAAAATAAATAAGAAGCAGCAGTAGCAGTATTCATTTGTCACTTATGCGTTACAGCACAGTGAAATTCTTTTCACTGCATATCCCAGCTTTTTATAGGAAGTTGGGGTCAGAGCGTAGGGTCTACCATGATAGCACGCTCGGAGCAGAGTGAGTTAATGAAGGGCCTCGATCAAGGGCCCAAAAGTTGAAGCTTAGTTTGGCATGCTAGATCCTGTGACCTTCTAATCAGTAACTTTAACTCTTAACCCTATAAGCCACCACTGCAAATGAGTCATTTATACTTTGGAATATTCCATATACAGTGGAACCTTGGGATACGAATATAATTCGTCCTGGAGGTGAGCTCTTAATGTGAAAATTTGTATTGCGAAACAAATTTCCCCATAAGAAATAATGTAAATACAGATAATCCATTCCAGCCACCCAAAAATATGACCAATATCACCAATATGAAGTGTATGTAAACTGTATGGCTGCTTACAAAGAACTGACCCATTCCAAGCATTCCATGTCAAGGCTCCTCACAGGAAGTCGTGCCACCAAGCTTGGGCTAAAAATAGAACAGACCACCCTCGCCACCAATCTGTCAACAGAAAACGCACGAACGCTTTTGAACGCATGCTGAAGGCAACGTTGGTATTGTGGGTTGGCTCTTTTAAAAACAGCTTTTGGTTGGCTTTGCTTGGCTTTCCACTGTCGCAAACAAGTTTCTGAACAGCTTCCAGATGTAACTTTACTTGCATTCGGTCTGTTCATATGCCAAAAATGTTTCGTATGACGATGCAAATTTCTTGCAGAATTTCCAGTCTTAAGGTTAAAATTCATAAGGGAGGGCGAGGTTCCACTGTATAAAAAAATACAGTAAAGCAATGCAAGTTATTTGAATATTCAATGTCAGTCTCAGTAGATTCAGTTAGTCAGTCTACTTATGCATAAATTTACACGCTCCAAATTTTTCTGAATTATTTTCTGAATTTCCAGGATTTCCATGAATACCCTTGTTTTCTTTGGTGCGTAAAAGCTCATGGATGATTTCCACAGAAATCTGTTTGTATCCAGTTTGATAAAAGAGACCCATTGTTACCAAAGTGTTGGCAAATTGCTGTGCAATACACAGATCAGCCACATCGTCAAAACCACTGAATGAAATAAAATTGTCTCGTAACAATGGAACTGGAAACTCTGACCACCTCCTAATGACAGTGTCCTCTTTCAGCAGGGTGATGTTCCTGATACACTGCAAAAATTGTCCAGGAATTGTTTTCAGAACGTGAACATGGAGATCAAGGTTTTGTCTTGGCCTCTGAAATCCCTAGGACTCAATCCACCTGTGGGACGTGCTGGACAAACGATCCACGGAGGTCCCACCTCACAACTGCTATTAGGGTCTTGGTGCCTGACACATTGGTACAGCACATCTTCAGAGGTCTTGTGGAGTCCATGGCTCAATGGATCGCAGCCGTTTTGGTGGTGCTACACAGTATTAGGTGGTTTTAAAGTTATGACTGACTGGTGTAAGAGGAATAAAACACTCCTGAAAACTTCAGACGGCTTGATTATTTTCCAGCATGTCCCGTCAAATATTATTTCTTCCATATTACACCAGGCTTTATTATATAAACTTGAGATATCAGCCCCAGTTTGTCAATACAGTTTGTCAATTTCACACCATCATCAAAATGCCAAGTAAAATTTGACTCTTTTACGCCCTGGTGTATGACTCGAGAGACGGTTTCATATCGCATCGTTTTTTTTTCATCCTCCAGAAGGTCTTAATCAGAAGTGTGAAAACCACAGGCGTATTTTATCAGCGCTGGTAGGAGCATCGGCGTGAGACGGAAAATCTTCTGACTGACAGGAGGAACTCAGTCTGGCTGCTTCAGTGATGATATAGTCTGTCGACAACTTACATACGAATTTCAAGGCATTAACGGAGGCCTGAAAGGTTTTAACTTTGAGCACACATGGGGGATAAGAGGGATAATCTGTTTCCCAGGGAGGGTAAACTGTAATATTACTCTTTCCTCGCTGATTTTAATGTGCTGCATCATTCGTAGCTTTTGGCATTACTGCGAGACAGAAAAAGTTGTGTGCTTGAACGAAATTAGACAATTATCCAGACTTGCATTTCCCTTAAACTGCAGTTAAAAGACTGTATCTGTGTCAGCCAAAGGATGATCCAGTGAATAACGCACACACGGATCATGCCGTCTGACCTGATTAAAGCTTAATGACTAAATATTAATGAGTAGTTATTTATTTACTCATGGAGCAGTTGCTTTATAAATGTGCCAGAGTTCAAACGAGGATAAACTGAAACAGTCATTAGCTCTACTGGAATTGGATCAGTGTATCAGCAGGATGTGTATCTGGTATAAATTTTTACACATCCCCTTAGTCATAAAAATCTCATATGCAGACAGCAATAAATGAGTGATTGCTTGAGTTATCTATGTATGTTTGCGTCAAACAGAAAGATCACTGTCCTTTCACAACATGTTGTCCAACGTGGCGGTCACAGCAAAATACAATAATCACAAGCTATACAAGAAACATTCACAGGACGAAATACAGCATGTAGCAGCAATCAAACATCCCCCTAAAACATCTTTTGTGTCCAATGTGAGGCTACATCAAATTAGAAAATGTTAAATTATCAGCCAACTGCTGAGTCTGGGGATAAAAAAAATTAGGTAATTTGGCCTGTAATTTTCTCAGCGGAGGACGGAGAAAAACACAGATGTCTTTGTCTCAGGTAAAAAAAAAAAAATGGAATAAACTATAACTGCAGATTAGTGTAAAAGCAGTCTTTTACAACAACAACAAAAACAAAAACAAACACACAAAAAACACTGGAATGGACTGGACTAGAACTACTAGCTTACAACAAACTATGATTAACTTGGCTGCAAGCTTAGCATAAACTATGATTAGCTAGGCTTCAAGCTTAGCATACACCTAGCAGTGGCCTTGCTATCACTCTGAAGATGTCTTGAGTTAAGATGTCTTGAAATATCTTAAGCCTAGGGTTAGAATGCCTTGCTTTATCTAAGGTAAAAGAAAAGGAAAAAGAAAGGGTTAAAAATTGGTAGCTGGTCTACTGCTAGCTGTAGATTAACCCTAGCTAACCCATCTGAGAACGCTTTACTTTGTCTGAGGTAAAATGACAGGAAAAAGAAGTGGGTTGAAAGGGGTAGCTAGTTTATCGTTAGCTGTAGGTTAACCCTAACTAAGCTTGACTAAGAATGCTTTACTTTGCCTAAAGTAAAATAAAAAGGAAAACGAAATGGGGTGAAAGGGGTAGCTAGTCTATTGTTAGCTTTTGGCTAATGCCAAAAATGTCTCAGAATGCCCTAATTTGTTTGATTAAGAACTCCTAGCAAGCTACTGCTAGTTAGGCTAGTCTATTACTTTGTGTCAGGTAAATAAACAACAACAACAAGAGACATTAGAATGTGCGTAAAAGTGAACGAAGGGGTAGTTTCGCTTCTCCAAGTCTATAAACCCATAAATCCAGTATTGTAAACACTAATGTACAGACACACAGCGACTCTTTTATGTTTCCATAGAAAGGCCATCAGCAATGTGTGTTATTAGTGACCCCCAGACATTTTTGCAGTGACCCTACATAATGTGTGTGTTATTAGTGACACATGATACCTTTAAGGTCCAGATTGCGGGCTCCATTGGAGTGCTGGGTGACGGTGTGGGAGTCGATTTTCAGTGTGTGCATGTTGTTAGTGTCGCGGGAAACCACCACGTTGTGCCACTGGTTGTCGTTCAGCGGCTTGTCTGAGTTGCCTTTCATCAGAGAAGGTCCATTGCCCAGGTCAAAGACGTAGTGGATATACCTGAGAGAGCAATGCAAGCGAGTGTTTACTTCCAGATGATTTGCTTTTCCCATGTTTTGATTCTTTGAACTGTGTCTTAATAAGCCATGGTTTTCATAAAGGACTGGCATCAAATACGTCTCTGAAGAATTGCTTGAAGATCTTAAGTAAGAGTTTAGTAGATGAATGAAATCACTGTGTTTCATTTTCATTAAAAAAACTAGTGTTATTAATTTCAGAAATAAGAGAAACAGAAGGATGTCCTTGCTTTATTAACTTGTGGCTTCATTAAGTTCAGTGCATGAGTGACTGATAATAATAATTAAATTAAAATATAGATTTATATATAAAATAAAATGTAATAAATAAATAAATAAAATTTCAATGTGCTGGATCAAGTGCTATTTTGTTGTTACATTATTACATTAAAATGACCATATATGTTTTTAAGTGTCTGTTTGTTTATTTTCTTCTTAATACTGTCTATTGCTATTGTTGCACTGTTTTTCATTTAGCGGCAAAGAAAAAGTCAGCATTTTCTATCCCAGGTTGTTTTCAGGTTTAAAAGATAAGTGTTTGTGTTTAATGGAGATGGCAACCTTATCTTCCAGCCTTATAGATGTGAGCTACAACTTAGCAGGTGTGTAACATTTTCCCATCTATATCTTGCTGCTTTATTCATATGTTATGTGTACAACAGGCTGAACATACATCCCAGATGAATAGCTCAAAGACCCCAAGGATGAAACAAAAGGATTGTTCAGCTAGTGCATAAAGGAAATTTCTGCAATTATTTCATCTGGGATGGTTTACAAAGCTGTCGGTTTTTGACAAACATGCAAATGATTTATTGCTTTGTGAAAAACTGGGCTATAAATATGTCAGAATGACAAGGCTGGATGAGGATGTTGATGCTCTGTTCAAACAAAAAAAAAGAAAAAAAAGAAGAAGATGTGAGGCAGCATTTGGTCTCCTCCCACTTGTGCAGATTTTTGTTCTGTTCTCATATAAAACGACAAACAAGAGAAAATTTATCTCTTACACTTACTCTATTCACCTTAAAGGTATAATAAGCACTATACATCAGTACATATTAAATAAAGATCTAAAGAAATGACTCAATTCTAACACACTGTAGGGGGCCAAGCATTTTTGTATTCCGACATTATTCAAAAATCTATCCTCTGATCTAGTTCTGCGAATGGAATATCTATTTTACTTCAGTTTGTTTGTCTAACCAGCCGGTTCCATTTCTTCTCCAAGTAATAAACCTGCAAATATCACAAGGACTTTATCGACAGCAGCAGTGTAAAGCCTTCAGGAGGAAAAAAAAAACAGCCTCTTTTGTTTTATGGATGAGTATTAGTCTAAGTCTTGCTCTTTTCTCGACGGTGTTAAGACGGTTTTAACATGTGTTTCACGAATACAAAAGTTTTAATGCCTAGAGTTTTACTTTTAGAGCAAGAATGACATGAGTGCATGGATTTCTGTGAGAAATATAATAAACAAGCCCAGATCTGTGTATATAAGGAGGTAAGAACCGGCGACGGTTTGTCGCTAATGAAACAATCCATGGGCATTTTATTAGGGACACTTGGAGGACAAAGCAGTTAAGATCCGTAATATTTCCAATGTCTACACTTTTTTTTAAAGATTATCACATTTGACTATATACTGTATTGGCTATAATGGGCTTTCTTTCATATTATCTATCAGTTTATAAAATAGCACTTGATCCAGTACATCCTAATATCTTCTATTTCTATTTCTGAGGTCCCAAGATGAAATCTTAGAAATGTAAAGGAATTAGAACGTGTTTGGCTTTTTAATTTCATGTTTTGATTTGATAAATTAACAAACTAATGCCAATCCTTTTCTATTCTATTCTATTCTGGAAATCCGCATATGCTGTAAAAAAAAAACACAGTCAATATCATGTTTAAACGTTTTAAAAAATCGCCGTAAGTGATTTAAACTTTGTAAAATATCAACTACTCAGAAGAAATACAGAAGACAATAAATAAATGTCAGAGATCTGCGATGATGTAAAGAAAAAGAATCTCATTACTTGGACGAAATGCCAAAGTGCGGTGCGATGATTCATAAACCTGTCAGATAAGAGATACTAAAGGCAGCAGGTAGTAGCTAATTAGCTTAAAATCAACAGATTTATACCCTATGTGAATGTCGCTTGAATGCCATAGCTATATCGGAGTCGCCCTGAAGGTTTGAGACTCACCCTTTAACCAGCTCCACCACAATGAAATCACTTCCATCTCCACTGTTGTAGAGGATCAGGCCATCAGAGCTGGTGGTCTTGAACTGGAAGAACAGGTGCATGGAGGCGTACGCCTGTAGCGTAGCCAGCGCCAGGTAGCTTCCTTTGCTCCTGAAGGTCACGGGATCGGCGATTATGTGGCGCATGCCGAAGCGTGCATTGAGCTCACAGTAGGAGATATCGCCGTTCTTGCACTGGTCAAGGTAGGGCACACCATTGACCGTCAGTCCCTGTAGGTGGCCGACAAAGTTAGACGGGACAACAGAGATGAACTGTCTTTCCGTCATGATGCCGGTCTCAATGTTGTGGAACTCGAGGCGTGTGTGGGCACCGGTCATCTGACCTGGAAAGAGTTCGAAGGTCTTAGCGAATAGTGAATTGGATGTTGCCTTTAAAATGATTTATTTACAACATGATAAACCACCAAAATGTTGGTCATACTGACATAGCAATCTTGCTCAACTAGTTCCAATGAGGACCCTGCTAAGCAAGTTACATTATATCCATTACCTTCAGTAGTCACATTGTCCACAGATAGCTGCAGATTCTTGCCTCTGCGCACCACTTTAACTGAATGCCATTCGTTATCATTCAGCTTCTGGCCAGCATATAGAGTTTCAGGACCTTTACCTACAGGAGGAGATGGCAGTCAGTCACACAGACACACACTCAGGATGACATACACTGTCTTAGTCTTACAGTGGATAATGTCAGTGTACTTTTATATCACCTTGCATTCTAAGGAGGAGAGTACCTGGGTGCACACACACACATTCACATGCATACACACTTATGCAGCAACCTTTTCAACCTGCACAACTGACAGCGAAAATACCTGTACCAAGAAAAAAAAAATCTTTATGTAGACTTTTGTGTACATCCTTTTTGAAAAACATAACAATGCATTGAACTGGACTTTTAATACAATACCAGTATCATCATTTGTAGTATCTGCAAATTCCTGATACTATGTTTAATTAAAACTTTAATGTTTTTTTTTTCCCCCCAAACACAACCACATATAGATCAGTTTGTTCTCCTTTATTGCACATACAATTGATTCTATCTGTAATATTATTATTATTCTTTTTTTTTTGGTATTAACTTTAACATATATCGTAGAGATGACCAGTAGAATTTGAATATTGTTGAGGAAATACTTCAGACTTCGTCTTTTCCACTATTTAGAAACATCCACAGATCCAGCGGATTGGTCTTTTTTTTATTATTATTATTTTTTTAATCCAAACCTGTCAGCAGGTTTTCAGCAACACCTTCCCCCTTGTCTATATGAATACTAACCACCGCCTGAGAGGGAAAGAAAAAAAAAAAAAGGCAGGAGCGGATAGATGGAGTACAAAAGCGGGAGAGAGGGAGAAGAAGAAAGAGAGCGAGTATCTAACTAGGTCATTGTGCGATTCACAATGTCACCTCAAATCCTGCTCCATTCTCTATCTGACATTCCTTGCACTAGGGTAGTCTGACAGGGCATGCTGGGTAATTGGCTGGGCCTGATTCGTCATGGTGCTTGAGGCCAATGACGCATTAGCAGGGATTCAAAACAAATGAAGATTGGCGTTAGCGGGAAGCGAAGCATGGTGTCACAAGGAATCGCACGTGGATGCGAGCCTGGCTTTTTCATCGTTCATGTGCGTTCATTGGAAGAGCTAATTAGCATGAGTAGTGTTGTTATATCCTCCAAAACACACAGATAGACTACTGGTTTTAACTAGCCTAGCTTGCGCCAGCCTGGTTAGCTTAATATTATTCAATACAATATTAATTTGTTTGTCTGATCAGCCTAGCTACTAAAGTAAAAAAAAAAAAAAAAAAAAGTAGCCAAGCTAACTGCTAAGCAACTTAAGCAAATCAAAGAGCTGTGTTTGACTCCCTGGCTAGCTTAGGTAATGATGCTAATGTTATTGTTTCTTTTTGCAATTTGGAAGTTATAAAGGCAATGTGTCTGAATTTGGACAGGAGTGCAACTGTGTGATTAATCTGAAAGGCAGGGTAATTAATTTGGTCGAATGGGACTGTCAAGCCTGAGACTTAACACTCTGACCATAAAGCAGAAACAATTACCTAATTAAAACTGTCCCTCTGTTCACTCTCCTTCATGCTCGTAAAACACTGAAGAAGGAGAAGCTGATTTCTTTTAAAAGAATGAATGCAATTTGACGGACGTGGACAAAAGACTGTAATAATAAAAGCAGATCAACAAAACTTTATGTATTGTTATAAATATTTGCTACGAGTTTAAAAAGCCATCCACTGAAGTTTTGCCAAAATGTAAAAAAAAAAAAACAAATAAATAAATGTGTCAGTGTTAAAATGCATGTCTCATCTACGATTATGAGAAGGAAAGATTAAAAGGGTTCGAGAGGGGTATGTGGAGTATTTTTTTTTTTACTTCTGTGAAGGTTGAAAGAAGTAATTGTCATTACATTTATGTTGATTTTCATTTATCTAGCTTAAAACTGCAATTCCAAACTTATTGAAACTATTATTAACAAGTTGTTAAGTTGTTCTAGTTAGCTAGCTAACCTCTTGCTAGTGCATCAGTGTCATCGTTTCTGATATATTTCTTTGTCATTTTTGAACTTCAGTTTATTATTAAATGCAAGAAGAATCCTGACCGAAAACTGACCCAGACTCTGACTCACTTCACGCAAGTTGATGTGTAGGACTACTGATAGGAAGGTTTTGAGTTCAAATCCCAGGCCCACCAAACTGCCACTGCTGGGCCCCTTGAGCAAGGCCCTTAACCCTCAATTTCTCAGTTGCATGAAAAATCGAGATAAAATGTAAGTCGCTCTGAATAAGGGCGTCTGTCAAATGCTGTAAATATCATTTATGATTCAGACACTGACTCACTTAATGCAAGAAGAACAAATATCAATTATGATCAATAATCAAAGACTGACTCATTAAATTCAAAAAGAACAAATCTCAATCATGACTGAAAGTTTCTGTGACTCAAACATTGACTCACTAAATGCAAAAGGAGCAAATCTCCATCATGACTGAAAGCTGTACTGACTCACTAAGTGCAAGAGAGCAAATCTCAGTCATGATCAATAACTGACTCAAATACAGACTCCCTTCATGCAGGAGGAGCAAATCTCCATTATGACTGAAAGATTCACTGACTCAAGCACTGACTCACTCATTGGAACAGAGCAAATCTTTGTCATAATAAATAACTGACTAAAATACTGACTTACTTTATGCAATAGGAGCAAATCTCCATCATGACTAAAAAAAATCCACTGACTGAAACATTGATTCACTAAGTGCAAGAGAAGCAAATCTCGGTCATGACTGATAATTAACTCACTAAATGCAAGAGGATCGAATCTCAATCATGACCCAAAAAAATGACTTGAACACTGACTCAATGAATGCAAGAGGAACAAATCTTGGCCATTATGGAAAGATTCACTGACTCAAACACTGTTAGTCAGTGTTTGAGTCTGTTACTGGTCATGACCGAGTAAATGACTCAAACACTGACTAACTACACGTAAGAGAAGCAAATCTCGGTCATGTCCAATAACTGATTCAAACACTGACTCGCTAAATGCAAGAGGACTAAATCTTTCCATGATTTAAAGATTCACTGACTCAAACACTGACTCACTGAATTCAAAAGGAAAAAATCTTTGTCATGACCATAAACTGATCTCAATAACTGACTGTGACAGCAGCTTGATGAACGGGAGAAACAATAACGGCTGTACCCAAATGATTCACTGAATCATGTTTGGCCACACTGTTAGTCTACAGTATGCTTAATCGTTATTCATATCTGGCTTCATATCCTCTCAACTGTGTCTTAAACTAAACGAATGACTGATACTGACTCATTCACTTTAGTGATTTGTCCAAAAAAAAAAACAAACGTTTTGTGAACAAAACAAGGACGTGTGCCACAGAAGGCTGAACAGCAGGCAATTAATGCTAATTGACTCTCTCTCACACACACATACACTCAGGTCAGCAGGCCACCACTCAACCAAATCGTTGTAATAAATGAAGATGCACATACACGGATAAAAAAAAAAAAAATCAAATATTGCACCTTAAATCATTTCCTGCAGTGCTACAGATGGGGATCTTGCCTTCAATTAAGAGAGATTAAGCCTAGATGTCAAAAGGCAACCTCGTGTTCCATGCTGATGAATGCATTGTGCCTTATTACACACCAGTAATGTTCATGTGTGTGAATGAGAAGAGAGTGGATTTGTGCGAGTGCGTGCTTCAGTCAGCTAAATCCTTAGAAATGTGTGTGTGTGTGTGTGTGTGATGCATTAGGGTAAGCAATTGAGCAAGCATTGAGGTATGCTACACACACACACACACACATACTCGAACACCTTCCGCCTTCGCTATACCATATTCATTCACGTGAACAAAACTAAATGAGAAAATCTCGTCCACATGTTTGTCTGAATTGTCATTCTTTTCCCCAAAGCAGAACTCTCATACTCTCTCTTCGGATAACGGGAGCAGATGGGCAATATCAAACTGGCATCTCACCAGACAAGACAATGGGCCTGGCTTTCCATCAGCACTCCACACACACACACACAGAAACAGATGGCATGCATTGGACAAACCAGCATCGGATATAAATAAACCCCATACCTCAAGTTCTCTGAGGATGTGAGATGTAATCAAGTATCTGTTTCCCCACTGACCGTTTTCTGGAAAAAGGCAACGCAAAAGGCTTTCAGCACGTATGCGATCCTGCACACAGAGATCATCCCTCAGGTAACAAAACAGATTGCACACAATTATTCCTGGTTTTTTCAAGATCTAAAACATCTGGAGAGTGCCTAACCTTCAGAAGCCAGCTCTAACCTCCCGATCATTAGGTACAACTAACCTTTATATACTTCGAAATGCTGACTCTAAACTTCAAATTTATTCAAATACCCAACCTTCAGATGATCGATCTAACCTTCATATCCTCGTTTGAAATTTCTGCTGATGCTTGGTTTAACTGTCAGGGGTTGGTTTTAAAACTTCAAATAATCTTGAGCAGCTAACCTTCTGGCTCCTGCTAACTTTCATATTGGTATAAATACTTAACCTTCAGATTTACATTCTCATCTTGTGATTTTCACTGTAACCTTTTGATTCTTGTCTCTGTCCTTCTGATATCCGTTGGAACTTTTCCAGTTCTCACTGCAACTGAGTGATTCTCGCAGTAACTGACTTATTCCCACTGTAACCTTCCAAATTCCCTCTGTAACTTCCTATTTCTTGCTGTAACCAAATAATTCTCACTGTAGCCGACTGATTCTTATGGTAACCAAATGATTCTCATTGTAACCTTTCCGATTCTCTCTGTAACTGACTGATTCTCACTGTAACCTTCCAATTCTCCCTGTAACCTTTTGATTATCACTGTAACCGATGGATTCTCATGGTAACCAAATGATTCTCACTTTAACCTTCCAGTTCTCTCTGCAACCTTCTGATTCTCGCTGTAACTTTCCAATTCTTTCAGTAACCAAATGATTGTCATTGTAACCACCTCATTCTCGCTGTAACCTTCCAATTCTCCCTGTAATCATCTGATTCTTGCTGTGACCTTCCAATTCTTGCTGTAACCGATGGATTCTCATGGTAACCTTCTAATTCTCACTTTAACCTTCCAGTTCTCTCTGTACCGTCTGATTCTCACCATAACTTTCCAATTCTTTCAGTAACCAAATGATTCTCATTGTAACCTTCCAATTCTCTCTCTAACCTTCTGATTCTCGCTGTAACCTTCCAATTCTCTCCATAACCTTCTGATTCTCGCTGTGACCTTTTGATTCTCCCTGTAACCTTCTGATTCTCACTGTAACCTTCCAATTCTCCCTGTAACCTTTTGATTCTTGCTGTAACCTTCTGATTCTCGCTGTAACCTTCCAATTCTCTCCGTAACCTTCTGATTCTCCCTGTAACTTTTTGATTCTCCCTGTAACCTTCTGATTCTCGCTGTAACCTTCCAATTCTCCCTGTAACCTTTTGATTCTTGCTGTAACCTTCTGATTCTTGCTGTAACCTTCCAATTCTCCCTGTAATCATCTGATTCTTGCTGTAACCTTCTGATTCTCACTGTAACCTTCCAATTCTCCCTGTAACCTTTTGATTCTTGCTGTAACCTTCTGATTCTCGCTGTAACCTTCCAATTCTCTCCGTAACCTTCTGATTCTCCCTGTAACTTTTTGATTCTCCCTGTAACCTTCTGATTCTCCCTGTAACTTTCCAATTCTTGCTGTAACCTTCCAATTCTCCCTGTAACCTTCTGATTCTCCCTGTAACCTTCCAATGCTTGCTAAAACCAACAGATTCTCACGGTAACCAAATGATTCTCATTGTAACCTTCTGATTCTCTCTGTAACTGACTGATCCTTGGTGTAACCAAATGATTCTCACTGTAAACTTCCGATTCTCTCTGTAACCAACAGATTCTCTCAGTAACCAAATGATTCTCACTATAACCTTCTAGTTCTCTCTGTAACTGTCTGATCCTTACAGTAACCAAATGATTCTCACTGTAACCAACAGATTCTCCTTGTAACCTTCTGGTTCTCTCTGTAACCAACAGATTCTCTCAGTAACCTTCTAATTCTCTCAGTAACCAAATGATTCTCACTGTAACCTTCCAATTATCTCTGTAACCAATGGATTCTCGCTGTAACCAAATGATTCTCACTGTAACCTTCCAATTCTCTCTTTAACTGACTGATTCTTGGTGTAACCGACTGATTCTTGCTGTAACCGACTGTCTCTCACAGTAATGAAATGATTCTTACTGTAACCTTTTAATTCTCTCTGTAACATTCTAATTCTCTCAGTAACCGACTGATTCTCATTGTAACCTTCCAATGCTCTCTGTAACCAAATGATTCTCACAGTAACGAAATGATTCTTACTGTAACCTTCCAATTCTCTCTGTAACTGAGTGATTCTCACAGTAGCCAAATGATTCTCATTGTAACATTCCAATTCTTGCTGTAACCAACTGAGTCTCTCAGTAACCAAATGATTCTCACTGTACCCTTCCAATTCTCCCTGTAACCTTCTGATTCTCACTGTAACCTTCCACTTCTTTTTGTAACCTTCTGATTCTCACTGTAAAATTCTGATTTTCTGATTCTCATCTCTATTCCTCTAATTCTCTTTGTAACCTTAAAATTCTCACACTAACCTTTTGAATCTCACTCTAACCTTCAGATTCGCATCTCTTTCTTGCTTCTGATGCTTGCATTAAATTTCAGATGCTTATTTTAAACTTCAGCTGCTTAATCTAATCTGGAAATGCATCAGATCATATGTATTCGATTTTCTGTGTTATTTATAGCTGAGAGTACTGCAGGAGAACTGAACTCGGATAACGTCAACATTAAACCTACATGACCTGATAGTAGAGTGCGAGCCCCGTCTGTTCTGGTCTTCTGTCACATTCTCGATCGGACTGACTCACTCATCTGATATGAGTAATAACACAATCTCCTGGCCATTACATCTAATGATAACATTATTAGACGGAGTATTTCTGTTCTCTCTTACACGGTCTGCACCACATTCCCCATCTGTGTTTGTGTTTGTGTGTGCTGTGCTAATCACTGCCTCGTCCAACCTTCACACATGGTTGCTCATGCACTTTCTGGGCATTAGGCATTCTGTGGTTTTGTGTGTGTGTGCCAGGACAGTAGGCATTGTAGGGTGGCATATGAAAGAATGCCAAAGATAATCACAGTGCTCTAAAATACAAATGTTGTAGGCAGTAATACGCCACCCATAAGCAAAGATTAAAGTGTGACTCACTCGTTGATCGAATAAGAACCTGGATTGTTTTCAGGTATGGCTTATGAAGAGCTTTTTTGTAGTACCTTGCTGTACATGGCGCTTTTGAATTCTGATTGGTCAGATGGTGTCAATTCATTTTGTATAACAGCAGCTCAGACTGTAGGGCTGGAATATGTTATCAGTTTTACTATATATAAACAATTAATTTGTTCTCAGGGACATGAATGGCAGAGATTTATTTAAAATTTAGTCCCTTCCATGAAAATGAAATCAACTCATGGGACATTTTCAATCAGTATAAACAAATGAACTATTTTATCACTATATAAATGTTAGCTATGTTAGCTTTTAGTGTGAGACTTGTGTTTTTCCCTCTGTTGGATAACCTTACACAAAATTTGAGTGGGTGAGGATAACGCCTTCAAATTTTAGATGCTTAAGAACAAGCACCTGGGGTATCTCAGAAAGCAGAAATGGGTTCATCATTTACTTTGATGATAGAAACATTTGTGTGAAATAAAAAAAAAAAGTTTTTGGTGGAACTTTTTTTTATAAATATATTGCCTTTTGTGGGTTGGTTAAAACAAATAAACGTATGGAAAACTACACATTTTATAAAATGCAAAGTGTCTAATTTGATATTATCTGTTAAACACCACTGTGCAGTGTGACATGACAAAGAAATTCAATGCTGAAGATGGAGACAACACAAATTCCATCTTTTGGCAAAAAAATAAAAATTAAAATTAAAAATAAAACTAAATACTAAAAACTAAATAAATAAAGGGCATTTCCAGAATCAGAGCTTTTTTTATGCACCAAGAGAGATGAGGGAGTGACTGTTAAGAAACTATTACAAATGATAAACATCTGGTAGCCATCTTTATCCCACCTTGACACTAATAACTGTGTTTTATCATTTACATAAAAATATTGTATTTCTGTAGTATATCATGTGCAACGTAATGTGGGAACGTGTACATTGAACAATTCAGCCTTAGAGAAAATAAAACTACAAGTGCAATGATGATTATCAGTATGAAAAGTAATCAGGGCCGTATAAAGCTCAATGCTAATGCAGCTTGATTGTTTTTTAATGAAATCGTATCTGCTATCCGCGGGCAGACTGCAGTATATTCACCAGTTTAATGAGTATGTGTTCCAAAAATGAAAACTCAAAGGAACTGGGAAAATTTGAAGAGACAGCCATAGACACTTACTCTCTCTCTCTCTCTCTCTCTCTCTCTCTCTCTCTCTCTCTCTCTCTCTCTCTCTCTCTCTCTGTTACTCACACTCACATTTCACACACAGAGCCAGAGGGGAAGAAAACCTGTTATACAAGCTACTGTCACTAAGATTAGTGCTATAAAACAAACAACAAACCACATGCATGCACATCAGGGTACATTGTCTTTCTTGTGTAATACTGTACTGAAGATAAATAAATATACATATAACTAAATATGGGGAATATATGCAACCATTCTTTGTCAGTCCCTATTTTCTATCCCCTAATTATGGTTAGTTTTAAAGGGCAGTGTTTGTCTGGAATGGTCGGAAAAACCTACAATCTTGGAAAACCAAACCAAACCAAACCAAAACAAATAGAGCAAACTCACAAGCCTGATCTGGATAATTAGCAATTTTAATGGTTCCCCAAATTGAAATTAAGCCCCTATGTAAACCGAGTCTGAATACAATGAACTTTCCCTGGATAAATAATTATATTATATAATATATTTTTTGTGATTTCCAGATCATTTTTAACATGTTATATTTACTTTATACCTAATCAGTGCATTGTGTTTCCAGAGCACTCACTAGTAACCTGTCTAAATTCAGCTGGGTGTCTCATTTACTGTTGCCTTACGTAGTGCTTTACAGGGTATATTGTAGTAAACCGTGATACATCTGGGATATATATGGTAGCCGACAGAGCCTGTTCTCTGTTCACAAGAAAAAACTGAAGACCTGGCCATTCATCACTCCCTTTTAAGAAGGATAGAAGATTGGTAATTGTTCAAATAGAGACAACTCTTACACTTTGCCCAGGAATGAACATCCTGCTAAAAAAAAGAACTAACTTTTTATAGCTAACATCCTGGTAAATGTGTCTACTATAAATAAAACTGGTGCTTATATACACCATGGCACTGTTCTCCACAAAACATTGGCTCATGTCCTAAATTTGCAAAAGATCACCTTGATGTCCAACAATGCATCTAGGACAATAATCTCAGGACAAATAAGACAACGCTAAACCAGAATCATCATGATTTAGGACCTGGTGCATGAGAAGATGGAGAACTTGCAAGCCATAAAGGAACAAATGAATTCAAAAAATGCATGAGGAACTTTCCAGTTTAACTCTCAAGTTTAAAGCTTGATTATTACTCTTCACACTGTATTCCATGATCCTAACAGGCATCCCAGAAGTCAAGATGATCCTAATAGACGTCCCAGTATAAATAACATATCAATAACGTGATTCTAATACTGTATAATGATCGTCTAGATGTAGACGTGATAAAAGCTTACTGTTTGTTCTGCTTATGTTGTCATTAAACTCGCAAACATAATACGAGGCTTTTAGATGTTTGGATGAGTTTTTAGTCAAAATTTCCTGACACTCCAAGAACCTTGCCTTCGAATGTCCTTGAAAACTGTTCTATGTGGTGTAACGTTTCTGCAATTTCTCCACTGTTATCAGCAGCTACAGGAAACATTATTGTAGATGTCATTTATGCTTCAGACCATTTCACATTGCACTGCAAATGATGTTCTAGTAGTTTTAGCAAAATGGTTTTGTCTAATAATAAGACCAGACCATGTTTTAGTTGTATTTTTTCTTCTTAATTTCAACAACCATAACCATAACTAATTTAAGGTCCACCCAATAGAACTGTCTGGCATAAGATGACCATATCCACCAGAAAATTTAGTTGAATGAACCCAAAATCTTAGGGCTAGTCAGGAAAAGTAGGTTTTGCAGCAAATATTTATGGTTGGAAAATCCCTGGTGGTCCATGTGCAAGATCCTGATCTCTGACCACCATGGCATGGGTTCAATTCCCAGGTTCATTCCTCAGTTCACTGAGGGGTTAACTCTCAGGATTCCAAGCCTGAATAAAATGGGAAGGTTGCATCAGAAAATATGCGAATCTGCTGTAGTGACCCTGAACAGGAAGCAGCCAAAGGATAACATTATTTATGGTTTGAGCCACCAAATCAGTAGAAGTTATTTTAAATCTAAGAGACAGATTTGTTTGTAGTACATGCATTCACAGTGGATGTTAGGATATTAAGTTTTGTTATAGCTCAACAATGACCCTGTGAAAGACCTGCTGAAATCATTTGACTCAATTAGTTCTTAATCAAACAAAGCAATCTTTAGTAATAGCTAATGTTGTGACATTCCTTTCACTGCAGAGACATTCTCAAAAAACCTAGCTACACATCCAACGAAAGTTATCTTACATCTTAAATCAGCAGAAATCATCTATCTGAGGCTGTCTCCTTTTCTGTCAGAACAGTAAGGCCTTCGGGTCACAGGTGGTAAACATTTAAATCCGCTATCACACCCTGCCACAGGTCTGCACTTTAGCACAGATGACAATGGCAGGTTGATAGTGGTGGCAGAGCAGCAGATGGCTATTCAGATAAAGGACAGAGCCGAAATGCGATTGAAAATCGAATGCAAACCGAAGACAGATTAGAAGGACTTGAACTGTAAGATGTAAGACAAAGTCGTGGGTTCGCTCTGAGGTTAGGATCTCGCCTTGTATTGCTGTGTGTCATATGCACTCTGCCTTCCTTTTTATCTAGACAGATCTAGATGCAAGACTTAGATTCAATATATTCTTAATATTGTTTTTGAGCTGTTTTGGTGAATGGATTTAGACTTTTTAGAAACTTTTAAGTAACAAAAAGAAGGTCTGAACAAGATTTGGGGATGTGTTATTACATCATCAAATATCAGAGCCTATCATCATCTAATATGCAAATGAAGAACATGAATCAGTGACTTACGGCAGAGGCAGGGCATGTAGGGTTGTGGGGCATGTTCATATTCATAAACAAGGCTCAGATTACACCATCTGGAACTACAGCAACCTTCAACCTTGGGGTAGTTCTAGACAAAAGAATCCTTCTTACCTCACAGGGCTAACCTGACCAGGTCAAAAGGTTTCCCTGAGATACCACCATGAGGATCTGGTCATTTGTAGCCACAGGGGCCACTCAGGTGCTTGTTCAGCCCATTGTCTTCTCGAGACTGGATTACTACAACCTGTATCTGTCAGACTTCAGATCTGCAAGTTCTACCACACCACCCCATTTGTTTTCTCCCTCCCCTGGTTTCCCGTAGCTGTCCATCTCAGATTTAAAACATTGTCCTGACTCTTCTTTGTCCTGACACCCATGTTGTGGAATGAACTTTTCCTGAATGTCCAAACTGCAGGATCCAACAAAGACCACCTCTTCACCAAGCACTAGAATTAGCATTTAGATAATCTTTTTAGAAAAGTTGTGTTTTCTTTCCATTTTCTTTCCACTTTTTCTAACTGACCCCCAGACAAAGTACCCATACCTCACACCCTCCAACCCCAACCTAATGACCCAGCATGAGGAAATGTTTTTGCTGGATTATGGGTTTTCTGGTTTATGGTATAAATCATTTGCTAAGCAAAATTTAATTGTTAACCTATTGACATATAGTTGATGATAGTCAATTGACACAATGGTCTGTAATTTTATAAGTCTTAATGTTCTACAAATTGTTTTTAATTATTTGTTTTGGCATCTTGACAGTCGCTCTATGGTTATGCTGAACTTTTTAGGATTTCTGTGGTCAAAAATACTTGATGTTACAAAATTTGCAATGCAAATCTGCTCAAAGACTACTCAAATTGGCAAAATTGCGAGCATAGGATTCTTCTTTGATAGGATTTGTAAAGATCTTGGCCCAAATCCTTGGAAAATTTTAGGTCATTTTGAAAAATTGTCTTTGACTACTGCTTGATTTTGTGGTACTGTCTGTAATCGCACAATTACAAAATCCTGGAGGAAAAGACAAGAGCCTGTAGACTCTTTACACTGGACTCTAAAAACTACAAATTTTCCTGAGCTGCTGAAACGTTACACTTTTTTTTAATGCTGTGCTATATAAATGCTCATACATTACATATATCACTACAGCATGGTTTATTGCTTGTGTCATCAGCCTGTATTTCATTTTCAGCATATAAATCAATATGGCCAAGTTTTTTTTTATTACATCCCATAATTAATTTCAATTCTAATTTCTATTACTGCCTATCTCGTGTCCTCAATTCATAAAATTTCAGCTTGTTAATGGGGAAAGCAGATGCTTTTCTACATCGTTGCCAGGGAAAGTGCAGGAAAGCGGACCAACTCTGTCATGTCACACTTTAAGGGAATTCAGCCTGGTCCTTAAAGACTCTCTCAGATAGAGAGATGGCAGTCGATGAAGAGGAGGAGTGGGTAGTGCTACAGTTGGAATGTGGCCAAACAGATATCATATCTCACAGAGCAAGAAAAAGAGAGAGAGAGAGAAGAGAGGCAGAAAGCACTTTTGGCACAACGCCAGCCTTTAAATCATCTCTGTTGGTAATGCCCTTTACTGCATTTCCTTATTTCTTCCCTTCATACACTCGTGTGTGTATTTTTGTAAGTGCATATATATCGGGATACTGTAGTTTTATTCATTATTCAAATTTGTCTGAAAAAGCCTTGATTCAAAAGTATTGGCACCCCACAAATTATTTTTAATGTATGTTTGTATAGTAGAAGACTTTGGTTCCTGGAAAGATTCAAGCGCCGAGTCTCTTCCTGTAACGTCTAATAATGTTAGAGGCTTAAAAAACGCGTGTCAAGGGATCCTGGAGCACTCTTGCATGCAAAACCTTTCACCCTCTCTTATATTCTTAGGTTTCCATGTGTGGACTGCCGTCTTCCATTTAAATCCTAGAGTTCATGGTATGGTCATTGTAAATTATTGATTTTGAGTACTGCAGACATTGCCGTCTTGATTTCGATATATGTTTGCGCATTATAGTGCGGAAAGCCTATCTTTAGATAAGCGTCTATTGTCAGGAGAGAGTTTCACCGTGTTGCTATGATGCTTGGAGAAGTCAAAGACGCTATGTTGAGAATTCCAAGTGCATAGTGATTTTGTTAATGGTGTCTTTCTTTCGTTCTTGAGGGCATGTTATTCTATTTTGCTGTGCCCCCATTTTATCTTGTTGTTGCTGCTTGTGTCTTTTTTAATGAATTAATTATTTTTTATTTTGCTATTTTAATACATACACATTTAAGAGAATAAGAGAAACTAGAATATTTGTTAAAAATTGATTCTTGTTTGTTTACTGAGCTGTTATTGTCATCATTGATATATTTATTTATGATTTAATTTATAGATTATTTTTAACATTATTTAGCATGTGACAAAATACAGAAAATATTATTAAGTTTATTAGAAAAAAAGAGAAAAAGTACTAACAGATGATCTTTAATCTTGGAACTGGTGAAAAATGAAAATGGGGATGGATTTGTTAACGTTTATTCTATATAGAGATTGTTATTACAATGATTCAAATAAGGGGTGCCAATAATTTTGTAGTAGTGACCTGTTGTGAAAGAATAGTTATATTCTATCATTTTTATATTATTATTATTATTTATTTTTTAATTATTATTATTTTTTTAAATTTTATTTTATTTAGGATTTTTTGTGACACATTCATTTAAGACAATATTGTCATTAAAGAAAATTCTTTTTAATACAGGGTTTTTTTTTTTTTATTTGTGTGAGTTACTGCCTTTGTTGTTATTTTAATTTGAACATTAACCCACCCAAATCCAGTTTAATTAAATTTACAAACTGTCTGTTCCATTAAATTTCCAGCTTCAAGCCTTTATGAGCTCAAGTTGGACCTTTGAAGTGAATTTTTTTACTTCTACAGCAGCGTACACTACACAAACGAAGTGACTCTTACTCTTCCGTGCTGCAAACACACCACCGGCGAGGTGTTTATAATGACTGTAGACAGCCGTGCAGTGAAAAAGCACTGACTGTACTCTGATTTCGATTGAGATCTGCAGGTACTTATGTAAATATTATGCAAATGTTGTTGACACGGAGATGGATTTTATGACTGTGTAACGCAACTCGTACATGTAATCACTACAGCGTGACTTCCGAAGGAAAATCAAACGTGTCAGATGTTTACACTCTTGACAATGAGAACGTGGATTGTTTAGTCTGTTGAGTGTTTGTTTAAAAAGACCCACGGATTGACATCACAGTGAATGTTTAGAGGTTATTGAAGGTTTACAAGAACACAAGGCTGTAGGGTGCTCGAATCTGATTGGTCAGGAGGTTGTTTCTGGCTGCGATGTAATACATGCTGTGCAGTATACATAACACATAACCGTTTCTACAGTAACAAATTCCACAGGGAGTTTCTAAGACTAAGGATGAAAATGAATATTACGAAAAAATGTATAGTTATTGACTTTTTTGGAAGTAGTCTCCGGTTTCAGCAGTTTGTCATGATGGTGGGAAAGTCTTCATGACAAAGGGTCATTATTTAAGATATTTTGTTGTGGTTGTCCTATGTCCTATTGACAAGTGATGGATGGATAGATAGATAGATAGATAGATAGATAGATAGATAGATAGATAGATAGATAGATAGATAGATAGATAGATAGATAGATAGATAGATAGATAGATAGATAGATAGATAGATAGATAGATAGATAGATAATATTCTAGCTGATAACAGTGATAACAGGAACTAACATTTTGGATAGACAGATAGACAAACAAATGGGTGGACAGGTAGTGGATGGATGGATGGATGGATGAATCAATAGATAGATAGATGGATGGAGGGAGGGAGGAGTAGATGGACAAACAGATAGATAGATAGATAGATAGATAGATAGATAGATAGATAGATAGATAGATAGATAGATAGATAGATAGATAGATAGATAGTCTAGCTGATAAAAGGAACTAATATTTCGATTATTAATGTAATAAAACGTGCAGTAGTTTGATTATAAGATTTTAGATCCAGTTCACGTGTGCAGTCTTGCAGCTAATTATCACCTCCAGTATGTTCAGGTGGGCTGTAGGACAGTGTGACATGGCATGCAGAGAGACATGACTCAACCCTTCTCCCCCATGCAGAGTACAAGAACCTCAGATTGTGTCTCTCTATCTCTCACCATCCCAAATCTCCTTGGTGAGGTTAAAGTGTGTGACGCTGGCAGCAAGCCATCACGGCATCGTGAGCCGAACATATGTCACCTTAAAACGCCTCTCTGTGTGACTGTGAAAAAGGAAGAAGCGAGGAAAAGAGGTGTTGGCTTTCTGAAATGCTAACAAGGACTCGCTACCATGTCACACCAACATTCATGCAGATTAACTGCAGGCATGATGCATGACGTGCAATAACCCGAGCAGAATCTGCGGCATTATCGCGTTTGAGCTCGAATTAAACACCTCTGAGTTCCTTTCTGGAAAAGCCTCGGCTCTGGTGTGGTTTTGTAGGCCACGTGTTTCATCAGTGATGCAGTTTGTACATATATGGCCTCGGGTTCCAGTTTTTTTTAGATAAATAATTGAGTAGCCTACAGTGTCACCTACTGGTCATTCTACTGATGTTGCTTGAAACTGAAAGATTGAAGAGTAGGTGCTCACAGTGAAGATGGGGAAAGAAACAACTAAGTAAATACATTAACATTAATAAAGGAATTACGTAAAACACAAAACGGACAAGTTACTATCGTTTGTGGAAAAATGTAAAGAAGAAACAGAGAGAAAGACACCCCTCTCTGAAAAAAAAAAAAGAGGTCACTCTACTCATACATCCAATAAGCATGGTCACAGAAAGCATAGAGACTACTACAGGAGATTTGGGGCACAAGCTGAGGGAGGTTCCGGACGGGGTAAACAGGGCAAAATCACACACACTCCCATGCCATGGACAATTTAGAGATACTAATCAGTATCCTCCACACACGACATCAGTTCTGTTTTATTATTAGTAGAATTATTTGGCTGTGCTGGACGCTTGACAAATTCACTCATATTTTTTTTTTCTTTTCCACCACACAAAGATGGAAGTGAAGTGATGGGGTATTAGGGGCCGTCTCGAAAATGACTGACAGATGGAGCATGTAAACACAAGCAAGCATTCCGGACCACGATCTAGTTTTCCAAACACGTTTCCTCAGCCAACATAAACGGTATTTTTTTTTTCAGCCTGTTTTACATATTTTTGTCCCAAAAAAAAAAGACATTTTTAAAAAACTTGACTAGTGCAGCTTTAATGAAAGTGAAAAAGTAACCCAATGAAATATTAAAAACCTCAAACCATATCTGGACAGATTCATTGATTCATTTGTTCACTCAGTGACACACACACACACACAGGTATCTCCTCCACATGTGACTTACCTTTGAGTGAATGTTAATATAAACACACAGCATGAAAGACATGTTCAGAATATAATTATGTGAGCAAATGTGTGTGAGAAGTGTACAAAGAGAGAGAGACAGAAAGAGAGAGAGAGAGAGAGGCAGAAATGTGTGTTGTATTTACGATAAACACTTGGAATCACTTACTGAGGTTACAGTCTATCCTGATACAATCTGGCGGGAGAGAGAGTGAGATGGTGAGATCAAATCAAAGAGAAAGAACAGAAGGAAGAGAGAGAGAGAGAGAGAGAGAGAGAGAGAGAGAGAGAGAGAGCAAGAAAGAACAACATTTTACATCCTTCAAGGTACATTCTGCAGACATCCGAGATATTTGGCTGGACCACTACCCGGGGACACGCCTCGAGTCAGAGTCACCCTTATCCTACACACTTATTTATTCTTTCTGTATCCCCCCATTTTGCCCGGAAGAGCTCCAACAGCGCACCAATACAGTAGAGTTTAAAACAAATTTGAATGTTTTTTATTTGATTCATATTTTTTGATTTATTTGATTCAGTAAAGAAGATTCATTCACATATCCTATTTTACCAGGTCATTACAGACTGTGGACCTGAGTGTGTATTGAAGCAGATGGTTTAGTGTCTGGAGCTCTTTGGGCAATCAGGATTCACCAGCTGGAATTATAGGCAAGGGTGATCTGCACACTTCAGCCATAAAAGCAGCCTCTTACATCCGAAACAAACTCCTCCCCAGTCCTTCATCCATATTATCGGCTGCATTAAAGGGGCAGTTTGGAATATTGCTCAGAGCCTGGACGGTGTACTAGACTGGTGTCATGTGTTATATTTGTCTGCACCTCAGTTTAAAAGGGTGTGACATTTTTCCACATGGATGCTGTTTGTTCTGTCATGACCTCATGTTCCACTTTTTTTAAAAAACAGAACTGTGTGTATTACAGTGCCACCTATTGGTCAACTAGTGATATTAAATAAAGTTGTGTACTATAATATACTGATTCTTGTCTTATTCACTAAAACAAACAAACAAACAAACAAAAACCAGAATAATTAAAGGAATAATTAACCCTGACTTAGATACAAATTAATCTTCATAACATATCTATCTATCTATCTATCTATCTATCTATCTATCTATCTATCTATCTATCTATCTGTCTCTCTTTCTGTCTGTATATCTATCTATATCTATCTATCTATCTATCTATATATATATATATATATATATATATATATATGTATATATATATATATATATATATATATATATATACACATATAAAATAGTCTATTTTTACTTTCATTCCATTTACCTACCTGATACAATTAACACTTGCTTCCTCTCCAGCTAAATAGAGAGATGCAGCGGTGCTTTATTCCTTTAGTCTGTGCAGCTCAACAACTTAACACATCACAAATAAAAACATATTAAAGAAGCTACAGTTTGCACTTTTTACATTTACCAAATAAAAGGAGATAAAGATCTAATGTGAGACTCAGAGAAAGAGAAACCCGGAACGAAGAAACTAGCGGCATCTGAGGTAGACATGAAATGATATGATTATTACAGGTCTGAAAACATTATTCAATATTACAAACTGCACCTTTAATATGGATACTGTGCTAATAAACATGAAGTAAAGATTGGAAACCTTCCTCAAAATCATTTCCTCAAACACAGAAATGGCGGCAGGTTGGAAACGTTAGTCTTTGTCTCCGTTTGGTGGCTGCAGCCTGCATGTGCAAGCTTTAAAGGCTGATGTGAGATCTCGAAACTGTCAACCGCTACGGAGTAGTGATAACAAACAGCCAGCGACCGGGCTCACTGCGAGGAGGGAGAGCTTCTGATATGAACGTAATATTTGACTGAATTAATGTATGCTCTAAGTTCAATTTGAGGGAATCCTTTATAGAAAATTAACACACGTTTCAGGACAACCTGGGAAGTTTTTCCATGTGTGAGTGATAAATCTTACATATGAGAGATTATTGATGAGACAACACATTGGTGAAATAAAACCAAATGCCCCACATGAGAAAATAATCTTCACTGCACATTTGTGCAAATAAAGAGAAAATAAAATCTTCTAAAAAAATGTGACATGAAAAAGAACATGAAAATTAAACAAAAAAAAACCCAACAAAACAAACAAACAAAAATTTAATTAAAAATAATATAAAAATAGTATATAATAATAATAGTAAATAATAATAAATATTTTAAGTTGAATAAAAATGTATAAAAAAGTCCATTGTAAATAACATGCACTACAATTTATATAAACATAAAAATCTGTATAAAATAAATGACTAATGTGAAAAAAAAAATCAGCAATTAATGTAAAAAAATTAAAATGTAAAAATAAATTAACAATATAAAAAAAATTAATAACCTGGGATAATAAAAATAAAAATAAGGATATGGCATACATGTCAAAAAGTATTATATAAATAAATTATGCACAAAAAAGGCGTAAAAATAAAAGCACATACCCTATACCTGGAAAAATGAGAGATGCTGAAAAAAATATAAAAGTATAAAAACAGGAATAAGGAATAACTCAATAGTGAATGTCTGAATGTTTATCTCATACATAACATTCGTCCTTCATCTATTCGGGAATTGTGGGAAGTTTGTGAGAGCTGCATCCTCTTGACAGAATCTTTCCCAGGGAAGCTGATACTCTCCTGCATCCTTGTGAATCAGGATCATTATCTCTCCCTGATCTAATCCTTATAAATAGATATTAACCATTTTAAGCTAAACTCAGTATGTTACTGTGTTTAATTACTCGCTTGCCAATCGCAGCATTCGGTGGATTATGCTACAAGTTATGGTTCGCTAATTAGCAACAGCGGAGGTGCTAATGCTTTGAGGTGATTAGAGCAATGTGCATTTTGGGCTTAGCGTTAACAGCAGCTTAGCGGTTAGGGAGGAAGCGCCGCGTGTGGAAAACGACGACAGCGAGCCGGTCTCTGGCTGTTCGCTTCAGGGCCGCAGACATACAAGCCATTGAAGGGATGAAAAGTTCCATCTTCAGAGCCTCGAGTGAGTGAGCGAGAGAGAGGGATAGATAGAAAGAGAGAGAGACCCTGTGAGCGCACCTCTGCCATGTAACATCCTGTTTCTCTGACTTCTAGTCACCAATATTCCCAACTCAAAACAATTACCACCATTCGCTTCGCTATAAAACATTTAGTGTATACCTATGAGGTGAATAAGGTGACATAGGGGTCACATAGACATACCCCATGAGTCACCTGCCAAAACTAGATGGCAAATAACCTTTGATGTTGTCAAGTTGACATACCGCCTGATTCAAGTGACACAGGCTGACATAAGCTGGTTATAACATCTCGCAAGCTGTATGATTTCTATCACATGGCATCTGACAATATATTTCAGAAGTACAGTGAGCAACATAGTCAGTTGTCATGACATTCTAATGTAAGTCAACCCAGGAAGTGTTATAACACAAACTTGTGCAAATAACATTCAATGTCACTTGACTCAGGTGATTTCAGGTGTCATAACAACTCGACATAAGGGTTTATAAACCTTTCATGTACACATATCACCAAGTTTATGTGATTTGTCCCTGGTAAACTGTATCATAGCTGACTCTGATGTCAAGCTGACAAACCACCTCAGTCAAGTGACACAGACTGAAATGAAGTATTATAAATGTGGTTATAACAACTTGCAGGCTTTAGGACAGCTGATTTTGTGGCTCACCATTTCAGGATGCCATCGTTATGAGACATTATGATCTGTGCTGTGTTCAGTGTGTGGTCACTACAGAGAGGTAACAGCTAAAAGCTAGATTCATTATTCACTATATGCCAGATTAGGTGCACTATTCACTATATGCCCAAGAGAATGGGTTGAAAAAGAAAACAAACAAACAACACTTCTGTATGTGCTATTAACATATAATAGCACTTTCAAGATGCATACTTTGCTGTTGCTAAAAAAAGAAAAAAAGATTGATTAAATAAATATAAATAAATCTAACAATCTATCTAACTAACTAACTAAATAATAATAATAATAAGATGAAGAAGAAGAAGAAGAAGAAGAAGAAGAAGAAAGCATGGTACAATAAAACAGCTGAAAATCTTTGTGAAAATTATTTATCATTATTATTATTATTATTATTATTGTTATTATTTAGTTAGTTAGTTAGTTAGTTAGATTGTTAGATGCTACTGCTAATATTATTATTATTATTATTATTATTATTATTATTATTATTATTATGAATAATAATAATAATAATAATACCAGAAATACAATTTAAGATTGAGCACCTAAAATTTGTTTGTTTATCGAACAGTGAAATTGATTTACGTTGGTCTAGGTCTCCACCTGCTGGCAAAACTAGGACGTTACGGGGCAGAGAGTAAGCGCATATTCCCAGTGACGCAGCACTGACTTTGGGAAGAAGCTCAAGGCCTGAGGAGGGTAGAGGATGGAGACAGGGCCATGTGACACACCCAGAGAAACCTCGCTGGGAGTAGAAAAGAGGGGTAATGATCAGGAGGATGATAGTGATAATGACAGTGAAGTTTACCCAGATTGACGGTGAGCTTGACCCGTCCGCCGTCCAGCTCCAGACGGAGCGTGTCTGCCGACTCTTTGGAGGTGGTGGTCACCAGGAGGCCGTAGGCTCTCTGGGACATGAAGCGCAAGGCTAGGTCCTCTGCCTCGGTGTGCATGGTGCTCGGCATGATGATCTTCAGATACATGCTGCCGTCGTAGCTCAGCACTGTGGCCTCTGTGGGGGGAAGAGGGGAAATCTTACTGCAGCACGTGTATAAACGCAACACATTAATGACTTCTATTTATTTATCTATCTATTTACTTTTATTTAATCCGATCTTGAGGCAATATCCTACAGCAACACTAGATGGAAGAAGAGAGCCGCTCTATAGATGTCACAATGACCTGCTTAATGTCGCACCATAGATTCATTAATTTTAGGTAAAAATATATATAACTGGGCACACAAAGTAGAGTCACCAGATAGGATGATGTAACCATGAGTGTATAAAAAGCAATATTTCTCGAATGTCTATAAAGATTTATTGCTAATCTAGAGGCAAGAGCTAATTTGGCCAGCAAAACCAGTAAAACCAGTGATGCCACAGCTCCATGCCTCTGCCTGCCGTCACGCTCTGTATTCAGTCCATCCTGCACCGGCTGGTTTCTCTAACAATCATGCAGATGGTTGTGGAATGCCTCATCGCTCTGCTACTTCCTTAAGGGCTACTTTCTGGCCAACATTTCCCACCAGTAAGCGAGAGTGATGGAAAACTCACCATATCGTACAGTTATAGTGATTTCTCCAATGCTTGTCTATTAACGATTCTGATCTGGAGCTTCAGGACGGACACTTCGATGCCCTCTCTGATGGCTGTATATTGTGTATTTTTGTCTCTCTGAACAAAACAACCGCTGGCATCGAACCACGCACCGAATGTGATATTTAAATATTAAGGATCAAGTAGCTTCATATTTCTCTTATTATGTTAATTCGGCGGAATAGGGAGATGAAACCCAACGCTACAACATCAATCATGATATCGAGAAACCCCTGAAAGAATATTCGGGTGAAGTAGGAGCGGCTTTTTTCCCTGCTTCTCCCTGCTGTGGCCACTTGAAATCCTTCTTCTGACATCGTAGATTAATGAAGTGCCTGCGAGAACGCAACGGATACTCCTCATTTAGAAACACCTGCGGCGTTTTAACGGTTTCAAACACCGCTGCTTTATCTGCTCGCTTAAATCTCAGAAACTCTTGCCATGACTCTTGTAAATATTTGAACCTTAATTACACTCCTAAACATTGACAAACCTATATTTCTTCGCTGCCTTCTCTATACCAGGATGTCTGAAACTAGTGGTTAGGGTACAGTGATGAACGACAGAGGAATAGCTGGGGAACAAACTGCACAGGAAGGATTCTGGCACTGAATGTTCTGCTCTTATGTGCCTTTAAGAAAGATAGTCAATTTTCCAGAGCCTTGAACGTGCTCGTAAATACATAAATATGAATGAGAGTATCTTAAGGGTGCTCCCGTGGTCGCTGGCACATCTAGCCCTTGTAACACTTCGGAAATCAAACTTTCTTTCAAAATTGAATCAGAGAAAGCTTTTCATTTAACTGGTGAAAAATGTAGCTGGGAACATTTTCTCATCTTCTGCAAGATTTCTTTTTTCTGATGAATCATGTGGCATGTGGTGTTTTACATATACGCGAAGTGTGCATTAACCAGCGTTCGTTCATATTTCAGACACCGTTATGAACATTCTAATAATTTACTTATTAGTTGTTGGTTTTTTGCTATTGATCGTTTAATTTTTAGAATCTGAGTAACGACTTTGAGCAATTAATATCACTGGAAATAGAGAAAATGAGAAAGAGAAAGAGGTGCCAAAATGTTAGCGACAGTAAACTAAAACAAAGCCATCTTTATCTGACTAGTAATCGGTAAAAATTATTTTAATTAATTAATTTAATTGAAATTAAATAAACCTGACCATGTGACCATAGCATGTTTTTTTTTTTTTTTTTCATCTTTGACTGTTTACTCGAATTTGGGTACATATAGGTCCTAAATTTCTGATGTTTCCTTTCATTACTACTAATTATAATACATTAATACATTTCATATAATAACTATAAAAACTGAAATTGGTAAAGAAATATTAAGAATAATATAAAAAAATAAAAAGGTTAAACAGATCTAAAAAAAAAAATGGTTGCTGATTAAAGAGGTCAAAGGAGAACAGCTAGACTGAGCTGACAGGAAGTCTCTAGCAATTCAAATTCTTTACATCCATGATCAGGAGAAAAACATCTCAACATTTTGAACTTTAAGTTAGATGATCAACAGCAGAAAATCACTCCTGCCAGTTCCAGTCCTGCCAGCCAAGAGCAGGCGTCTGAGGCTATACTGGGCACAGACTCACTAAAACTGGACAGGACTAGCTTTATAAACATGTCACCTCATCACAGAATTGCTGCTCACTAGAAGGTTTTGGTTTGTTGCACCATTCTGGACAAACTGGGTATAAAAATCCCAGGAGATCAGCAGTTTCTGAAATACCTTCCACAATTAGCCACAAAGATCAAGTTTCTTTCCTTCTAATATTTGATAAGCTCTAGACATTTACCAGCATGATTTTATACACTGGTTAGATAACTGCACAAACACAGAGATCTACATAATAAAGCAGTTTAAGCAGAAGGCATTTCTGACACTGTACAGCAGCGTAACTATACCTGATTCACCTGCACGGTAAAATTCCCTTTCTAAACGGATTGGTTATTAATCACGATTAGCATTCGCAATCCCTCTATCTATCAAAGTAATTATTATTTGTCGAGAAAGTTTTGCCGCAGAGCCGGCTACAGGCGTCTGACACCGGCGAAGAAAAATCTTCCAGCCGCAATAATCTATCAACTATATGAACTCCTGCCATCTGTTTCTCTGAAACAGTAGTACAGTCCATTTCCTAGAATAAATACTGCATCTCCAATCAAGAATCCATCAAAGTTACAGGCTCATTTCATTTAAAAAAAAAAAAAAATAATAATTCCATATGTGAATATTTGGCAAGTTCTCAACTATTAATCTTGGTGCTAACACTTGGCAAGCTGATTAAGATTTCTCAATCTGACTGCAGCTTCATGCTTTTAGAAATCTGATTCATTGAGGATCAAATAGAAAAGAACCACACACCTATCTCACAGTTGCTGCCCAGGTATCCAGTGCCTGTGCAGTCGCAGATATATCGGTTCCAGCCCTCCTTGCAGAGCCCTCCGTTTCCACACGGTGTGCTGCTGCACCTCTTCTGGAGCTCCCGGGTACAGAAGCTGCTGACCCCCGGAGCGCTCTGGATCTCGGCCAAGCGGCGGACGTCACGGCTCTTTCCGTCGATGAAGAGGTCGCGCACACAGCCCACGTATCCGTAGTTAAGCAACGCAGTCCACACCTCTGGGGGAAGGATGAGGTCCTGGCGAGACTCGGGAAGGCCGCCGAGGTACATATCGCTGTCCAGGTCAAGAATCTCGCTGCCCTCGTTGGAGTTGAAGGGCATGGTGCGGCTGTTCACCGAAATGGAACCTGGAGTAGAAAGTAGAGAAACAGTTTTCACACCTGGGATGTTTGCCATGGTCCGAATCTCTCTTTAATTTGTCATTATACACTTTAGAATTGACACAAAAACAAACTACAAACTGATGTATTTCAAAATTGATTCTTTTAGTATTTACATTTATTTTTTAGAAATTATTTAATATTTTAATTTAACTATTAAAATATGGTTCACCTGGGATTTGGGGGACCTTAAATATTCATTATTATATATATATTTTAATTAAAGAATGTCACGTTATAGTTTATAGCTGTGATTATTAACACTAAACATTCTCCTGTCCTTACTTTTAATTAATAATAGCTATTAATAAAGTCATAAAAACATAAATATATGTATAAAATAAGACAAAAAAAAATTGTCATGTTGCCGAGAATTTACAAAGCACTCAATCCTGAAGACCTACTGGCTGTTCAAAATATCTGACACCAGAGACTCCTTCAGAAAAATGCTAAATAAACTCCACCATATCCATAAACATGTTGTTACAATACAAACAATAACATATTCAAAGGAGCGCATTAATATAAATCTGGGATAATTACTGTGTTCCCTTGGTTTTTGTTCTTTAAGTGGCTTCTTAATGTTGATGAGCATTCTGTGTGAAATGCATGTCATTTTTTTTTTAAACTGACACACCCTCTTTCCAGTCTGTGCATAATAAATAATACATAATAAAGCATATGATCAATGACACATGGGTGCTGCATCCCAAATTCAAGCTTTGTCAAGGACTTGAGAACTAGTGCACCATAAAACATGAAAATGTGCTAATTACATTACAGGTGTGTGTATGTGTGTGTGTGTGTGTGTGTGTGTGTGTGTGTGTGTGTGTGTGTGTGTGGTTAGAGGAATACGAGTGGCTCTCAGAAGAGATCTCTGCACCTGTCTAGATGTATCAATGAGAGTCATGATGCTCTTTTAATTGTCTATTAAAAAGTAATTTAGCGTCAAGCAGGCACGTCTATAGAGGTGTGTGTGACTGACTATTGCAATCATACCATTAAACTGTGAAAAGCAGCAATAAAATGCAAAGCCCACCATTCCTCCAGTTCCCCATTCTCCTCACCTTTCCTCCCCTCCCTTTGAAAGTCGACGTGACACCACTCCCCGTCGTTGACCTTCTTATTGCTGGCTTTGAGCTTGATGCTCCCGGAGCCCATGTCCATCAGCAGGTACAAGAAGCCGTCCAGCAGCTCCATGGCGAAGTAGTCGGTTTTCAGTTCGCGTCCGTGACGTTGCTCTTTGCCCTGCGGCTTGCCGTGGCTGAAGAGAAGCAGGCCGCTGGGTTCCGTCGTACGGAAATCGAAAGAGATGGAACTGGTCTTTTTGGTGTCCCAGCGAGGGAGTGCGATGTAAGACTCAGGGGTCTCGAATGTGACGGGGTCAAGCGCTGCTACATCCTCGCAGCGGAACACCAGGTCACCGTGGAGACTGATCTTCGGGTCACGCTCGATGGCCAGCCGGGAGAGCTCCAGCTTGAAGTCATTGTTCTTGTAGACAACCTGTAGTTGGCGGTAAACACAATTTCAGCTTTGGTGAAGAAGCATTATTACAGGGAAACTGTACCTAAAGTGCAGATACTCTTTTTTGGAAAAACCTGAAAGATACTTAAGTAACTGCTTTTAACTCCCATTGCATCAACCAGCTTTCAGCAGGAAGGAATTAGTGCTAAGTCTATAATGAACTCGGAAATTACGCTGATCTATTAGTTTCTCTGGAGCTCTTGGTTGCACAATTCCTCCTGACTATAAATTGTTGTAGAAAGGACATTATTTACATTTACAGTACACCATTTACTGTCCAGTGTCACCTAAATGACGATGAGGTTCCCTTCTGACTCTGGTTCCTATCAAGATTTCTTCCTCATATAATCTCAAGGAGTTTTTCCTCACCACCATCGCCTCAGGCTTGCTCATTAGGTATAAATATTAGGGATAAATAGTAACTTAACTTAACAAAAGGCTCATTTTTAAATGCACTACACAAATAAACTGAATTGGAAAATGTAATTAAATTGATTAGGTCTATAAGAAGAAAGTGAATTCTCTGGCTTAACGAATATGGTCCTAAACTAACTAAACAACTCAAAGGTCAGTGAGCTGAGGCAGGATTAAGTGTATGGTTTATTACAGGGATCCATGTTCAGAATCATAAAGCTTAAAACATGAACAAGGAATGTTAAACACTAAATAGTAGGGTATACATAGACAAGGATTTTCAAGTATGGGAGACAGGCAGACACAAGTGAACAGGGGGATAATCTTTATACAGAAAAAACAAGAATGAGTCACAACAAGGAACTAGGAATAAGAGTGAAAAGCATTAAGACTGGAGACCTTGAGACAGTGAAACTTAAAAAGTGACAACAGGTGAGAACGATCACAGCACAATAAGCAATGAAACAAGACAATGATAAGACATGGGTGGAGACGAGACACAAATCATACACGGTGATATCAACAAAAAACGCACATCACATGACTCAAACACAACAGCTAAGCGCTATTGAGCCGTAGCGCACACAGACGGGGTGGGGGTGTGGTGGGGTATTTCGTCAAAACCCTCAAGGGCTCAGCTCTATATTTGGGTCGGATCCTATTTCAATTGTAAGCCAATTTGGATAAAAAGTGACTGCCTTATGAATCACAAACAGATCAGTGAATCACAGCGAGCCGCTGATTTATGACTGCCGCAGATGGATAGTCATAAACGTAATTATATGATATGGGCGGCACAGCATGGATCAGTGACTCAACTTTATTGTTGATTATTATTCCATTTTTTTAAAAAAAAAGAAAAAAAAGAAAAAAAGAAAATAAATTTCATGACCATACACATAATGAGATTTTCCTTTTTTTTTGCTCCAAAGTCATGCACAAAGTTATTGCTGTCATAAAAACTCTTAATAATCCTCATAGGCCTTAACTGTAAATAATACCTAATTATAATTCAACGCTTGAAGGGGACCATTTATATTGGAAAGACAACGGCTTGCTTCAGTGGGAATTCTTGTTTGCATAAGCAAGTCTTTCAAAATGATAAGA
The DNA here is from genome assembly GCF_019097595.1 of Hemibagrus wyckioides. Taxonomy (NCBI): domain Eukaryota; kingdom Metazoa; phylum Chordata; class Actinopteri; order Siluriformes; family Bagridae; genus Hemibagrus; species Hemibagrus wyckioides. The sequence continues at coordinate 13,621,891 of NC_080738.1, read as the reverse complement.
AGCAAAGACAGAAGCCAGCCGCGCATGACCATAGACAGACTTCGTCAAACTTCTGAAAAACTTTGAAATGGCTCTGTCAGTGTTGTTCAGTCGCTTTGATTGCACCCCTTCAGGAATGTGCAAGCCAGTCTTCAAGGGGTTAAGCGCTCCTTATTTAATAACCTTCCTTCTCGGAATTAGCCTCATTCATGTAATGAAGGCTCATAATTAGCCAAATCAGTTGTGTTAGCACTGAGTAACGGATAAACTAAACAATGCTAATTTGTACACCTGGTCCAGCTGGCATTAAGAAGGCATTAGGAACAGGCTCAGTGTTGTCAATATTGTCATCCACCTTGTATTGGTTTCTGCACAGTCAGATTTCTCTAGAGTTCAATGGACACATTTACATTTCTGGCATTTGGCAGACACCCTTATCCAAAGCCACTTACAATTGATCTCATTTATAGAGCTGAGCATTTGAGGGATAAGAGCCTTGCTCATGGGACCAGCGGTGGCAGCTTGGTGGACCTGGGATTCGAACTCACTAGCTTTCGAACAGAAACCTTGACCACTAAGCTACCACATCGATGACACTGATGCACTTTCCAAAACACTCACATTAATAGTAGTGCTTATAGAGCAGCACAACATCTACATTATACGTATAGCCTTTTCAGAGCTGTCATATATGAAGCTTATGGGAAGACCTGCATGGTACATGATGTGGTGGTATTAACCAAGGATTAAATTAGTTGAAACTTAGCTACATTTCTTGCTTATATTTTGGCAAATAAACCAAAATAATTTTGTGCAAAGGTACTTATAAAAAACACCTGTACTTTAAGACCAATTATAGACTTTAGTGATGTAGCTGAGGGTATAAAACTGTCATGCTGACACTGCTAGCACTTTCTAACTCTCTTGTATGGGTTTTTGTGGGAATAATGGTTCATACTTAATGCAAAGTGAGACAAAGAGAAAAAAAACCCTTAAGGTTTAGGCCACACCTCCTCCCTAATGAAGTCTGAATACTGAATGGATAATTAGAGCACTAAACAGATACGGGTTGTGTTACAATTCAAACTGAGGGCAAGAGGGCAATAAGCCTTTATTATCACCACACATACATTACAGCACAGTGGAATTGCATATCCCAGCTGAGGAAGTTAGGGGTCAGAGCGCAGGGGCAGCTATGATACAGCACCCCTGGAGCAGGAATGGTTAAGGGTCTTGCTCAATTGCCCAAAAGTGGCGATTGGTGGTTTGAACCTGATCCTCCGATCAACAACCCAGAGTCTTAACCACTTGAACCACCACTGCCCCATTGTAGCACCTACATAAGCCCTTTGTGACATTATACTTCGATGTTTATTAATAAGGTTTATTTGACTAGACCTAGACAGCTGGTGTATTTCATTTTGACATAAAGCTGACATAATACCAAGTAACGTGACAGGGGGTTTATGAAACTTTCTGGCCTGGATGATGTTAAAGCATTGTTCCTGGTCGAGCTAGCTAATTAAGAGGCTACATTTGGGCTCAATTCTGGACTGGAGTCTGCAGTATTACATAAGATATTATTACATTGGGATTCCTAAAGCTTGGGCTTTCAAGACCTGCAACACTATTTTGAGGACAGCTGTTCTACTGTACCAAAGGAAATTACAATGTTATCTAATGGTCTAATCCTCAGTAAGTGATTAAACTAACACCTCTTCCATCGTGTATCCATCAGCTCGTAACCACGAACCTAATCAATCTCATCCTTCACCATCAGAACTGTCAATCAAAAGAAATAAGAACCATCCAAAAATCAACATGACTTTCTCTGCTGCAGAAGTTGGCTCCAGTCTTGTGTTGCTTGAACCACCAGAGCTATTAATAAACCGTGTGAAATATGCGAACCCAAGCCGGCTGCTTCGACGGCACATTTCTGATTAATTAAACGCAGTGTACTCCTGTAAACCCAGTTCATTTTGGCAGAGAGAGCATTTTTTTGTGGGCACAGGCAAGGCGACACATACAAGTACACAGAGCAGGAGCCAATCGAAGAAATCAATTTTTAATTTGCGTGTCAAGATGCTGAATCTAGCTTAGCGTCTAAACTGGAATTAGGTTTAAATTAAAAACACAAAGTACACACACACACAATCTGAATGATTGAAAGTAAAGAGAGGAAGAGCAGTCAGAACCTAATACCCCTTGAGCACACCTTAAGGAAGATAATGGTGTGTATAATTATACATAAGCAAAGAGGCAATTGGAAGAAAAAGCATTTTGTTAACACTTGCAAGAAATAAGCAACTTTTGTCAGTGGGTTGGTTTTTTTTTTCAAAAAGGTCTATAACCTGCTTTATGATTTAAATACATCAGTTTTATTGAAAATACACACATTTCCATGAAAAGGGCAGATATACTAACCAAACTGACTTACCAAATGCACCAAAAATCTTTATCTATTTTCACTGCCATTCTAGATGTTTACTGATTGAATATGACAGGATAAGATAAAACCATAGATGCTAATCTTTGAGCATCAAACAGTAAATGGGAACCAAATGTTATGATTGGGGAACTGAAGAAACATCAGACCACACAAGCCGTATGATTGGTCCAACAAGCAATCAATCGAGAAAGTCAAACCACATGTGCAATAAGTTTGGTCCAATGGAGAAACATCAGGCAAACGAGCCATACAGTTGGTCCAACAAGGAATCGACCAAGAAGTCAGACCACACGAGCAATACCTTAGGTCCAAGCAGAAATCAATGGAGAAACGTCCGACTACACAAACCATGCGGTCCAACAAGCAATCAATCAACTAATTTGTCTGGATTTAAAAACAAATGCACAGTTTAAAAGTCAACCTCGAGACACTTACGTCTTTAAGGCAGCCCATGAAGTTGTTGCTGACTGGTGATCCTGGAAGGTCAGCTGTGTTTGGACTCCCACCGATGTAGAAGAAATCGTCTGAGCCCAACATGGTATAGTCCTCCTGTGTGTAACCAGTGGTGGTCAAAATGCCATCCACTGATATGGTCACCTGTTATCGGGCATGGCCCATTAGAGAAAGAGTGAGAGATAGATAGATAGAGAGAGAAAGATCCCCAGAGAAAGAGGAAAAAAGAAGAGATGGAGGAAAGGAAGAAGCTGCATTAAACAGTGGTTAAAGCTCAAGTAGTCGTCTAGACTGTATTATTTCCGTAAAGTTGGATTTGCTGAAGCTCGATGCAGTGGAGGTTTCTATAGAGTACAGCTGCAATGACCCGCTCTCTTTAATGACCTGCTGTCCTTAACCTGTCTGCTCATCTACACAACTTTTTTTACTCTATTACTTAGTATGAATCATGCTGATTGTAGGGCTGAATGACACCTTTTGTTACAACATTTTAAATATTTATAAAAAATTTTAGAATTACACCTTATGAACTGTGAACACATTATAAAACCAAGAAATCAAGCACTTTTGTAAAAACCATCACAATAGCCAACTTGATTTTTTTAATTTAACAAATGAATAATAACAGAGATTGGCAGGATTTTTTAGTACACACCTTTTTATGAATGTATTATAACATGGTATGAATGCATAAATAATTTTACATACACCCTTCATAGAAGGTATTATCAGGATATGGGACCAGATTGTAAAGTTGTAAAGTTTTGTAGTACGTTGTAAAGTTGTAAAGTGTAGATTTATGTTGTTTTGTAGTAGGTTCTAAGTTGTGAAGTTTTGTAATATGTTGTAAAATTGTTTAAGTGTAGATTTATGTTGTTTTGTAGTAGGTTCTAAGTTGTGAGGTTTTGTATGTTGTAAAGTTTTGTAGTATTTTGTAAAGTTTTATAGTATGTTGTAAAATTGTAACGTGTAGATTTATGTTTTTTTATAGTATGTTCTAAGTTGTAAAGTTTTGTAGTATGTTGTAAAGTTGTAATGTGTTGAATTATGTTAAGTTTTGTAGTAGGTTATAGGTTGTAAAATTCTGTTGTACATTGTAAAGTTGTAATGTGTTGAACTATGTTAAGATTTGTAGTATATTGTAGGTGGTAAAGTTTGTAGTATGTTGTAAAGTTGTAATGTGTTGAATGTTGTTTTTAGTATGTTCTAAGTTGGGAAGTTTTGTAGTATGTTGTAAAGTTTTGTAGTATGCTGTGAAGTTATAGGTTGTAAAAGTTTGTAGTATGTTGTAGTAATGTGTTTATTTATGTTAATGTTTGTAGTGTGTTGTAAGTTGTACATTTTTGTAGTATGTTGTAAAGTTGTAATGTGTTGAATGTTGTTTTTAGTATGTTCTAAGTTGTAAAGTTTTGTAGTATGTTGTAAAGTTTTGTAGTATTTTGTAAAGTTGAAATGTTTTGAATTATGTAAAGTTTTGTAGTATATTGTAGGTTGTAAAAGTTTGTAGTATGTTGTAAAGTAGTAATGTGTGTATTTATGTAAAGTTTTAGTTTGTTGTAAGTTGTAATTTTTTGTAGTATGTTGTAAAGTTGTAAAGTGTGGATTTATATTGTTTTGTAGTATGTTCTAAGTTGTGAAGTTTTGTAGTATTTTGTAAAGTCGTAATGCTTTGAATTCTGTAAAAGTTTGTGGTATATTGTAAGGTTTTGTGGTATGTTGTAAAGTTTTAATGCACTGAATAATGTTAAGTTCTGTAGTATATTGTAGGTTGTAAAAGTTTGTAGTATGTTGTAGTAATGTGTTTATTTATGTTAAGGTTTGTAGTGTGTTGTAAGTTGTACATTTTTGTAGTATGTTGTAAAGTTGTATTGTGTTGAATTATGTTAGATAGTTAAGTTGTTTTGTAATGTGTTGTAAGTTGTATACTTATGCTGCATGTTGGATGTTGTAAAGTTCATCAATATGGTGTAACATTGTTACACCTAAGGTGTTAAATTTTGTAGCATGCTGTTAATTCTAAAATTTGCTTTGATGTTGTAAGTTGTAAAGTTATGCAGCATGTTAAAATGTTGTAAACTTTTATAGAATGTTGTGAGTTTGTAAAATTTGTAAAGATGCAGAAATTTTGAAATGTTTTATGATAACTTCTCTGGTAAATGAATAAACTTTATTTAAAACATCTTATGCTGCACTGTGAAAAGATATTTGTATTATTATGTGTTCCATGAACTATAATGCAACATGTGATAAACACATAATCTTCTTATATTTTTAGATACAATTTTATTATTTTTCCTTTATTATGCATTATGTATTGTTAACAAGTAATTATAACACTGTATAATGCCTCATAAATGCATTATAGCATGATTTGAAAGCATCATTATTAATATGACCTTTATAGGAAGTGCTATCAAATGTATCTCCTCCAAAACTTCAGGTTAAAAAAAAATAGATAAAAAGAGAGGGAATACATCTCAGCTGTATTCCATTGAAGTCTTGGGTTCCACAAAGAAGCGCCGTATGTGTCACCATTTGTGTCAGAACAGCTTTATTTAATTGAATTTGTGACCTTGACTTCGCTTGATAATGGAGAGAATGCTGGTCAATGGAAGCATTTCTGTGTTTTTGGTAATTGGGTTTTTTGCTTCGGATGCGTCTCCCACACAAGTGCCAAAGGCCTGGTTTGTGCAGGATTTGCAGCCAGATAGCATTTTGCGTTTAATTACCCTAATAGTGCTGGCCGGAGGAAGCATCGAGTGCTCCAGGGTTTAATATGGCATCTGCTGCGAAGAAATCAGCACAGTTGGATCAAACGTGGCTGCTTGGCTAGTAGCAGCTGAAATGTGCCAATGTATTTGCATTTTCTGTATTTTTCACTCCTTCTTTGGGAAGGCTTTTTTTTTCCTTTTCCATCATACTTCTAAGCCGGATCCTTGGCAACCGCGTCCTTGTGTTGATGCTAATTACATGTTTGCTCTTTGCAGATAAACTTGCTTATACACCTTCCAATGAAACTTGGATGAAAAATATTAACTTGCAGTAACTGGCAGTCAGGAAACTACAACTATGTGCAGCACGAGTTCCAAATTTCTATTGAGATTGATATCGACGCAAGAAAAACAAGCTTTGGGAAATGTTTGGACTATACTTACCTTCCTGTCTGCCCTTTTATTGGTGGGTAAAATATGAAAACAATAATCCACTCGAAAGTGGAGACAGAAACACACTACACACACACACACACACAATAACAGGTTTTGCTAGAATATATTGTTTTGTTTTTTGAGAGAGAGCATTTGGATGGGTCTTCAACAGCTGTACTTTAGAGAAACTCCTGCTGAGCTTTTGTGTATTTTTTCCCCCCAGTGTTTCTTTTCTTATATTTTAATTCATACAATTTGGGTTTCATCATCCGTACTTCCCTCAGAAACAGGGCAACGCATTTTTATGTCTGCTGTGAGCTATGAAAGTCTACAGGGAGCTCGATTTGAGCCAAAGGGGTTTGGTTTAAGTATGGAAGGCCGCTGTTTTGAGTATATATAGTCGTTATGTAAATTGTCCTTGAAGCATGAGAGTAATATATATAAATATATATATACAGGAACACTCAGAAATATCACAATGTACACAGTGTGTTCTCTCGGTTCTAGAGAAATAGTAATGATTTTCTGATTCTGCATTCTGCTCTGTTGTGTGGTTGGGGCAAGTGCTTTTACGGTCCAGGCGATAAACACTGTTTGGCAATTACGCCTGTGCTCGAAGAGAGCCACCGCAATGCTGGTGACATTTTGATGATGTTGGCACAGCTTGTTTGTGGCCTGGCCTCCATCGTTAGAACATGTGAATCGTTAACAAGGGGCGCGTCAGCCAGCTGCCAGCCACCTGTGCGAGAGATCCAGCTGAAAAAGGGGGAACAGGGAGGTTAGCGCTCGCTTCCATACACAAACAACAAATTCCGCATTTGTTTTCCTTGTCGCAGAACGCGCATGACTTACGTGAAATCGTCATTTCAGGAAGTCACTACTCATAATACAGCTACACGTTTATGTCCATGTTACAATTCCTAAATGTTCATGTCAAATCCATGGCATATTAAAATACCTTTACTTAACTGTATTAAACAGTACTGCAACATTTTAGTGGGCGGTAACTAGAGAGCTGAGTGGGCGAGGCAAAGAATTTGGAACTTTTTAATGAATTTATAATACATAAAATATTGTGAAATGTACTGTATGTACAAACACCACATTGTTGCAGCTCATGAGAAGCAAGAATCCTTCCCTTAAAAGCAAGATATTTGCCATCTTTTTATTCGTTGTCGTCGTTATTTTTGCATTTGGAGTTATGGACAATCACAACAATCGTACTACTGAATTGTGAGATTCTGTAAAATGTATGTTCGAAGCACTGCTGAGAGACATTCAGCTAAAACCTACACCCTGAATAATGTATAGTACATCCTGATATCCTAAGCAGATGGAATTTTGGAGCCATGTCATGGTCGTCTGACGTTCTGACGGTTACGCTCTATTACATATACTATCCATGTATAAAAATAGCCATGATTAGCCCTATGTATTACATCTGGGAAAACAGTAATGGACACACCAGCAGAGATTTTAGTCTCAGCTTGGGTTTCAGGTTCTTGCATCATAATCTCACAGCTGCTTGAAAAAACATCAGCAGATTTTTAAATGCATGCAAAAACAAACTTCTGCTATGGAGGACGTTGGGCCAATAGCTAGAGAACTTCTCTGAGGTGTTTACTATGTAGCTCAAAAGTCATCGAGTCCACCCAATGTCTGTTTCTAACCATGTCTAACATACATTCTTTTATGTCTTTTGGTTGTAAAAAATATATGGTGACACTCTATTTGAAGGGTACTGACACAGGGGCTTTATAATGCGTTCATAAGCACTGAATAAAACATTAATAAAGCAAGGCTGGAGAAATTGGCTCAAGCCAAAATTTGGGGGGTGTCTTCAGAAAGGATAATTAATTATCTCTCAATTATGGATTAAGATTTATTATCCTTATCTTGCATGTTATTAGTGTTAATAACAGTGTGTTTTCATGACATTCACTTTTCATGGCATTAAGAAAGGCATATAGAAGGTATAATAGAATGCATCATAAGAGTGTTATAAATGCAAAATCCATGCTAAATTAATTTGAGGGCATTCAAATTTTGCTAACATATGAGTTTTGCAAATATACAAGTATAAGTGTTTATGTATCAGTGCTATTAATGTTCGTAACAATATGAATGTTTTGAAGGTCCAGTGTAGGCATCCTTCTAATTAAGTGATATAATATCTAGTTGCGCCTGCCATAGGAGGTGATGTTAAGTCAACTTCTTCACACAAGTAAGCCCTTTATGACAACTGACATAAACCTGGCATAAACCTGACATACAGCTACAGAAACAGCTATATACCGTTATGTATATTGTATTATGTATATTATGTATATATATATATTATATATATATATACTGTAATGTAGCAGCAACAATCAGTTGACAAACTTTTCACTGGTTAGTTTTGATATAACATTTTATTTGATATAACAGTTTATTGCTAGTACAGTTTATGACAATTAAACAGTAATGACTTATTTTATGTCAATTGGTATAAGCAGCTTGTGTAGGCTTTGTAGTTGCCAAAAAGAAATGCATTTTGTTTTACTACTTATGTAGGCTTAATTTAGCCCTCTAAACAGCTCCCTAATAGTGTTACCAAATATTTTCATTTTACTACTGACAATAAAATTACAGTAAACTGTCATCTTATTGGCATAAATTGTCAGTGAGAAATGGGTGTATAATTTTACTGTCACATTTACGGTAACACTTAACTAGGGGTTGTTTATCCCACTTAAAATGACTTCATCATTTTATGCCAATAACATGACAGTTTTTTTGTCAGTTGTCATAAGGAGCTTATGTAGGCTTTATAATGTTGCCAAAGAGAAGTGTATTTAATTTCACTACTGTTAGTAAATTAAACACACTACTCTGTTCTGAAGATTTCTGACAAGTCCATGACTCCTTAATGACAGATTTCTTTTTGTCAGGTGTCATAAAGTGCTTATGTAGGCTTCATTTAGCCCTATAAACAGCTCCCTAATAATGTGTTCCATAAATATCTTTATTTCACTATTGACAAAAAAGTCTATTTTCCTCTAATTTGCATTTCATGTCAGTTGTCATAAGGAGCTTGTGTAGGCTTCATTAAGCAGAATAAAACTGTTCCCAAATGGATGTGCATTGAATTTTACTACTGACAATAGACTTTTAGAAACATTGTGATACATGCTGATAAAATGGCTGAATCTAAAACATCATTCAAGCTAAGAAAGAAAGAGAAGAGAGAAAAAAGAAAAGGTTGAGAAAGAAGGAGAAAAAAAAAGCAAAATGGAGAACTTGGGAAGAAAGAAGGCGTCAAATCCTGGAAAATATTTTTATTTTCCGTCATCACTCCTTTACATACTGTCTCCCTGACTCACTTCCCTCCTTTTTTTTTCTCCTATCCTCCTTTGCTTTTCTCCCACTCTTCTAGTTTCTTCCATTTCTTCTAGTTATTTTGAATCCCTCACAGCACAGAACTACAGTTGCAGAAAACTAGCCCTATAATTCCTCCCTAGTCCCCCATAGATCTGCTGGAAGACACTGCAGAGGCTCATGGCATTAAAAAAAAAAAAAAAATGCTGGACTCAAATTCTCCATCTTGCTGTCACGAGCTCATTCTGATATATATGGGAAAATTGATCTCCTGTCAGTTCGGAGGTAATTATTTTAAATTGATGCATTGGTCCCGGCAAGTTTGCAGAGCCTACTTTATATATATTAAAAGTGAGCTGACAGGCCATTCTTCTACTCTCGAATAGCCTGTGACTGACTAACTGCTTTCGCAGTAATCATAACGTTGTCAAGAGTGTCCAAAAATGAGCCAGACGGCAAAACGTTTCATTTTAGCAGACCAGCCGGGCGATAACAGATTCTAGTTAAGTGATGGTAAAAAAGAAAAAAACAGAAAAGAAAGAAAGAAAGAAAGAAAACATATGGCTACAGCCCAGTGAATCAAAGAGAAAATCTATCTGTTTTATTGAACTCCAGAAATGCTACACCACACACACAAAGCATTTTTATAACTCTCTTATAATGGCTTGCTTTTGATCATACTGTGCAAAATGGAAAGATTAGCAGTTTTTTAAAAAAATGATTCTCTGCCAAATCTGTACTCTAGAGTAAAAACATAATACTTCTCTCCTCGGGCAAACATTTTTAGAGGAATGTCTAATGGATCCCCAAGACACCATTTACGTTAGGTGTCTTACCTTGAGACTTGAGATAAATAAGGGTGCTTCAAATTCTTTACTTTCAGGGCTTAGTCATACCTCAGTCCATTTATTGTATTAAGAATGACAGCAAATAGGATCAATAGAGCTTGTGTGCTAGTTCGTAGGGATGTGGTTCACGATCCACATAACGAAGCTTGGCTGAGGGGTGTGACAAATCAAAATCTGCTCATCAAAGGCTTTGACTTACTGATCAGTCAGAAATATAACAGTGAAGAAGAGTAGACAAGCAATATCATTCTTTAATTAACTAGTTTAAAACATTTCCAGTGTTTATTTACTCTTTTTGTTAGCTAAGCCAAATACCCAGACCACATGGAGATATTACCCAGAATACATGCCGTGTTTATTTCACTTCCGGTTAATACAGAGTTGAGTCTCGCTACTCCTCTAAAGTTCACTTGGAAGTTTATTCGCTTACACGGCTGTCTTGAGCTGGTTTTTTTTTTTTTTTTTTTTGGTCCGCACCCAAGTGCGATTACACCGAAGTGTTCTTACCTGCCTAAAGAACCGTAGCAAAGAGGGAAAACACACCAGGGTTTGATTCAACCAGACAAACTGCTGAATATGTGAAAGCACCCTTAGCAATGTTTAAAGAAACCTCCTCCCTCTAGGACTTCAAATATTCCCAAAGCATGCCCAGAGTCTTCTTATCTCTCTCTCCAGCCAGGTTTAAGAGCTGTAAAGCTCACCGAAGTCAGACACAGTGAAACTTGCCTCAGGTGCCTTTTTCATTAGTATGCTAGAGAAACTCTGACCGCCCATGCATATCCAAAGAAGTGGCATTTGCTTTAAGAGAGCAAACCAAAGATATCTTCAAGCGGTTACTCAACATTTTGATCATTCAGGTTTCAATGGACAGTTTACGTACACAGGCACACACAAACCTGTTCCATCCATGCATGCTAATTAATCCTAGAAACGGTTCTCCCATCAGCCAGACAGTGCTTTAAATGATATTGGTAGCTCAGAGGGTGATCCGATTCAGAACAAGTAGTTCTATCTTAGCTTGTGATATCTCTATTCCTGTATCAGAAAAAAATACACTGCACTATTATATGATAACGATAGCGAAACAGAAATGGAATGGTACGGTCCCCACATTCTTGTCCCATAATGGTTAATCTCCCTAGCAGTCAGGACAACGTTTTTGCTCATTCCACCAATACTCTAATAACCAAACTCATTAACTTCATTTTGAATACATTCTCGTAATGCATCGATTCTACTTACCTTTGACTGCCACTAGTTTGGACAAAAAGAGGCCAAATGGTCACATTGCTTACAAATTATATTAAACATTGGTGCACATGTTGGTGTACACTGGTGTACATCATTGTAAATAAGCATACATCGGTGTACAATGATGTAACATTGGAGTATATTGCTGTGCACTGGTGTACACTAACATACACTTGTGTACATCAATGTACACTGGCATATATTGGTGTATATTTGTGTACTGTAATGTATGAACATTGGCATACACTGATATACATCAGTAAACACCAGTGTACATCGGCATATATCAGCGTACATCGGTGAACATTGATGTACAATAGTGTACATCAGTATACACCGGTATATATCAGTGTACAATAGTGAATATCAGTGTACACTGGTGTATACTGGCATACATCAGTGTACAGTGTTGAACATTGGTGTACTGTGGTGTACATGAGTATACACTGGCATACATCAGTGTACACTGGTTTACATCAATATACATCAGTATACATTGACCTGCATCAGTATACATCAGTGTACATTGGTATACAACTGTGTACAGTGGTGAACATTGGTGTACGCTGGTATATATTGGCATACATCGGTGTACATTGGCGTATATCAGTATACACTAGCATGTATTCGTGTAAACTAGTGTACATTGGTGTACATCAATATGCATCAGTGTACATTGGTGAATATTGGTGTACACTGGTGTACATTGGCATACATCAGTGTACATTGGTGTACATCAATATACATCAGTGTAAATTGGTGAATATTGATGTACACTGGTGTACATTGGCATACATCACTGTAAACTGGTGTACATCAATATACATCAGTGTACATTGGTGAATATTGATGTACACTGACATACATCAGTGTACAGTGTTGAACATTGGTGTACTGTGGTATACATCAGTAAACACTGGCATACATCAGTGTACATTGATGCAAATCAATCAAACCATCAGCATACCTTTCTGTACATTGATAAATATTGGCATACATCAGTGTACATTGGTATACATCAATATACATCAGTGTACATCGACATACATTTGTGTACACTGGTATACATTGGCATACATCAGTGTACATCAATATACATCAGTGTCCAATGGCATAAATCTGTGTACATGGGAGTACCTTGACAAACATTGGTCTAAATAGGCATACATTGGTGACTGGGCCATTTTCAGTCATGAATCTTTGCACAGGTGGCTGGCAGCTTGATGACAATCCACAGTTTCTCTTCTGACTTAAGAAAGACAGATGGTACTCCAAAGCCGAGCAAACTGTGATTCCAACATCATTTCAAAGTAAAAACCAAGCAAACCGAACTAGCCAAGTGAATTCCTAAACATGTAAATACAACTAGGGGCTTTGAATAGAAAAGGAGGTGAATAAGATATTGGCCAAGAGGGACTTTTAAAAGGTTGTTAAGGTATTAGGTTGAGGGATGAGGGAAATCGGTTAGTACTTTAGTAAGTAAGGGAGAGTCAGACACAAAAATGGTTGTTAGTACAGTTATAACAAAGGTCTGGTTCAAACAATTGTATTAGTAACAGATTTAGGTTTTAGTAAATTTAGTAAAAAATTAGAAGAAACACAACTGGAGTAGTCAATTGGAGAAATCCCCTACGATTTGATTTGAAAATCAGATCGGGTTGGTCAGAAATCTCAAGTTGTCTGGTGATAAGGGGTTTGTTGTGGTTAATACCAAAAGAAAGCAATCCATCCAGAAACGAACAAAAATGTAAAAATGCTAGTATGGTGGAGGAAAACGGCCATGCAGTTCTGAGGGTCTTTAGCGAAAACAAAACCAACAAAGGCTTCACATCAAAGAAAAAAATCGCCAACTAAAACCACTCAGTAGCAATGAGAGAAGGGTGTCAAAAATAAAACTACACGCCACACCACTGCACCAGGGAAGAACATAAAACTCCACAGATGTTTAGTTGGTTATGGGGGTTAATCATAAGGTAAGGTGAGAGGAATAAACCCAAAAAACTTGAAATCAAACACTCGTGCAAGCCGAAACGTCCTCGGCTTGGGCAACACAGACACCCTCCCGGGATAGAGATGGGTAAAGGTAATATAATAAACGTTAAAAACATGCTACACAAAATGCAGCAATGGAAAAAAAAATGCAAGTAATAATAATAATAATAATAATAATAAAAAGAAAATAGATATAAATCAATTTTGAATGCCATATTTAAACTAGAGAAAAATAGAAGAAAAAGGGAAAGACTTTTGTTATTACAGTGAACACTAACCAACTAACTAAGTGTTGCTAAAACTATTTGAGACGCTGTTTAAATATCTCATAAAAAGCACAACAACTGAATACCAATGCATTTCTCTTGGAAAACAGAGCCTCAAATGTATTTTTTTTTCCAACAGTCTTACTGATTAAACTCCTTGCTGTGTGCAAATGAGTTCATTCAACTGTACCCGAAAAGTTCTTTCCCTCTAACTTCTTTTTTTCTCCTTTTTTTTTTCTTTTCTTTAGCAAGATCGGATGGAAGTCGTTATTTGTTTTAGCCGTTCTTGTCCAGTAATGGGAAAGAAAAAAAAAAAAAAACAGAACGTGTAGATATACTTATAGGCTCAATGTATATACATGAGCGTTGAATATGTATATACATTTACATATACATACATAACTGGATGTTATGTAGCTGATTGTTGAAAGAATTTCGAAGAAATTCGCTTGCATGCGGGGATAATAAGGCCAGGTATAGAGTTTTGGGTTGGGGTTAGTGGTAATAGGTAATGCCATGTCATGAATCTGATGTCAGGCAGTAAGAAAGCAGCATTTCTACACGCAAAATATTACTTCTTATATCTGTTATGGAAATTTCTGTATTGAAATATGCTAGCTTTTTGATAATCTTATTTAATTGATTTAGAGTTAGTGTATGATATCTACGTATGACTGGAATAAGTGAAGAAATCCATACAAAAATGATTATATTTCAAAACATTTTTGGTCATGTAAATTCATTATACTATAACAGCAAGACTAGCTAGACTTTATAACATTTATAGTACGGAGTTAAGAATAATTAATAACAAAACAGATCAATCTTGTAATACGTCCTCGTATTAACATGGGATATTTCTTCTCAGCCTCATTATATTTTCCTCTCAGCTTTTTCAAACATAATGCAGTATATAGTCGTACAACTGAAGCTTATTTTCTCATTTCGGATGTTTTCCCGAGCAAGTTTGAGACGACAAGCACAGAGTCTCTGACTGCTGTATCAGCACAAAAGCTGAGAACTGGACAGACTGAAGGATTAAAGCTCCGCCGCATCATTATCTTTACGTACAGGACTCTTTGAGGTCAGAATTGAATTGTAAAATAAAGCTTTCACGAGATCTGAAGGGTGTACAAACTTTTGCACTCAACTGCGTGTCTTACTGCCAGCCATTAGAATCATCGTACATGATCGTTTCTGCTTAAGTGAAATTATTATTTAAATAATTCTTATTATTTTGTTTGAGAAAACAAAAAAAAGGAGAGGGAAAAAAAAGATAATTCTAAATTTTTTTCTTAATATTTATTATTAATATTATTTTTTTTTTTTAAATGCATTTCACTAGTTTAGGGAAGTGGATGAAATGCAATAAATAAATAAATAAATAAATAAAATAATAAAGCCTGCATGGGTGAGAAGCAGACACAGCTATTATAATAAAGGTGGATGGAAAAAAAAAATTATATGTGAATTTTTTATTTATTTATTTATTTTTTTGTGGCTACCTTGAGACCGATGGGAGTTTGTGTAGTCAGTAAAAGCAAACAGAATAGAAAGAGGAAACGGAAATCCAGGGCAAACCAAAGTAGAAGACAATTAGAATGATATCTACCATATAATGCAGTTTGTTTACCATAGCGTGTCCAATGCCTGAGTGCTTTAGGAGAAAACAGGGGAGGGGGAAGAAAAAAAAATATATAGCTGTGACAAACCGTGAATTCAATAAAGGTCATTTAGCTTGTGTCTCTTTAGTGGAGACGAATCTCAGCTGCTAAATAATTTTGAAAGCAAATGGTTGAAGGCCAACTGGTGTTTAATTTTTTTTTTTTTTTACTGTGTAAAATAATTTTAAATGACTGAATAAAATTCTATTAAATTTTCAAAAAAACAAAAAAAAACAAAACAAAAAGGAGGAATAATCCCAATGATTAAATGATTATATATTATTATATAAATATATGATGTCTTCATTGATTGGTTTGTCATTTAAAAGAATGACAATTTCATAAAGAGGTTAGTATGTAAGTACGCAAGTTAAGTATAGAAAACAACAGATGGTCCGACATTCCGTGAATGAGACAATGTTAGTCATTTCAAATGGACACGAAAGGTAAGGAAAACAACACAAAAAAGTACAAATCAAACTGGAAGAACTTGAAGCTGTTTGGTTAGTAAGAAGACACAAGAGTTAGCATAAAACAACCTCCAGCAAAGAGAGAGAGAGAGAGAGAGAGAGACACAGAGAGAGAGAGAAAGAGAGAGACAGAGAGAGAGAGAAAGGAACACTAAGGGAAGATTTTTTTTTTTAGAAGAAGGGGCGGGGCTTGTTTGAGTGACAAGGACAGACATTCTAATTGGCTAGTCCTGGAAGGTGGAGTCCTAATCCTTTATTTCTTTGAGATCTCACTTGTCCTTAGTGCACTTACGGAAAAGTCAGAAGCAAATCATGATCATTTCTGTAGAATTAAACACTCTGTAGCAGATATATAAATATTAATATATATAGAAAAGATTGAGAAGATAGAGAGAAGAGATATCATGGATGCCATGAGCCTTCCTGGATCTGGAAAAGAACATAATTATGTTTATTATTGAATCATATGTACATCACATCAAAAAAACAGCTTAAAGACTCATGCCTTTGGATAAATGGTAGGGATATTTTTTCTTTGTTTGCGCCCCATGATTTATTTATTTATTTATTTATTTATTTATTTATTTATTTATTTATTTATTAATCAATTAATTCATTCATTTATTCATTCATTCATTCATTCATTCAATTTTTTATTTCACATTTTTTAATTAAAATTACTTCTTTATTTATTTTTTTATTTTTTTAGCATAAACTTTTAATGCTAATACTTTTCAGATGTTATTAATTAAAAACAAACAGATGAATTAATTAACACACAGTAAAGGTGTTATTGACTATTTAGGTGTTGTTGGCTTATTGACTTATAATAGGTGTTGTTTATTATATCATTATAGTCAACATTTATGGTGTTTATAGCAGTCACATGCTACTTGATTAAACTCAATGTCTCAAAATCGCTAATTAAAAGCATTAATTAAGCGTCTATATCCTGTGCACCCATTATGAACTTTTGAATTAGTGTCTTATGGCTTCATAAAAAGTGCAATTAGCTAGGAAACAATGAGATTCATTACATGGTGTTACGTTTGACAGCAAAGGTACAAACAAAAGAAAACAAACCCTCTAGTTTCACATTCGGCCTTTATTTTCTATCCCTGAATTTATTTATTTATTTATTTATTTGCTTGTGTTTTGCAGCATTCTGAACCCCATCTCCAATACTGTTACTCAAGTAAATCTGGCAACTGATTTGCATAATCTCAATGAAGTAAATTGCCGAGTAGGAGCTTACAGTGACTTTGAACCTAGGATAAACACTGATGCATCATTTAGTCTTAAACCATTTCTTTTATACTCGGTATAACAGCTCTAAACCCGTATGTGTGCTTTTCACTCCAAAACATAAGCCATGTAAATGTAAAAAATAAACCCATTAAAGAGGAGTTTTACACAGAAGCCAGGGTTCGAGGTTGATGTATGCCACTGTGGAGCAAAAGGACAAGAGAACAAATGAGGCTGCTGAGGAACAGCTGACAGAACATCTTGAGCCTGCGGTGGGCCACAGAGCGGAATTTAAACACGATCTTTCCTGATAAAACAAAACCCTATAGTTTCACATTCGGTCCCTGATTGATCAATGTTCTGAACGCCGTCTCCAACAAACAAAACCCTCTAGGTAAAGCTTGACGAAGGAAGCGTTCACTTCTACACATCTAGGCAAATTTCCAAGTCATAATGTACTTCTAATATTTGAGAGCAGCTTTAGATTTTACACTGTTGAAATGTCATTGACTGAACAAGCACGGAGAAAGAGCTTGTTAAATCCGATTGCCACGCCGTTCATCTTTATACACTCGTCAAACCGTTTTAATCGCTAGCAAACAGACGATTTGTGAAATGATTAACAAATTGAAGTGGGTGCGTTACGAAGGACGAGGGTAATATCGTGAAGGGAAGGAAGAAATCATCTTTATTATAGTTGACTAGCATGAAGCTACAATCTTCAAGGTGAAAATCTACAAAGCTTGTTCATACGCATCTACAGTAGTATCTGAGGTGTTACCCCAACATCTGTGAAAAAACACTCATTGCCAACAAAGTCCTGACTGATTTTATATCAGACTTTCTATATCAGGCTGCCGATAATTTGTTTATTCTGATTGAAAATGTCCCGTAAGTCGATTTCCGTTCCGCCGGTCGGTTCAAAGAGAAGCGAAGAAGGTCGACGGAGCACAAATTTACAATTACACGTACGAGAAAGTGGAAAAATAATCAGCGAGATGGAGGGGATGCTCGCAGGAGCTGCGGTGTGTGTGAAAAGGGCAAACCCAGAATTAGACCACGCCAGTAATACACGGACCGGTCTCGTCTCGGGCTCGGTCTCGTACTCGTGTGTGCTCGTTAAACGCAGGAGATGGACAAATGCAAGAGTAGTGGTGCACCTGCAACTGTACACAGACATTTATACTGACACACACACACACACACTTCCACAACTCATCCACTTGTGACATTTCGGTGATGATGAGAAACATCAGCTGGCTGGCTCTTTCTTTCTCTCTCTCTCTCTCTCTCTCTCTCTCTCTCTCTCTGACCCTCTCATTTACTTTCCTCCACAGCGGATGTGAACTGACTCTTTTTTTTTTTTTACTATAATGACTCTTTTCCTCTCTTCATTCCTCCTTCAGAATGGATAAATTAGAGCCCTGAGCCTCTGCTTACAGCCCTCCTGTGACAAGAGAGAGAGTGACAGCGGCCATCTGGAGCCACACACAAACATGCACACACACACACACACACACACACACACATATACACAGAGCCACAAAATGGAGGACAGGCTCTAAAAAACAAAAAAAACAAACAAAAAAAGTGACCTGTGCATGGTCAAGTTTAGCCTTGGCAGGGTTGTACATTAAAGCCGATAAGAACTAGTAGTAAACAAGATTTCCTGGAATCAGGCACAGGAATCTTCTTTTTAAAGTCCTACTAGTGAAGACACATATATAATTACTTCCTGTGATAGCTGTACTCAAGATTGCCGCATGTGAATGGAAGTGGGCGTGGCTGAAAGCGTGTTGTGATGTCACAAGACCCAAATATGCGAATAATAACATGCGGCAATTTTGAAAAACTCACAAGCTCCTCTGAATATAAATCATATAATTCTGGATGGACTGACTAAAGCTAATAAATCTGCGAGTTTTTTGCACAACTGGGAAGATTACATGTCGGGATTTATATAGTAGACTAAGGTCCTGTACCAAACAAGATATTTTTAAAACACATTAATAAAATGCTCTCTAATTGCTCTTTTCTGAGATACGTTCAAGGTCGAAGCTCCAGAGATCATTTTGAATGGTCCAGGATTAAACCTGAACCGCATGCAAACAGGAAAACTTTGGCTTTCTGTGATTGTTCTGTGCAATAAAAAAATTATTATTTTATTTTATTTTATTTTATTTTACACTTTACATAAATAAATAAATAAATAAATAAATAAATAAATAAATAAATAGTCATCATTCCATGAAGATACAGAAAATATTAGGAGATTTTCAGCTACAGAACCTTTATACTTCCCTATTAAAGCTTGAAGATGATATTAAAGAAACACACACTCGTTCTTTAATTAGTATTAAATGTTACTACACACACACACACACACACACACACACACTCCATTAGCTGTATTTGCTTTGCAGCATCATGTTGTACTCATTTACACTAATGAACATGGAGTGAGCACAGTTATACACGATGTGAGAAGTAAAACATGATGGCGTTTTATTCCAAGAAAATAATCAACGAATTTTTTTGTCACCACCCCGAAGCTTATTCTCTTCCGGTAACAGTACATCCAGCAGTGTTTCAGTGTTATTTATTTAGAATTATTTATTTAAATGATTTTTTTTAAATCTGTTAATAGTTACATTTAATGTTATGGAACAATCGTCATACAGATCAGTACCTGTTATTACTTAAGTTCTAGCAGCTATAAACACACCTCATAGTTATGTCTCATTATTATCTCTTTATAGTAACAATACAAATCAATCAATCAATAAACAAACCATAAAATATATAATGAACAGTCAAACAAACAATTAAAAATGAATTAAATAAATAAATAAATTAACGAGCAAAAAACTAAATAAATATTAAGTTAAATAAATAAATAAATAAATAAATAAATAAATAAATAAATAAATAAATAAATAGGGTGACACGGTGGCTTAGTGGTTAGTATGTTCACCTCACACCTCCAGCACCCCGGGTTCGAGTTGTGGACTTTGCATGTTCGCCCCGTGCTTGGTGGGTTTCCTCCGGGTGCTCTGGTTTCCTCCCACAGTCCAAAGACATGCTTCTAGGCTGATTTGAGTCTCTAAATTGCCCATAGTGTGTGATTGCATGAGTGAATGAGTGTGTGTGTGTGCCCTCCTATGGGTTGGCACTCTGTCTAGGGTGTATGCCCGATGACGCCTGAGATAGGCACAGGCTCCCCGTGACCCGATGATAGATCGGATAAGCGGTACAGACAATAAATAAAAATAAATAAATAAATATTTGCACAATGCCAATACAGTACACTGGATGGTGCTATTGTATGTATCGGCCCTGTAATGTATTGTATTGTCTGTTTGCACTGCCTGTCTTACACTGTTTACACTAGGTGGCACACAATGCACTTTATGTGGCTAGGGCAACTTACACTTAAGTCCTTATCTCTGTGTTGATTTTTGTTTTATTTAGCTCTGTGTTGTTTTATGTAGCTCTGTGTTGTTTTATTTAGCTTTGTGTTGTTTTATGTAGCACCATGGTCCTGGAGAAACGTTGTTTCATTTCACTGTGTACTGCATTAGCTATATATGGTTGAAATGACAATAAAAGCTTCTTGACTTGACTTAACTTGACTTGAATGAATGAATGAATGAATGAATGAATGCAGATTGCCATTTTAGACAGACATTGTGTCGAGTAAAAAAATAAAACGAAGCCCTGACACTGGAGACTCCTTCCAAAAACTTTACCTAAACATCTCTAGGCTCCACCATTGAGCAGTGATTGCTTCATTTAGGTTGATTTTATCTCATGATTATTTTTTGTTGACCATCTGCCAATGCTACTACTGTAAATGCGCTGCTACTGTTAGATATGATGCTTGTTAAAATCAACACGATGTTGTGAAAAACACAACTGCATTCTGTTATTATTATATGTAATGTTACTGTTATTAATATGTAATAAAATTCCAAGTCTATTTCTTTCATCATTTCTATTCATTCCTTATTTTTTATTATATATTTATACATCAATGTATTTATATATTTGTTTTTATATTTTTTTTATTTAAAAATAGTTTTAAATATGTTATATAAAACCATAAATATTTCTATATTAAATTTTTTTAGATAAAAATAAATAATATTTCTGGCCAATCAGCTTCAGGAATTCAGCGCAGTGATGTAATAAACTCCGCCGCATAAAAAAAAAAAAATCCCTCAAATGTACAGATTTTAATAAATGCTACCCAGAGCGCGAGAACAAACGGATAAACATTGGTTTGCTGCACGTCATTTCTGATAAAACATGATGGCGGCATTTGTTATTCAACAAAACAAAGGAGCTTCACTTAATTATTCACGGCTGACATTATGATGAATGCTAAACTCGTGGCATTTATCGTATGTGAGGATTAAACAGAACGATACAGAAGCATACATCTAATCCTCTCTCTCTCTCTCTCTCTCTCTCTCTCCTTTTCTCAGCCCATTCATCAAGGAACTGCTGAGAGCTGCATAGCAAGCAGAAATAAGAAGGAAAAACGCAGTCCTCACTATGCTGACTTTTTCCGTTTGTATAAATCATTCAGTTCCAATCTGACGTCACGCAGTTTGAAGCGTCCAAACAAATAAAAACTCTAACCTTGGAAATCAATATTAGACATGTGCGAGTGTTGTTATGAAGGACAAGTACACCATGTCGCCCCCACCACCCACCTCCACCCCCTTCTTCCTTACAGTTGTCGTTGCTCGGCTATTTACTAGTTTGATATTTGCTGCGGCTCAAATAAACTGGAGCACCGCTGGGCTAAAAGCCCCTGTGGCAAAATCAATAGGAGACCATACATACCATCAGAGTGCAGCAGAAAGCTTCACACACACACACACACACACACACACACAACTTTTGTTTAGTTGTGTTATTTATTTATTATTTTCCCCACAAAAATCAAACTTTGAGTTTTTTGGGTTACTCGTATGACTTCAAGTTTTCATTTTCGGCTTTAATATATTATATTTAATATATATATATATATATATATATATATATATATATATATATATATATATATATATATATATATATATATATATATATATATTCATTGATCTATTAAGTCAAACAAAGATTAAACTTCAATTAATAATATTCTTTCATTTCAGTTTAATTCATAATTTCATTAAAACATTTTTTGAGAAGGATGAAATACTATAGATCTGTGACTATACAAATAATTCCGATTATTCTGTGACTGTTTAATTTCTTTTTAATTTTTTTTTTTTTTTTTAAAAAGTTAGCTAGAATTTTTTTTTTATTTCAGTTGCTCTAGTAACTGAATAAATAAATTTCATTTCAGATACATAAAATTTTTTATTTAAAAAAAATAAAGTAATTCCAGGCTGAAATACAAGATACAAGGAATTTTGATTATTCTGTGACTATTTAAATTATTTATAATTCTTGAATTACTAGAATAATTAGCTAGAAATGTTTTTTTTTTTTCAATTGTCTAATAATTCAAAATCATCATTAATAAATTAATTTCATTTCAATTCAATTCAATTAATAATTCCAGGCTGAAATACATCTGTGATATTAGAAAATCTTTAGCATTACGAATAAGCTTAGCTAGCCGTTAATATTCCTGAGGTAAAAGTTGCTTGGATTCAGAATCGGGTTCCGCAGCTACTCAACTCGCGTGCCTGAGGCTGCCATGTCCAAGACATTTTTCTTTTTTCGTGAATCCAGGCATCCATGAAGGAGCTGTTCAACATATTCTGCTTTCATATTCTGTGTAATCATTTGCACTTTCTGTGTGGTTGATAGAATCATGACATCGATTGATTATCTGATTCAAATCTAAAAAAGATTTGAATCAGATCTGCAGTCACATGACTATCTGGCAAGTATAAGCTTAGCTTTATTTCCTCAATGAATCTGATAGTTTAATAATATACAAAATGTGGTCTATGCAGTAAACAGGACCATTTCCAGGGATGGGTAGTTTTAGGCAGATTTGGCAACCCTGAGCTTGAGGAAGACGCATGAAAATATCAGACCAAGTCTCCTCTCACTCGATTTTTTTGTAATACTTCCCGGATAAGTGACAAAGGACGCTGGCACCTCAGTCCTTTTTAACACACACACACACACACACACACACACACGAACATGACATCATGCTGTAACTGGCTTTGACTCAGGCTGTTGTTTCCATTCAGGTGACCACACAGTGGAGCTCTTGCTCTGTCTGAAGCCAATCAAAACCGTCTTTATATCCTTTATTATTTATTTCCCTCCTTTTTTTCCCAAGCATTCCCTCACTCTGTTCTGCCTCTTGCCAAATTCACACAATCGCACACCCACTCGCAAAATTATATGAGGACACACGCGACGGCTTTGACAGCTTTTTGAAAACGTTTCAGAGTGATTTGTTGATTTGGAAATTCACACATGTGTTTCGTCTTGCGTGTTCATGCTATAAAGATAGAAATGTCACAAACGCAAGATTTCTACCTTGTCTGAGCCTCGCTTAGTCACACCCATCTCACACACACACACACACACACACAAACAAACACACACACCCACACGGTATCACTCTTGCTTTTCAGACATTTCTTTACAATTCAAGTTTGGACCATTTCGTCCATGTAGGACATTCAGGATGCGGCGTGTGTGTGTGTGTGTGTGTGTTATTGATTACAATATTGATTCTATATACAAAGCTACAGCTATAAGTAGAATCTTGTTCACTGGTGTAACAAATCATGTCAATGGCATCAATAATGCAGTTACCAGAACACACACACACACACACCCTTATCTCAGTCTTTTAATGCAGTGAAGGGTTTCCTGAGTCATTTTCTGCCTGTCTGAGTCATTTAACTCACACAAGTGAACGAGTCCAAGATGACTGCGAGGCAGATTCTAGTCCAGATCCTGAGCTTTGAAGTCCCAACCCATAAGCTTGATTCATGAGTCAAATGCTGTGGAGTTAACTCACAAAGCATAGGCTTTAAAAACACACTCAAGTTGCAAGCCATAAGTGTTAAAGTTAAGAGTCAAGTCATGAGTTGAGTTTGACTTGAGTCACAGATTATAAGCTTTAAAGCTAAAGTCAAGTCAAGTCGATAAGTTTTGATCAGAGACAAGTCATGAATCATATGATTTGAATCCAGAGTCGAGTCATGAATCATGAGCTTTGAAGTCAGACTTGAGTCATGAAAGTCACAAGTCACAAAACAAAAGCTTTGTCGTCACAAATCATACGAAACCGAGGGAGTTGAGTCACGAATCATAAGCTTTAAAGTCGGAGTCAAGTCATTAATCATAAGCTGTGAAGTCAGAGTGAAGTCATTAAACAAAAGCTTTATGTCAAAGTCAGGTCAGAAATGAGATGATTTGAAGACAGAGTCGAGTCATGAATCATAAGCTTTAAAGTCAGATTCGACTCACAAATTAGATGATTTGAAGTCAGAGTCAAGTCATGAGTCATGAGCTTTGAAGTCAGACTTGAGTCATGAATCATAAGTCACACGTCACACAACAAAAGCTTTGAAGTCAGAGTAAAGTCACAAATCATACAAAGCCAAGTGAGTTGAGTCATGAATCATAAGCTGTGATGTTAGACTCGAGTCACAAATTAGATGATTTGAATTCAGAGTCAAGTCATGAATCATGAGCTTTGAAGTCAGACTTGAGTCATGAATCATAAGTCACACGTCACACAACAAAAGCTATGAAGTCAGAGTAAAGTCACAAATCATACAAAGCCAAGTGAGTCGAGTTATGAATCATAAGCTGTAAAGTCAGAATCGAGTCACAAATTCAATGATTTGAAGCCAGATTCGAGTCACAAATTAGATTATTTGAAGTCAGTCAAGTCATGCATCATATGATTTGAATCATAAGTCACAAGTCACAAAACAAAAGCTTTCAAGTCAGAGTAAAGTCACAAATCACATGCTTCGACGTCAGAGCCGAGTGACAAAATCAAATGATTTGAAACCAGAATCGATTCATGAATCATGAGCTTTAAAGTCAGACTTGAGTTGAGACATGACTTGTAAAGTCTGAACTCATAGTCTAGTCACAGATCATAAGAATCAGAATCCAGTCATGAATCACAACATTCGATAGTAGTCACACTACGACTTATGAGTCGAGTCATGAATCATAAACTTTGCAGTCAGAATCAATTCATGAATCAGAAAGAGTCATGAATCACAGGTTTGCGAATGTGTTTACTGCAAATGCTCGTGTGCTCGGAATTGTTTAACGCGTGAACGTGCAACAAGCTGCATCGCTCAAAATAATCATACCTCAAGCATGTGCTAGTGTTTCACAGCGTCCACAGCAATGATTCATTTGGTTTTCCAGTTGAACAAACAGAATACTTTCTCATCGCTTCATCAGCTCCATTTCTACTGAATCATTTAGGGCAACTTTAATCATTTCATCCTGCCATTTATTATATCATGTACACAAAAAGATTACGAGAGAATGAATCAGTCTGACATGAACTTACTTAGTCCTTGCTCCATGAATGCCTTTGTGCAATATGTGTGTGTGTGTGTGCGCGTGTGTGTGTGTGTGTCTGTGAACACATTTTTGTGCATTCTGTATGTAGGATAACTCTTGGCCGCAAATTTAAAGCATGTTGGATTGAAAAACTCATTAAGCTAGACTCACTCCAGTGAACAAACAAGGACTGGTGGCAAACGCCTCTGACCCCTACTGTGTGTGTATATGTGTGTGTGTGTGTGTGTGCACACTCTTCTTTGAGCGATTAAAAGAGATAACAGAACCCAGGCATCCTCTCCCGGCAGTGCTGCAGTCATGCTGCCATGGCCATGCTGTGATGTTTCTGCTGCAACAGGAAGCGATGGGGGAACGTTCCCGAGATCAGGGTCATTAGCTGAACAACGGATTCCTCTCCAAAAAATTCCGACTCCAGAGTTTACCCAGCCGTCTGCCTTTTCAATTTGGAACTACAAGCACCTCTCGATGTTTAAATAAAGATAGCGGAGCCTCAGAGATGCACAACAGTACACGGCTACGCTTGCCAAAACCTCCAAGATCAGTGTTGGTAATTGGTCTCCTGGAATGCAAACCTTGGCAAGATGAATGTTAAAAAAGGAAAAAAGAAAAAGAAGAACAAACTTAAAAGTTATGGGTTTATTTGGGTAGCAAATTTGGTTGTGCAACTATTAATTCAATTATCAGTAATTCAAAACATCCATCCATCTATTTTCGGTACCGCTTGCACAACCTACACAACCTCAAACCTATACCAGGTGACTCAAGGAACAAGGCCGGTCACACACACACACACACACACACACACACGATGAACAATTTAGAGATGCAATCATATGTCACAAGTCACTGTTTTGCTAGTATTTATATACAAGGTCAAGCACTACAGTATGTTTTCCAGGGTTGCCAGGTCTGTCTAAAAAAAAACTCTTGATCAGCGTAGCGAACTGTTCTTGTTGAACACCCCGTTTCTTTGAAGGCTTTTTCCACTAGCTTTTGGATGTGTGGTTGTGGGAATTTGTGCTCATTCAGCCACCAGAGCATTACTAAGATCAGGCACTATGTCAGGTGAGGAGGTCTGTGTTCCAGTTCATTCTTAAGGTGGGGTTCAGTGGGGTCAGAAGTCAGGGTTCTGTGAAGTTCTTCCACTCCAACCTTAACCTCCACACCTTGTCTCCATGGAGCTGTGCTTTGTGCACAGGGGCATTGTCACTTGATCCTCTTAGTTCCATTGAAGAGAAATTATAGGCATGTCAGATATACCGGTGTGATTTGAGGCTTCCACAAACGTTTTGTTCATTTAGTGTATATTCACAACTCAAGCTACAATAAAAAATATATCCTACAAAAACATATTTCTCTCCAAAGACTTCCCACATCCCCCAAAGTTACATCCTATCACTTTACACCAGATCATTTCTCCATTTTCATAAGCTGGTTAATAAAGTCCTTGTTATCTTTTCCAGAAGGCACGCTTTAATAATGTCAAACTCTCTTTTCAGCTGCCGCTTCTTTGCTTTTTTTTTGTTTTGTTTTTCGATGCGATTTGTCATAATGCAGCTGCCATATAATAAAAACACACAGAGAGAGAGAGAGAGTAAATGAAATCATGTTTGGACAAAAGATTTACTTTTTTTTTCTCCCTCCTCACTCAGTCGCTCTCTCCAATGTTTTCTCTGTGTGCCTTTTTGCAATAGCAAACAATTACAATAGCTATTATTAGGGCTGACAAGCCATTCATTCCAATTACAATTACCGAAACAGGCCGATGCACGAGGAGTGAGCAAGCCGATCGCTGGTGAAATTGACTGCATCTCTGTGCTGTTATCTACCACCTCCAACTGGCAAACTGGTAACTATCTCCTATTCACTGTGTGTGTGTGTGTGTGTTCACATTCTAGGCTTGTGTGCTTGCTCAAGCCAGTTATTAAACTTGAATAAAATTCTGAAGCTGCATCCTGACTTGAGACTTTATATCTCATGAGATTTTCTTTTTATTTTCTGCATTAATATCTCAGCATCACATCTCATGATATTAACCCCGTTTTTTTTACCAGCACACTGCTGCTCCATAACCACCGGCAGAACGGAAATCGACTCATGGGACTTTTTTCAATTGGTATTAACCAATTAATCATTTTGTTGGAAATTTGATATAAAATGAGTCAGGACTCATGTTGGCTTTCAGCGTGAGACAATTTTTTCCCCTCCCTGTCCTTCAAATTTTAGTTGCTTATGAACAAGCAGTCTTTGGCAGTCAGTCTGTCTTTATTTATTTATTTTTATTTATTTGCATTCTGGTTCTTCACTTTCTTATTTATTTATTTATTTATTTATTTATTTATTTATTTATTTATTTATTTATTTATGTTTGTTTGAATGCATGTGTATTTTGTTAATTTGTTTATTCTTTTATTATTTATTTAGTTTTATTTATTTTTTAGTTGTACGTGTTGTGTATTTTACATTGTATCTATACCTAAAGATAATATTTACTAACAATTTATATTAAATACGCAAAGCTATTCATCCGTTAGTTGCTTGTCTATTTGGGAACATATAGCTGGTCATAATGAAAGAATATTGCAAAGAGAATGACATTCATTTAAATGTCAGACCAGCAAATCAAAAATAAATAAATAAATAAATAAATAAATAAATAAATCAATCAATCAATCAATCAATCAATCAATCAATCAATCAATCAATCAATCCCAGTACATATTGTTATGTTGTAGTGAGTGAGTTGTTTGGCATTATTTGACATTTTTACTGTTTCCTAATTTCATATACCAGAATTTCTTTCCACTAAAATCTAGATGGGAAATGTTTGGATGGGAAGAACCGCATTTATTAACAGCATGTTTATTAAATTCTCTCATCACCCCCTGAAGGTGTGTTTCCTCTCGTCGCAGGCTTTCTGTCGGCTCAGTGGTCGATCGTCTCCGGCGTTTCACGACAGCTTTTACAATGCACAATGTGTCCCTAAAACAAAGCATGTTTAACATGCGCAGCTCGCCTGATTAGCTATAGCGTTAATAAATGAAACTCTAATTTTAGACTTGTTACGAGCACAGAGAGCGGCTGCGTTTACTCGAGCTTGTATGTGGAAAAAAAAACTGTGCTAACTTAAATCCAGTGATGCAAATAGGTGCAGATGAAGGTTAAATCCGGGTAGTCATTATTTTCTGTGAAAAGCTGACTTTAATTTTTTATATAACTGAATTATCTGACTCCAATTCTTGAGGTTAATGTAACTGATTCTCAGCTATGGCTTGAAATAAATAGCTTGGATGAACGGATATCTGGAAGGTATTTTCTCTCGCAGATGCACGATTATAAAGGAAGTTGCTAAATTATGACATGAATCTTGTACACGTGGAGACGTGGGGTTTTCAAAAAATGCGACACGCATCGAGAATGATGTTAAAGGCATGCAGCTTGAGTGGCTGAGAAGGTGAAGGATTTCTAAAATGCACACAAGCATTCATATGTGTGAAGAAGCGGTTACGGCATGGGTTTTACTTATTATCACTCTGTAGTGCTAAAAAAACAACGCGAGACGATAAAGCAAACATAACAAAGCACAAGAAAAAGAGTCCTAGCATAGTCAAAACACACACAAAACCTCAGAGGATACTGACGGATGTTTTCGAAAAACATTTTACTTACTAGAAAAAATTAAAAAAAATTGTCCATATTTTCAATGTTTTTAGTCAGACAAAACATTTTCTACAGATAAAAAAACAAAAACTATTTTTTATAAATATCTGAGTACATATAGGCGCTGTTTCAGAGGCTTTTATTTATGAAAAAATTAACCTTGTCAAGTATACATATTTGTTCCAGTGTCTCGTATTTTTGATTTCATGGACGCAAAGTCCATATAGTCCTAGAGGCATGAGTCTTTGAGTGTTTTCAATCAAACACATTGAGGGTCCTGAGATGATCTCTGTATGTGAAGTGTTACTAAATAAAGACGTGGGCAGCACTGAGGAAGCAGAGAGGCTAAAACATGGCAACATGAACTATGCAACCAGATCAGGCTTCAATTTAACCTGAATATACTGCTGATGGAATGTTCTGTAAGATAAAATTTGCAAATTCCGCAGATCACAGTATTCAATCCAACCTCGCTATATCCCACAATGCTGCCCCTGACAGATAAAAATCAGCTTCTGAAGAATCCTGAGATGTAGATTTTATCGTACGAAGCCGTGGTGCGCTTTCTTACCTGCCGCAGGTTTCGCGTGACCTTGACGTCGTGCCAGGCGTTGTCGTTAAACTTGCCGTTGACTGGTTCCACGAGTGCCTCGAAAGCACCCGAGCCGAGGTTGATGACGAGCCAGACGGCTCCGCTCTTCAGCGACAGGTTGACGTAATCGGCAGACTTGCCCGTGTGGAGCATGAGGCCATTTCTCTGCAGGGTTCGGAAGGACAGCGTGATCTCGTCCGTGCTGCTCTGGATGGGGGTCATGGACAGGTCGTAGCAGAAAAACTCGTTGCCTTTGAACGTCGCCACCGATTCTTCTTTACCTGCTGAAAAAAATAACAAGACTTTCAGTTTATTTAGTAAACTGTTCCAGCTACCTGGATGTTTCATAAACACTGGGTTGTTTCAAAAGCATGATAACCTGATCAGCTTTCGGCATTATCATTAGCATTGTGCTGTCATAAAAAACCTTGATAAGCATGCTCAGCTATGGACCTTGAAAAGAAATGCCCACTGGGTGTGAAATTCCTAAACAAAAAAAATGCTTGGACCCCACAGATCGTTCCTGGTAGCTATTTATTACTATGATTTTTTTTTTCTTTATCGCATTAATATCAGGAAAAAAGTAAACTGTGTTCGAAAATATCAAACACACACACACACACACATCTCTTTGGGTTTACAACCGAATCCCTCTTTCACATCAGGCCTTATTTACTAATCTTATGCCCCTGTAAAATGTCAGGGAGGTTATGAGGTAGAAAAATCCCATCTTATTTTACAGATCGAGTTACAGAAAAAAACAGAGTTACTCAGCTGTAACGTCAGAGAGAAAGAGAACCGGAGAGAGAGAGAGAGAGAGAGAGAGAGTTGTTAACAGAAATCTGATTCTGTGGCAAAGCGTAAAACAGTCTAAGTGCTGATGTAAGGAGAACACGCTGCAGGGAAATGGAGCGAAGAAACAATTTTCAGTGATGTATTAAGCGCAAGAAACTAGATTTCTAACTGTAAGCAACAAGCAGTGGATTGATTGCTGCGTGTAAGACAGAGAGACAGAGATCATGGACAAGAGACAGGAGGGCAGAGAACTGCAGCTTCACTCTGTGGTGGTGTTCCTGAAGCTCTAGAACACCTGTGTGAAGTCTTCATTACAATGGACATGAATCTTATTTCAACAGGTTTTAAAGACAAACTCAATGTTAAGGGACATAACAGCTAGTGAAGGGATGTAGGACACTTGTTAGGACACTTCTGGGGGTTAACTACAGTGGAAATACGGGGGTGAGGAGGAGGTGAGGTGGGGTTAAAAGAGAAAGTTCCAGAAAAAAGAGGATAATTTAAACAAACAAACAAATAAATAAATAAATTAATTAATTAATTAATATAAAAAAATTTTCAAGAAAGAAAGCAATTGAAAAGTTTTGAAAGTACAAATAAATAAATGTCTAAGAGCTTAAATTTTTTTTTAGAAAAAGTAATGAATAAATAAAAAATGGGAAAATTGTACAAAAAATAGATAAGAAAAATCTATTTTTGAGAAATAAGTAAATAAAAAGGCCACTACAAAAGAGTATTACATTTGAAAAATGTAATAATTAAAGAAAAAATGTAAACCAATTAAAAGAAAATTCTTAAAATAATAATAAACTACATTTTTGAAAAAAATAGTTAATTAAACTAAACTAAATAAATAAACAAACTAAAATGAATGAATGAATAAATAAATAAATAAATAAATAAATAAATAAATAGTTGTAAAATTCTCTATATAAGTATAATTGGGTCAATGTGTGATAGACATTGCTGTAATGCCGATTCGTAAACAAATGCAGCGATAATGCGATAAGACTGCGTTATAAGATGTTAGTTATTCTACATACAGCCTTCACAGAAAGTTTTACCTTTACAACTTTATCTCTGACTTATGTTGGAGACTCCTTCCCCGAAAACCTTTGCAACAATTATACACATTTTGTACAAGAACGAATTCATTAACACGTTCATTATTGTGAAGAATATTAATTCCACAGCTCAGATCACGAGCCTCCTCCAACCTGCACTTGACTGCGTTAAGGATGCCTTTTATAGGCTGCTGCTTGCACTCACACCCACATGCACAGAGTACGAGCATGAAATTACAGCCTCGGTCCAAATCAATCCCATCGAACTCTCGAA